>NW_023425449.1:36384251-36984251 GCF_014108245.1 Pipistrellus kuhlii
CTTTGCAAATTAGAGTTGGAGTTATATTAGTGCCCTTTCTAGTTTGGAGATCCAAGAAGCTACTTGTCTCCTCCATTCCTTAACATTCATTTTGATCATGTTGAAGAGTATGGATTTTTATGAACTCTTTGACCTGAGGAAAATAACTAGGTCTTTGTAAATAACAGCATTTTTCCTACTACAAAAAGAAATAATAACAATAATATTACAATAGTAATACTATCTAACCAAAGAGTTGTTGGAAGAATAAATGCACATATTAGATATTTGTAATACTTATGACATTATTGATATGTAATTTTTGCTAAAGGATTTATAGTTTTACGATTACATTTTTATATAATACCAATAGTTACATATAGAGAATGAGGAAAATAGACATTTAATAATTGTACATTAGAACCATAGGATCATGTGGGCAGTTGTTTCTAATGATAGAAATCTAAAGAGCATGAAATCACATTTCTATGATCACTGTGATTCTCAATGAGACAGGAAGCACAGAGCCATTAGAAGACGAAGCTTTAGATCCCTTGTGAGGGTGCATAAGCAGAGGAAGCCAGCTGTATGCAGACAGACTGCTGTGCCAAGTCCGTGCCAGGAGATGGCACAGGACCAGCAAGCCATTGCAGACAGGAAGGCCGTCACGGCTCCTCACTTCAAGGCCTTTTCAGTGCCATCCTCTCCGGGCAAGGTTTGCTCCTAGAGAGTGTGGGTTTTCTTGGCCACGGCTTTGTGCCAACATACATTGTTCCCTAGGGTAAACGAACGCTTGGTTAAGAGTACAGAGTCTGACCCTGGATAGCCCTATGTTTGTGTTTGGTTTCACGGGGTCAATTCCATAAACTCTCTAAGCCTCAGTTTCCTCTCTAAAATAAAAGTGAAGATGGTGGTCACCTAAGAGCCAGCCTACGTACTAAATAAGACCACATGAAAAGTAACTCAGGGCTTGGCAAAGGGTAATCACCCATTAAATGCGATATGCTATTTTTATTAATAATAGTAACAGTAATGTAGAGAGTGTGTGGCTTCCAATTAGAGCCGAGGTGAAGACATTCTGTCAGTGCCTGCTGGTCTTTTTTTTCAGTTACAGTTTACATTCAATGTTATTTTCATTTTAAACCTTTATTGCTAAGAGTATTACAGAGGCCTCCCCACATTTTGCATTGGGTTCAGGTGTACAGAACAGCGGTTAGAGAAACATGCCCTTTACAAAGTGTGTCCCAGATATTTCCAGTCCCCACCTGGCACCGTGCATAGTTACTACAGTAGTTACTACAATCTCATATTGACAAGATTCCTTGTGCTGTACTTTATATCCCTGCGACTAGGTTTGCACTTCTGCCAACTGGCACTTCTTGTGTCACCTTTTTTTTTATTTTAGTTTTTTCACCCAGCCTACTCATCCCCCTCCCCTCTGACAACCATCAGTTCCTTCTCTGCAACTCTGACTCTGTTTTGTTTGACCACTTATATTATTGTTTAGATTCCAAATATAAGTGAAGTCAATAGTACTTGTTTTTCTCAGACTGACTTATTTCACTTAGCATAATACCCTCTATGTCCATCCATGCTGTCGTAAGTGGTAAGATTTCATTCTTTTTTATGGCTGAGCAATATTTCATTGTACATATACATGTAGCAGTGGCTACTGATTTTTTTTGTTGTTGTTGTTAATGCTCAACCAAGGATATGGTTTTCTTGATTTTGAGAGAGAGTGAGGGAGAGAGAGCGAGAGGGAGGGAGGGAGGGAGAGAGAGAGAGAGAGAGAGAGAGAGAGAGAGAGAGAGAGAGAGAGAGAGAGAGAGAGAAAGACATTGATGTGATGTTGTGATATACTGGAGAAATGCTCCAACCAACTGAGCAGAGCTTCCTCCCCATGGTGCCAGCAGAAGCTTCTGTGTTGCAGTCATTGTGTGTATTGTGACTAACTTGTTTCTTATAATACTCCACCAAAGTGTGAGGACTGTTTGTTTTATGTAGAACTGAATCAGTGCTGTGCCTATAAAAACTCTTGCACTTGCTTGAAGTAAGAACTGAGTTTTTGAATGAGACAGGAATGGGTGGAGTTACAGCCACCGTGCAGAGAACTGCTGACAACACTGGGTGTGCCTGCGGGAGGGAGCCACGTATGAGAAAATCACATCATCACAAGCTATAATCTTGGCTCCGAATGGGAACTGGTTTCAGGTCAGTAAAACCCAAGTTGGAGATGATCTGGGAACATAAAAAAAATCATGGTAGACTATTTTCAGACTTCACAAGCCTAAATTGCCTCCATAATCCTAAAAGTCAATAAAATTTTGGGCATGATCAGGAAAGAAAAACAAAATATAACCTTACCCTTTCTTTACATTAAACAGTAGGGTTTCTGCTTTTTAAAATACCAGGTGCAGCTCTGGTTATTAAATCTAAGAAAGACACATTCTTAGAACTGGTGTTGCTAGGCCAAAGGTATAAGCATTTTAATAGCTCTTGATAGGCGCATATCCACTTACATGTATACATACATTTTGGGGGAGGGCGGTTTGCGTAGTTAACTTCATATGAATGCTAGTGGTTATTTGTGGCAAATAATGTTATTTACAAAATAAGCTAATTTACTAGGCATAAAATTATACTTTGAGATTAATGTCCTTTGATTATTACCAACTTTGGGCATTTCCCATATGTTTGTTTTCCATTTATATTTCCCTTTGTCTAAATTGTGTATTTTTATTTCGCTGATGATGATTTGTTTATTAGGTTCTTAATGTTTTTATTATAAATTAAAATGGCCTCATTGCTTATAAATACATAACCCTTGGTTCTAATAAAGGGACTTATGAACTGTGGAAGCTAGTTGGAGACTGTCGACTTCTATCCTGTTGTGATTTTGAATTACACCTTTTCCATTTGGTGGTTCATGAGTGGAAATGAGGGTAGATATTTCATAAGTTCACTCACAAACATTTTAGAAATTTCTACTAGAATCTGGGATACACTCAACTCTTAACCACTTACCCTGACAGTCACAGAGGATTTTTCTCTTCAGGGGATTGTGTTAGTAGTCTGTTAGGATTTAGAGAGAAGGTCTCTGTTTGTCTATGCTGACACTCTCTAAGAATAGGTTAGCTGTGAGTGCAGCTACTGCTTTGGTTACATTTGATATAGTTACTGATTTCTAAACCTGATTCTACTGCTAACTCGTTGGTGAACTTTTGACAGGTCACTTTAACCTCTTGGTATCCTCAGCCGCAAATGAAGTGCTAGCCCACGATATCTCTGGGCTTCATGCAGGCTACACCTTTCTGACTGGATCCACAGGATGCATTTCTTGCTTCCAAATATTTCTTTGGGACTTCCAAATGAATTTGAGGTTGTTCATGATCAACCATGAATTGGCTTCTCTAGCTCAGCTATAACTTTTCTTCCAACACAAAGCAAAGCAGTACAAATGCTTCAAAAGTCTGAAACCCTCAAACCACAGTGTATTCAAACGATATTCACTCACCAAAATATGGGCAAAGTTAAAGCGAAATACTCAAGAGCTTTGTTTGTTTTACCTCTTTGATGGCATCACTGTCTTATCACTTGAAAACAGATGCAAATGCACCTGATGCTAGAGAGAGCGCTGTTGCCGCTCCAGAATATTATTTGCAAAAAAGTAAAGATACAAGCCTTGCAAATGTACACGTTTGAGGGTCCTTGCCACTTTTTCATGTAGTTTAAAACTGGTCTGAGGGAGAATGTGACGAATCCATTCAACTCCCAGTTACATTTTAAATATGTTGTAGGTACATGAGTTTTGAATAATTAACTCTGCCGAGGACTCAGTGATTTCAGTGGAATGACCCTTGACAGTCTGTTTGTAATAACTAACACAGTGCATTTCAATTATTTTCTTAATTAGAAAAAGACATCCCCAGAGTTTAACATTCTTGGAAGTATAACTGCATTTTTAAAATGGGTCATTTTAACTATTTTTTTCTCTCCTAGTGAAAATGAGACAGTTTACATTTTAAACACCTAAGTGTTCTAAAAATGGTTATATAAATATTTTAAGATCAAGCATACACTATAGACAGTTGTACCTTTTATCCTCCACAGCATACCATTCTTCTGGTCTATTAGACACTGTATAGCCAGGCTCAAAGTTACATAATAATAGGTCTGAAAATAGAGGGTTTAGTGATTTTTCTAAGAATCTGAGTTTGAAAGTTCAAACAAACACCAAGCTAATTCCATAAACATAAAAGTTCATTTTACAAGATAGCAAGAATGGAATCAATCTTAAAATTTACAAGCAGCTTCGGTAATTATTAAATACAAAGTTTAGTAAGTAAGGAACTCTTATCCTGCATTTGAAGCCACTGTTTATCTTGAACTCTTATTTTATCCTTTTCAGTAATGCTGTACTATAGCGTATCTCTGATTAATATTTAAATGTATGTGGGTAAAAATAGGTAACCTAATCAGAGAAAATAATTAACAAGCCACCTCATTTTCATATCCCTTAATTGCTGCAAGGTAGCATATATGTTGATTACTAGATTATCATTCCCTTTGACCTGCTTTCTAATTCAAATTAGATTTCCTGATTGAAGGAAGAGAACTAACAGGCTTGTTAAGAAACTGTCCTTTCCCGCTGTATGTTCTTGGAAACTTCACCCTGAATTAATTGACCATATATTTATGTGTGTGTTTATATCTGGGTTTTCTGTACCATTCTTTTGATCTATATTTCTGTTTTTATGCCAAAACTATACTGTTTTGATTACTATACATTTGAAATATACTTTGAAATCAGGGAATATGAAGTCTCCGGCATTGTTCTTTTCCCCAGGATTGCGCGCTCTCTCTCTCTCTCTCTCTCTCTCTCTCTCTCTCTCTCTCTCTCTCCTCTCTCTCTCTCTCTCTCTCTCTCTCTCTCTCTCTCTCTCTCTCTCTATATATATATATATATATATATATATATATATATATATATATATATATATATAATTTCAGAGAGGAAGGGAGAGGGAGAAATAGAAACATCAATGATGAAAGTGAATCATTGATCGGCTGTCTCCTGCATGCCCACACTGGGGATCGAGCCCACAACCTGGGGGAGTGCCCTTACCGGGAATCGAACCCGAGACACCTCAGTCCTCAGGCTGATACTCTATCCACTGAGCCAAATTGACTCGGGCTATTCGAGCTCTTTTATGGTTCCATAGAAATTTTATTACTGTTTGTTCTATTTATGTGAAAAACGCTATTGGAATTTTTATAGGGATTGCATTGAACCTGTATATTGCTTTAAATAGTGTGACTATTTAACCCTATTAATTTTTCCAATACACGCACATGAAATATCATTTATTTGTGTCTTCAGTTTCTTCTATAAATATCTTATAGTTTTCATAATACATTTCCCTCTTTGTCTCTGTCTCTCTCTTTCCCTATTGCTATTCCCATCTATACCTATATATTCTGTATGTTTATATTGTATATGTGTGTATATATGTGAATTTTATTCCTATGTACATAATTGCAACCATGAGGATGAGATTGCCAAACTTAAGAGCATAAGAACTGAAACAGCAAAGATTTCACTGAAAGAACTGAGTAGAAGTGATTATAGGATTGAAAGTTCACTTGAGGAAACACCAAACAGGAAATTCAGAGGGTATTAACAGTGTATTTTCAATGATACTAAATAAAAAGCATGACCTTTTGGATGAAAATTATCTTTAACATGTCTGTTGCATATTTATTTAAAGTTATAGTTCACTCCATATCTCATGCTGTTGCCAATACTTAGTGATTAATTAACTTGGAAGCTATAAAAGTGTTTTTGTTAGACTTCCATGTAAAATATTCTGCCCAGGAATTACAACTTCTATGCATCTGTATTAGTTCATCAGTTAAACAAATTTATTATATGCATATGACTGCCTTTCTCATGGGATGGTGGGTTTATATGATGTATAAGAGGTTATGTCTGTTTAGTTTAGAGCCGTGGTCGGCAAACTGCAGCTCGCAAGCCACATGCGGCTCTCTGGCCCCTTGAGTGTGGCTCTTCCACAAAATACCATGGCCTGGGTGAGTCTATTTTGAAGAAGTGGTGTTAGAAGAAGTTTAAGTTTAAAATATTTGGCTCTCAATATTGTACTGTTGATATTTGGCTCTGTTGACTAATGAGTTTGCTGACCAGTGGTTTAGAGTATACAAGAATATATTTATGCAAGCATTTATTTTACAATAACTAAAAATAAATACATGTTTGAATAAACACATCATAATTAGACAGTTCTATGTAATTTCTAAAAGACTCGTTGAAGCCTATTATCACAGTTGATCTTGATAATTTTCAAAATACTTAAATACACAATCACTATTGATTCTCATTTAAAATATGTTGAGTTTTAAATGAGGACACATGGCCTAGGTTTCTCCACCTCAGCATCACTGACATTTGACCTAGATAACTCTTTGGTCTTAGTGGTTGCTCTGTCATTGCAAGATGTTTGCAGCATCCCTGACCTGTACCCACTAGCTGGGTCCCAGTATGCCCCCTCTTTCTCAGTTGTCACAATAAAAAAACATGTCTTCGGATATTTTCAAATGTTCCCTAGGGAAATTCACCACTCATGGAAAAAACACTGCTATCGTTAGAAGGTTTCCTAATATGCCCCCTAATTTAGGTGAAGTGATAGTTCAAGAGTGATATGCCATATAAGTTCATGTAAAGTTGGAAATATGCCGTGCCCATGGAGCGGGAAAAGCTTTCACTGGAGTTTGGTTACTTGTCTAAACAGCTGGGCAAAGTGAACTGAAGAGTACCATAAAAACAAATGGCACAGAAGAAAAAGCAAAGATTTTGGAACCAGAAATAACTGTGTTGAATCTCAGATCTCGAGAAATGATGCAAAGAAATAGTAACTGCCTGGAATCCACAGGATGACCAATCTTCCATCTCAGGCTTTTTCCAGATGCTAATGCTGCCTTCTAGAATGAAGGATTGGGACATTATATTTCTGTCATTACCTGATAGACTCTCTAAGTAGCCTCTAAATCCATTGCTGAGATGGCTACTTCTTGTAGAAAAAAAATTAAATCATTTATTTCATTTTCTTTTGCCCTACTACTAGATATAGACTAAACTAATTGTTTCAATATTTTGAACCCTAGTGATGAGCAGTAGTTGAAGATGTGAGGAGGTATCTGTGTGTGTATGTTGAATGCGTGAGGGAGCTTCTGTACTCAATAGTGCTATATAAGCATACACGTGGAACTCCTGAACCCTGGAACTATTTGTTTTACAACCTTCCCAAAGCCGTAGAATTAGTAAAAAGATTACCAAGACACCTCATTTACATTTACATGATTATAATGACCAGAAAAAACAATTTTGTATAATAGGTTTTCTATATTTTTCTTAGAAATATCAATATTTCTCACTTCTCTAAGAATATTCTTTTTTTTTTAAATGTGGTTTTATAGATTTTAGAAAGAGAGGAAAAGAAAGGGATAGAAAGATAGAGACATAAAGAGATCAGCCAAAGGACTTGTATGCATTCATATGAGCATAACCAATAGACATAGACAGTAGGGAGATGAGGGCATGTGCTGGGGGATGAGGGTGGCCGGGAAGAGGTCAGTGGGGAAAAATGGAGACTTATGTAATATTTAAACAATAAAGAATTTTAGAAAAAAGATAGAGACATAGATGAAGGAGAAACATCGATCAGCTGCCTCCTGCATGCTACTACTGGAGATCAAGTCAGCAATTCGGGCACGTACCCCGACCAGGAATTGAACCAGTGACCTCTTGGTTTGATGCTCAACCATTGAGGCATACTGGCTTAGCTCTAAGAATATTCTTGGTGTAGTGATGTGTGTTGTATAAGGAAACATTTAATGGAAGACACTTTATATGGGCTACCTTGAATTCTTAGTAATAATGATATTTCCTTAAGATATAATCTTTTAGCAGATTAAGTTTTTGACTCTTTATTGAAGTATAATATAGATAAAGAAAATTACACATATCTTAACTGTATATAGCTTGATAAAGTTGCACAGCTATACACTCCCATATATCCATAGATTAGCATTTGAACACAGAGATCTGAGTATCTCTGAAAAACCCATGGTGGACACACATTTCACATGGGTTGACTTTCTTTTAATATACTTATTACATAAAAATTTATGCTATACATATATGCACAGTATATACATTAAAAAACCTAGATACAGCAAGGAATATGAATAACTAGGTAAGATTATAACTGGAAGGAAATGCTGTGAATTTGGCAGCCATGGTAAAAGGAAACTCAAGTCAGAATGTAAAACATCCATAATTACATGCCCTACCTCTTCTTCAGTGGGAGTGAAGACTCAAGAAATGGCAGGATCAGACTGTCTGGTTAAAATGATCATCATGAGAAATGTTGGATAATTTTGCATTATGAGTAGTTTTGAAAACCTTCTTTAGGTATTTATGTTGACAAACTGTATGCTTTTTATGTTGTCACAGTCATTATATCCGAATGATAGCACTGGAAAATAAATATTTTAGGAGCAGTAGCCTGCATACAGAACAGAGTGCACGTGATGATTTGGATGGACAGGAGAAGCAGTAGGTGAAAGGCCTGGGACAATGGTCCACACAGGAAGTGATTCCATCTGTATTAGGAAAATTGTGGGAATGACTAGGTAAGGACAAGTAAGAAATGTTTACTTAGGATGGACCAATATGACCTGATTATTGAATTGATAAAAAAAAAAAGTAGACTGAATTTGCTATGATTATCTTATATATATTTTATTTATATATTTATATATAAATGCATATATTTATATTTATAAATATATAAATAAAAATATCTTTATATAAATACTGCAAGGATAATTTTACCAAGATAAAATTAGGGAAATCATAAAAGAAAGCCTTGTGGTTTGCTGTGGGTAAATGAGTTGCATTTTATGTATTATATCAGACCTGGGAACATGGTTGAGCCCCCTGACACTTACCTCTAAGCCAGCTAGTTCCAAAGGCTGACAGGGGTCATTTTATTAACTTCACAGTAATGAGATTGAAGGTTTTGGTCCCCACTTATATTATTGTGGAAAAGTTTTACTGTGTGTGACAGAATAGCATTCAAGGGGGGAAAGGATTAATAAAAATTAGGAATGTACAATTATAGTAACATTTTATTATGGTGTTTTTTTTAAAAAAAACAATCTGTATGTCTTTTCAAAAATAAATTTATCTAAAAGGATATGACATGTCTATCATTTCACTTGAGGCCATCATATGCCTATCTTTATTAAATGGAGTGCAAATATTTAACTTGATAATATCACATTAATATGTCATTCTCCCTATTATATAAATAAGATTCAGGAGGGGTTTTGAGCAGTTCTTGAATGTATGACTGTCCATATAATCTACTACTACATTTTTGAAACTAAGAAATAGTAACTCATGTATGTATGAATGCATGTATATGCGCATGTAGTATGTATAGGCTCTCAGGTACTCCAGATATTAAAGTTTAACAGTCATAATACACATGTTCCAATGTTGTAGTCTGTCAGTCAACGTATTAACTGCTTCCTTTTTTTTTTTAATCTTCACCTGAGGATATTTTTCCATTTATTTTTAGAGAGAGTAGAAGAGAAAGAGAAAGAGAGAAATATCAATGTGAGAGAAACACATTGATTGGTTGCCTGCTGTATGGACCCTGACCAGGGCCAGGGTGGAGAGGAGCCTGTAACCCTTAGCCAGAAGCAAACCCGGGACCCTTCAGTCCACAGGCCCACGCTCTATCCACTGAGCCAAACCGGCAGGGGCTAACTGCTTCCTTTTTATTAAACATTATACCTCTTTGGAATATATTTGATATATCATTGGCCCAAGCTGAAAACCCCCTTGCCTGCATTTTGCGCAGTGCAGCAACTTTGGTATCAGAGTGCCTCCACAATCTTAAATATTCCACTAACTTTTGCTGAGCTTGCAGCAGCAACAAAGATAATGCCCATTGTAAAAGGAAATGCAGAAATAACAACTGTCGAAATGCTAACATGTTCCTTATATCCACACTTGCTTTTTCCCTACCAGGATATCTATATTCCAGTTAATAATTTAATGCTAATCAGCTCCTTATCTTCTGAAAAGGAGAGTCTGTTTAGAATCACAAGGCAACTGACCCTGAAGGTAAATTTAATATATGCAGATTTCTCAGATCACCTCTTAGCTTTAGGCAGAGTATTTTCTTGATTACATTTAAGTCTGAGCTGTGCAGTCCTCCTTTTGTCTATCCAAAGAGCATCTGATTTAGTTATAATACAGTTTCAAATCTTTTTTAGTTTTGCATTTTACATTTAGTTTTAGAGATAGTTTTACTAATCTGTTAGCAAATAAACAAATATGAACATGAGCCAAATGAAAAATATTATAAAGAATAGTAATGTATATCTCAATGAATTCCACTATTTGGCAAGATGCTGTGTATTTTTGTCCAACTTGTTTAGATTTTGTTATAAAACTAGAGGCCCAGGTCATATAAATTCATGCATTGGAGTGGGGGGTTCCTCATCCTCGCCTGCCCCTTCTCACAGTCCAGGAGCCCTCAGGGGTGGGAGACAACCCCGCGATCAGGGGAAGGCAATGCCCCATCATACCTCTGCTGCTGCCACTGCCGGCAGTGGAAGCCTCAGCTGGCCCTGGTTATCTGAGCCTCAGGCGTCTCTAGGTGGCTGGCAGCCACCATCTGATGCTTGCCTGTGCCTCAGGCTGGCCTTGGGCTGCTGGGGGGCTGAGGGAACTGAGGGACTCCAGAGGCAGGAGCACGGAGTGGCCAGATCTGCCAGTGGGACTGGGGACTGGGTGCCACCATCTTGTGGCTGTAGGAGCCCTATCTTTGAAGATGTGGCAGTCAATTAGCATATTCCCTCCTTATTGGCTGTGGGTGCTGCCATATTTGAGGGTGGGGCAGTCAGTTAGCATATTTCCTTCTTATTGGCTGTGGGTGCTGCCATCTTTGTGACAATGTGAGGGTCAATTAGCATATTCCCTTTTTATTAGATAGGATGGCATTTTTTTTTTACCATGTTTCCCCAAAAATAAGACATCCTCCAAAAATAAGACATACTTACAGGTTTCCTTCTGAGTGAAATATAAGGCATCCCCCCAGAAATAAGGCCTCTCTGGCTCTGTCTCAGAAACTTTGTGAAACCTGAACTGCAAGAAGTTGTGACTTGGGTGAAGAATTCATGGGAGAAAATCACTGACAGTTGCATTGCAAATGCACTGCCAGCAGGCTACCTTGACAAGAAGTACTCATTTAAAGACAGTACTGTTGCTAATCATGAGAGATTTGGTCCACTGATTTTGAAAGAAATGGAGTCACAAGAAATTCACCAGGAAATTCAGGAATTGGATTGTTATGATGATGTTCCAGAAGATGATGACATGATTGTCATTGAATAAATGAGTAAATTCTTGATACTGTAGGATTCACAGTTTGTCTGGTTTGTGTTGACAACTACCGTACTACCGTACCGACTACAGGTAATAAATTTCCTTTATTTTCATTTAACAATAAATGTGTACCATATTCTTCTTCATGGAAAAATAAGACATCCCCTGAAAATAAGACCTAGCGCATCTTTGGGAGCAAAAATTAATATAAGACACTGTCTTATTTTCGGGGAAACAGGGTAGTAGTGATGTGAGTTGTTTGTTTGCATTGACAAGATTAAAGATGAGTCTAAAATAAGTATTTAAATTGTTTTCTTGGCCTTAACATCAATTGAAAAACAATATGAATGAGTGATAAACTATGGAATAATTATAATTATTTAAGGGGGATTTTAAACATATGCAAACAAATCTGTGAATGTCCAGTCTAACTTAAGAATGGTCAGCAATTAGAGGATAGGAGTATGTTTCAAAACTAAGAGACTTTTTAAATGTTGGGAATGACTGGTTTAAATGACCTGGGGAGCTCAGTGTTCTGCTGGTGACAGCATGGTCATCAGCTAGAAGAATGGGGGGCGGGGGGGTGGAGACAAGCAACATTTATTTTTGTTTATCTAAAAATGATATGTAATCTGGGCTTTACAAAAGGATCTGTGAAGTTCTTTGAAAATAGAGTCCGATTATTACAGCCAATTTCAGACATCTTTCTTTCCATGTCCGTAATAGCAACTTGCTTTGAAGATTGTGATGCCTATTTGTGTTTGTTTAATTTTTTCAATATGCTTATTTTCCCTCATCTAAAGTACAATGGAGAAAAGATGAGATTTCTTTTTTAGAGGAATACTGGTTAGCTTAAGACAGTAGCAGTAAGGAAAATGATTTTTTTTAATTGAGTTTTTTTTTTAATTTTAGAAATGAAAGGAGGCTTTGCTTTGAATTAATAAACCATTTGATTTGTTGGAGCTCTCTGCTTAATGGTTCCCTGCTGACACTGAAAGATATACTGGGCTGATTTGGGTTGTCATTCTTTTTCATTTGAACTTTAGTGATCACATGTGTGTAACCTTCACACTTGAAAAGGTGAAATATGGAAGGAAGAGAAACAACTAATGTGCTTTTGAAATTAGTATTTACGTTTGATAATGAAACATGATCTCAAAGGAATACGTTTACAGAAAAAAAATGTTAACTATCACTGAAAAATAGAATGTTTTAATATTGATATTAACATTTAAAATTATTTTCATGAAAATAACCTTGACTTTTATTAGCCTGTTTTCTATTTTCAAGCACGCTATGAAGAAATGATTAAGTCAAATATAAAGTTTAGAACAATTTAACTAGTTTAATAGTCTTGCAGATAAGATAGAAATGCTTCTGCTATTATCTTGTATAGTCAATAGTAAATTGAGTTGTTTTTTTAAAACAAACTTGTTTTCATCTTTCGTTATGCTGCTTTAAATAAACATAAATGCCATATTTCACATGCCGGTTTAGAGAAACATTGTTCTGAGAGAAGCATTTCTCAAGAAAATTAGTTGTGTTATTTAAAATCAACCTTTTATCTGTAAGTAATATTGTCTTTTTTTTCTGAGGTATGTGACCCAATTAGGACTAAGAAGGTCCATTTTAGTTCACAAACTATGAGATCATGCCACAGAACAGTAATATTCTGCTCAGCTTCCTGCACAATGACCTCTATTTAGTGACCTCTGTTAAGATAGATTTTCAATAGATCTTAGTTTATCATACATTAGAGTCCTGGCACATGAAATTCGTGCATAGGTAAGGTCCCTAGGCCTGGCCAGTGATCAGAGCTGATCAGATTCCCCCACTTCTCTGCTTCCCCACCTCCCTGCCTCCTCCTTCCCTTGCCACTACACACCACTGCCACACAGTTCCCCCCACTTTCCTTCCTCCTTTCCTTCTCCTTCCCTCTCTACCTCAGTGCCCTGACACCACCACTGGTCACCAGCCATGTTCGGTGCCGCTCTCTGTTGGTCAGCACACACCATAGCTATAGCGAGCGATTGAACTGCCTGCCATTCTCCTGGTCGAACTCCTGAGGGGACACATTGCATATTAGCCTTTTATATATATAGTAGGTGAGGTGCCCCTTAGCCCAACCTGCACCCTTTCCAATCTGAGACCTCTCAATGGATGTCTGACTGCCTGTTTAAGCCTGATCCAGTCAGACATCCCTCTCACAATCCAGGACTGCTGGCTCCCAACTGCTTGCCTGCCTTCCTGATTGCCCCTAACCACTTCTGCCTGCCAGCCTGATCACCCCTTAATTGCTACCACTACCCTGATAGCCTGATCAATGTCTAACTGCTCCCCTGCCAGCAAGTTTGCCCCCAACTATACCCCTCTGCTGGCCTAGTCACCCCTAACTGCCCTCCCCTGAGGCTTGATTACCCCCAACTGCCTTCCCTTGCATTTCTGATCCCTCCCAACTGCACCTTCCCTGCTGGCCATCTTGTGGTAGCCATCTAGTGTCCACATGGGGGCAGGATCTTTGACCACATGGGGGCAGCCATCTTGTGTATTGGAGTGATGGTCAATTTGCATATTGCTCTTTTATTAGATAGGATAGAGGCCTGTTGCATGGGTGGGGGACAGCTGATTTGCCCTGAAGGATGTCCCAGATCAGGGCGGGGGTTCCCTTGGGGCATGGGGCAGCCTGGGCAAGGGGCCTGTGGTGGTTTGCAGGCTGGCCATGCCCCCCAGTGACCCAAGTAGAGGCCCTGGTATCTGGGATTTATTTATCTTCTGCAATTGAAACTTTGTAGCTTGGAACAGAGCCAAGCCTTCTGCTCCCACCATGGCAGTAGCCATTTCTGTTGGGATTTATTTATCTTCTATCATTGAAACTTTGTAGTCTTAAGTGGAGGCCTGGGCTGGCCAGGGTGTGCAGAAATCTTGGCTTCTTCCATCACCAGGGAAACCCAAGCCTCCCTCCTGCTCTCTCTGTGGCCACAGCCATCTTGGTTGGGGTTAATTTGCATACTCACTCTTAATTGGCTAGTGGGCATGGCTTGTGGGTATAGCGGAGTGATGGTTAATTTGCATATTTTATTAGATAGGATATAGATGTTATATTTTATGGCACAGATTAAGTTTATATTTTTCACTTTAGAATATATATATTACTTATTATAAGTTACTATCTTAAGAATTAGCATGAGCTCTGGCCAGTGTGGCTAAGTTGGTTGGGCATTGTCTAGTACACCGAGAGATTTCTGGTTAGATTCCCAGTCAGGTACATGGCTGGGTTGTGGGCTTGATACCTAGGTGGGAGCCAGCAGGAGGCAGGCAATAGATGTTTCTCTCTCATCAATGTTCCTATGTCTCCCTCTCCCTTTCTCTCTGTCTCTAATATCAATAAAAATATATACAATATTTTTAAAAATTAGCATGAATATATGAAGTTTTTCCCAATTAAACCTTTAGAAATAAAATTAAAAATATTCATACTTTATGTTATGATATTTTTGTAAGTCCCATTTATTTAAGGGTAATTGGTACTATGTCACTTATGCATAAAATTAATAAGTTTTTCTCATAACTAGTTAAACTTTTAACCTAATGTAGTGTTAATGAATTTATTTATAAGAAGTACTTGAAGCAATAATGGAAAGTTCCCTGGGTGAGATCAGCCTGTTGTTTGCATAAAAATAACTGATATTTAACATGAAAATATGTAAACACATACCTTAACTGCTTCATGTACCTATGGTTTATGGTCAAATTATATAATTTTATTTTGTTTAGTTGCATCACAGACATGCTTCCAAAAATCAGAGCTACTAAATTATGAAAATTCTACAATAACCCATTGAATGGAAAGCACCAAAAAATACTAAAGAGAGTATCTTTTTTTTTTGGGGGGGGGGGAGGTGTGATATTTGCTTTGTTTATGATGCATAACTCAAAAGTAACTATGGCTAAAATTGTTTCTCTGTGACATATTCTTTTTCTCCATCTTCCTTTTTTCCCTATTATTTTCCCTACTCTTGTTTAAGCTAATAAAAAATATTTTAAATTTAGCCTCATTCATTTTAGAAGTAGAGATTGAACGCAAGAAGGGATATAAATTAATGTAGAAAGACAAGTTATCTCATATTAAAAATTAATTCAAGAGAAACTCTGACAGTTTCCACATAGCCAACTCTCTGGTTTAACTGGGTGTCTCAACTTCCTTTGTGGAGCACACCAAGGTAGGCTAACCTCCTTAGGTAGCAGGCACCTTTTCTTTTCTTAGGAGCATTAGTTGTTTTATTTTATTTTTCTCTGATTACTAAAAAGGTTGAACAATTTCCCATGATGTAGTTTATTTCTCCATCCATCTTTTTATCTGATTTCCTTTGGGTAAGAACATTTAACATGAGATATGCTCTTCTAACACAATTTCAAGTGTACAGCACGTTATTGTTGACTATTGCAACGTTGTACGGCAGATCTGGTTTCTTCTTGTTTAACTGAAATTTTTTACCTTTTGGTTGGTATCGCCCCATTTCTCCCTCTCCCTGCCTCCTAGCAACTACTGTTCTTCTTTTTGTATCTATGAGTTTGACTACTTTAGATTTCTCAGATTAGTGGACTTGTGACTGGCCTATTTGACTTAGCATTGTGTTTTGAGGATTCATTCATATTGTGGTAATATGGTAGTGCACTCCTTGTTAAGGCTGAACATATTACATTGTAAAGCCTATTTTTTTCTTATCCATTCATCCACTAATGGACCTCCATGCTGTTTCCATCTTGGCTATTGTGAATATGGCTGCAATGTCCCCCGACATCTCAGCAACTTCACATAGTGATCACGCGTCACTAGTATTTGTCACCTAGCGTGTTAATGCATTTGTTCCCCTTATTTTGTAATTTAATTAAATATTGCAGAATCCAATGAAATGAGAGTGTGAAAAAAAATATATTTTTCTTCTATGAAAAATACTTTGGAGGTATATGAAAACAAGTTGATTAGAATACATAAAATATTTTGAAAAAAGCATAAAATTCTAGAAGGTTTCAACATTCAGATTGCTTTACAGATAGCTTTTACTTTATTATCCACTAAAGAAAATAGACTAGATATCAAGGTAGCTTTATTAATTTTAAGAAATTAATAAAGAATCCCAAATAATGGATTCTTATTCAAACAAAAGGAAGAAATCCTATATGCAAATAGTCATCACACCATCACACTGTAACAGCTCAGACATTCAACACTGAGGAGAGAGGAATGGGGACCAGCCAGGTTGTGGCCTGGGAGAGGGACAAGCCACCCACCCTGGGTCCTGGGCGCCAGCAGCTGCGCCTGTGCCTATGGCCTGGGAGAGAGAGAATCTTCACACCCCATGGTCCCCAAGGTCCCAGGCACCAGCGGCTGCACCTGTGGTCTGGGAGAGGGACAAGCTGCCTGCCCTGCAGTCCTGGGTGCCAATAGCTATGCCTGCACCTGCAGTCCTGGAGAGGGACAAGCCACTGGCCCTGCAATCCCAGGTGCCAGGGCCTGCAGCTGCCACCCAGGTGAAGCTGGCCTGGGTCCTGGGTGCTTGTGACCAGCCAGACGGAGGGAAGCCTGGGTCCCAGGTGCCTGACTGGCCAGAGGAGGGAATCCTGGGTCCTTGGTGTGGGGAGAGGCAGAAGCAGTTAAGGGCATTCAGGTCAGCCAGCAGGGGAGCAGTTAGGGGTGACCTGGCAGGCAGGCAGAGGTGGTTATGCAGACAGGCAGGCAGTTGAGTGGTTAGGAGCCAGCAATCCCGGATTGGAGAGGGTGCAGGCTGGGCTAAGGGAGTCACCCATGCATGGATTTCATGCACTGGGCCTCTAGTTATATATATTTAAGTCAAATATACTAAGAAGTGTATTTTTGTGATTCTCTGTTTTAATTATATTATTTGCTTAACCAGTCAAGTAAAATGACAAATCCTAGAATTAATTTATTTGATGGGGGTTGGGGCAAAGATAATCTTTCCTTTACTAGATTGAAGCTGACTGGATTCTGTGTGTGTGTATCTAGATCCCAATGTCATTAAAAAGATAAACTGCTCACTTGAGGAGATATGCCTGCTATTTGGATCTTCAGTGTTTCCTGGAAATTCTCCAGTTCTTACTCTTTAAAATGAAGAAAATAATAACAACATGAATGGCAAGCAGGTTTCACCTTAAAAAGCAGCTCTGATTAATTGCCAGGGGCTACATTTGGCCACTGTGCCAAGATGAACCATGAGTGGAATTCCATGGCCCCATAGGATACTGCCTATCGGCATGGAATGAGGTAGAACAACATTGTGCCAGCATTGTTCTCCTGAGCTTTTCATCGCCCCATCCCCCTTATCCATGGTTTTGCTTTTCATGGTTTTAGTTACTCTCGGTCTGAAAATATAAAAAGGAAAATTCAAGAAGTAAAAAAAAAAAAAAAAGTGTTTAAAATCATGCTGTTTGTAATCCTGCCTTCCTGGTCTGTCCGTTTGCCCAACATCTCATTAGTCCTGTAGTAACTGTGCTGGTGATCAGTGTGACTGCCCTGCTATCAGATTGCTTGTCTTTTAAGTAACCCTCATTTTATTTGATGAATATTGCCATTCACATTACTTTAGTTTGTTATAATTGTTCTATTTTATTATTCGTTATTGTTGTTAATCTCTGACTGGGCCCAATTTGTAAATTAAACTTGATCGTAGGTATATATGTATAGGAAAGAACATAGCAGTCGACACTATCAACAGTTTTAGGCATCCAC
The DNA here is from genome assembly GCF_014108245.1 of Pipistrellus kuhlii. Lineage (NCBI taxonomy): Eukaryota > Metazoa > Chordata > Mammalia > Chiroptera > Vespertilionidae > Pipistrellus > Pipistrellus kuhlii. The sequence goes on from NW_023425449.1 coordinate 36,402,458, forward strand.
TGTGTGTGTGTGGCGGGGGGGGAGGTGTCATAGAACATATGACCCACAGATAAGGAGGGATTAGCATCCACATTTTCTTAGTGTTTTGCAATCTTATAAATAAAGTAGAAGGCTGGTGCATGAAATTTGTGCATGGGTAGGGTGTCTAGGCCTTACCAGTGATCAGGGCCTATCAGGTTCCCTGCCTCCCTGCCTCCTCCTTCCCTCGTGACATGCATGCAGCCACTGCACAGTTCCCTGCTTCCCTACTTCTTCCTTCCTGCAACACCCTTGCTGCCACCACGAGGTTCCCCTGCCTCTCCCCTCCCTGTCTTCTCCTTCCCTCACTCCCTCAGCACTCTACTGGTTGCCCTCCATGTTTCGTGCCACCCCCTGGTGGTCAGCACACATCATAGCAAGCAATTGAACTCCTGATCTCCTGGTCAAACTCATTAAGGGACACTTTGTATATTAGTCTTTTATATATATATATATATATATATATATATGGTTCGCAAAGGAAACTTGATGGGGTGGTGAACACACAATACAGTGTACAGGTGATGTAGAATTGTGCACCTGAAACCCATATAATTTTGTTAACTGGTGTCAATCCCAATAAATTCAATAAAAAGGAAAAAAAAATGAATGGTTCTCTGCCTTATATATATATATATATATATATATTTTATTATATTTTATTGATTTTAGAGAGGAAGGCAGAGGGAGAGATATAAACATCAATAATGAGAGAGAATCATTGATCACTGCCTCCCACATGCCCCTCCCCACCAGGGATCAAGCTAGAAACCTTGCTAAGACTGATTGGCCACTCATCTCCCAGTTCATAGGTCAATGCTCAACCCCCCAGCCACATAGGTGGTCTCCCTGCCTTACATTTTTCTTCTTTTCCCTCTGTTGGAGCACCCCCATTGGTGACATCTCTCAGCTCTAGTGAGTTACCACCAGGATGAGAAAGAGTGCGCACAATTCAGTCCTTTGGCTCACACAGGAGACACATTTGTGTAAGTTCACCACAAATGAGAACCACTTCATGCACATGAAAGTCACAGGATTTGCTTGCTCTCTGCTTCTCCAAAAACTGATAATTACAGTTAGCCTTCACTAAAGAAAAACAGCCCATAGAATGTGTCCCACAAATATTGTTCTCACAATTAAGATACTACAGAATATGAAGGCAAGAGAGCTATTTCGGGGTCGCTGTTTGATTCAGAGACTTGCAGCTAAAATGGCTCTGCTGTTGTCTTCACAATTCTTCATGTGGTTTTCAGTTTAAGAGGCCAGCCCAGCCTGCCCCGGTGAAAAATACAGTAATTTCTTTACTAATTTATTTACGAGTTTTATGGTTTTAAAAAATTGAAAATTTATGGTTTTAATAAATAGTACCTTGTAGTAATCTTTAACAAACGTAGAAACAAAATTCTGCCTTCATAGTGAAATCGTAGGTGGAACTCTTTCTTAGAAGAAAATATTAATAAATGTATTCTCAGAAGTAAAATATAATCATTGACTACTATCTTCTAAATGCTCTTTGTCACATGCACACATGAAAGATAGCAGGTGCTACACGGAAGTTAGATACAGAGGGTTGATGAGGGGGTTGTGTAGATCCACACTGGTGAGGGAAGGCTTTATTTCCTATGAATACCTAGAATATAATAGGCATCAGAAGTCTAAGAAATGGAACCTTATTCATGTCACAATTATTTATTCAATGCTTCTGCCCTTGGGAGGTTTGCAAACATGCAAGAGACACAGACTCATACATTGATAGAGAGAATATGTGAAAGGCCTTATTAATGTTATGCCCAGGCTTCTACTGAAATATATAATAAATCCCTGTCTTTTCACATTACAAGCTTGTTTTATTACAACATAAACAAAGTTAGCTTTCCTGTATGGGTAAGAACACTTGAAGTTGTTAAGAGCTTATGTTAAGTGTTAACTGAGCATTGTGACGTATCACATTTACAGTGGTAAAGTCCCATATTTGGGAACATGTAGTATGTGATTTCAGCCCCTTCCATGGGATAAGTCTTGGTTCAATTACAATCTAAAACCTGATACTCGATTCTCTTTTCTATGTTGAATCCTCTTAATGGCATCGTTTATTATCTACTGGAAATCAATTTAGGAAATCAAGTTAGTCCACTAAGCACTTCAGGTAAGGTGATTTCATGCAGCATTCCAAGATTATCACAGGAAATTGCTTTCGTATGCCATAAAGCAGAAAAGCCAGGAGCCGAGCTGGCTTGCCAAAGGAGCTTACAGCTCTATGGCCCCACCCACGGCCTCTCCTGAGTCACTCAGTTACAGTTAACTCAGGGTTATCACTCGCAGTTTCAAAGCCTGGCAGCTCTCACACAGCCTGGGCTTGTGAAGGCCTTGGATGTGTGTCTCTAAGTCAATGATGAGGGTATCAGAACCGATCCTGGACATGGATATGGCAAATTACAGTGAAGTTTTGGACCCAACGTATACAACCTTGGAGTTTGAAACCATGCAGATTCTGTATAATTCAAATGGTGAGTTCTCGTCTGCTTATAAATCCGTATTTATTAAGTAAGTCTAGTGGGAGAAGTCAGAGTGAGCTTCCCAGGGTGGCAGTCCCAGGCTTTCCTGCGGGATCCTTTGGGACTCTCATTTTAAAGCCACACATCTGAGCTTCTGGCCTTCATTACAAATTTTAAATTAACAATGCTCTCCCCGTTTTATGTTTGAGATAGAAAAAAAGCTTAGTTATGCTTAATAAAGTAACCTCAAAATTCTGTCATGGCCCAGTTAGGCAAAAAGGGTTTATTTTGTTTATTGTAAATCACAGTAATAAGTGACTTTGGCAGATTGGCTGTAAAGTATATTTTCTAGGCAACATTTAATGACGAGTGGGACAGACTTTCCATAGAGCACTGGGCAGTTTTCTGGTTGTCCCCTCCTTCATTATTCCAGTCCCCCTTGCTGCCAGGGAGAAACTGCATTGAAAACTACTACCAAGTGTTTGCAATGCACACAAATATGAAGGGAAATAAAGGTTTATATTATAACCCCACTTAGCAAGCTAATGGTTAGCCTCAAAAGATCTTGGTGTGCATCTACTGTAACATTTTAACTTTAAATAAGTCATGAGTTGTTTAGGGTTCAGATCTTTTTATAAAATAGTTCACCATTGACTTTAAATTTATTTTTTAAGTAAAAATATTGTCTAAGATCAGTTATAATCGATAGAACTCCTACAATCTAGTAATTATGTGTAGTTTGGAAAATGTGTGTATGTGTGAGTGTGTGTTTGTAGTTCAGAATTGAGAATTAAACATACTCAAATCATCTTTCTACTGAAATAAATAATACTCTGTTCAACATTTCTCCTCAAATCTAAACATAAGGAACCAAAACCGTGACTTTCTAAGATTTGCACTATCGGTTCATTTTAACTCTCTTTGTGCTAAAATTTCAGAATTCATCTTCTAACAATTTGTAATACTTGTTCCACCAATAATACAACATACATGAAAATTAAGATGATTTGAGTATAGTCTAAAGACTATAGATTGCTAATAGTAGGGATAGGCATACCATAAGTATTTACTAAAATAATTGATTTTTCAAAATGTTTTTAGTCCTAATTTCTTCTAATAATATGGTTAATACCATATGAGTAAAACATTAAACTTAAAGCAGTTGAATTTTTTCATATTTTCATGTAATCATAGGATAATGTCAATTCTAAAACACTTCTAGCTGCCTTTTTCTAGTATCTATTTTATTTATGTTACCAAAAGAGAAATTCCTATATTTGAGTACTATAAGTCACATGGTTAACCTTAAGCATATTCTTATTATTTTTTCCACTTGATGAAACTATACATGACTAGGGGCCAGGTGCATGAAACTGTGCATGGGTAGGGTCCCTAGGCCTGGCTGGTGATCAGGATCAATCAGATTCCCTGCATCCCCACCTCTCCACCTCCCCATGTCCGCCCTCACTCACCTCCAGCTCCCCGCTCCAGCCAGGGGGCCCAACCAGGGAGAAGGATTAGGAGGTTGGCAAGCAGGCCCTGCAGGCTGGGGGTAGCTCCTGCATTGAGCATCTGCCTTCTGGTGGTCGGTGGGCATCATAACGACTGGTTGTTTCTAAGGGTTAGATGCAGAAGGCTGGTATGATGTGGCTTTCTTATACCAGGAGCACTGTGGGGCTTTGGAGTAATGAACAGTAGGGAGCAAGGATGAAAGGAGAGAACTTGTCAGGAGGCTATTGCAATGACCCTGGCAGCGGGGGTCAGGTGGGGGGGAGGGAGGAGGGGTGGGATATGGTGAATTGGATAAGGCTGGCTGTTGTAAAAAGGAGAAAAGCTATGGGTTCTCTATGTATTTTAAAAACGGACTTTACTTTTGGATCGGGTATGAGTGATGAGAGAATTCATTGAAGACTAGTAGGTTATTGGCCTTGTGTTCTGGATGGTACTATATACTTATATGGAAGACTGAAGGAAGAACATGTTCTAGAAGGAAAATCGAGCGGTTCTGTCTTTATACATTAATTTATAATTCCTCTTAAATTGCAAAGTGACATTGTTAAATAGTTATTTGGGCATTTCAGACCGATGCCTGTGGGAGACATAAGGGTTGCAGTGTGGTTGGGGGACTGAGCCCTGTAGTATTCCAGCATTTAATAGTCAGAGGGGAGAATGGATGAAGACTGGCAGAAGCAGCCAGTGGTTCAGGGGAAGCAGTACGTGGGGCCTCCAAGAAACCAAGGAGTGGGCTGTTTCAAGCCTCTGAATGTTGGGTTGGGTGATGTCACTAGAAAGACTCAGTACTGACTCAAACTCTACCCCACCCCCTTTTTCTGAACAGAGAGTTCTGCCCCAGAGACGACAAGTATGAATACCGCAGACAACGGGGTCAACTGTCTGTGTGCCATCTGTGGGGACAGGGCCACCGGGAAGCACTACGGAGCGTCCAGCTGTGATGGGTGCAAGGGCTTCTTCAGACGCAGCATTCGCAAGAGCCACGTGTATTCCTGCAGGTACCGGAAGCGCTGCTTTTGGGAAAGGCATCTGTAGAGGTGTTTCAAAAGGCATGCAAGAAAAGGACACAATTCAGAGCTTTTCCATTTCTGTAACCCTGAGAGCACACTCTGTAAGCCGCTTTAAGAGTGTGTAAGCAGGACGCATATTTGCCAAGGTGGTTCTCTTTTATAAACCATCCAGTTATACAAAATATATTAAAAAATGCCACATACTTAGCACTCAACGTAGACCAATATGGTTGGAGCCCAGTGTACACCTCCCGGAAGGCTTTCTCTTCCTCCCCTCTCTCCCAGAGGGGACTGTTGTCGGAAGTTTCTCCTTTCCTGGCATTTCTTTATCGTTTTACCGCACGTTCATACACCAATGGGCATAGTTAAATTTGCATTTCAGTAGTTTCACAATGTACATCCTTTTTGAAGTACTGGTATTCTTTTCTCCATCATTATATCTTGAGTCTTTTCAAACCAAATTATAAAAATACAGATGATTTTGGTAGCTTTTTAAAAAAGCTTTTTAAAGTTAATGGATGAATTTGTATTTTCAGTTCTAAAATTTTAAATTTACTTCTCATGCCACAGTTTTGCCATTGAATTTAACATTTTATATAAAACTATATTGTATGTGTCCCACATTTCCAATAGGCTGGCTTTTCTGTTTTAATATCAAGTCAATGTCCTAGCACAATTGAGGGTTGGCTATGTCACAATGAGTGTTCAGAATGACAGTTCTTGAGTGAAGATTGTGCCTGGGAAGAAGTTAATTCTTTTCCAGCATTATGCCATTTGATTTCTAAAGTTGTAGAAAAGTTAATATAAAACTCTCCAAATATTTAACTAGTATTTTCTAGTAATTTTTACAGGAAACCTTAGTAGGAAAAAAATGTAAATCATTCACTTTAACAACTTTTTGGTAAACAAAAAGATAATATGTACATAGATCTTACTTTTATAAACAGCAAAACTCCAAAGATAAAAGGTAGACCAAGTAGATTTCCAAAAACATCAACAAAAATAAATACAACATAACAGGTAAACAGTACTTTTTTGAGTCATGTGTTCTGTTAAAGGTGAAATCAATAGACATGAAAAATAACAATCCAAACAATAAAATCCATCAAAAACTTTTAAGAATCATAATCTATCAGAATATTAAAGGGCTTTCAAGATTTTAATGCTTCCTCTGAGAAAAGTAGGAAAGGAGTGTTACCATAGCAACTTTTGGAAATTCAGAAAAGATTCCACCAACATGTAGAGTTGGCTCACACTTTCCCATCATGAGTATTGCTATCACCTTGGCCTTCTTTACATATTTTGCTCTTAGGCAAATGATACAATTCTCCTTTGGAAAATTATTATGTTGATGCAAGTTTAGGATCATAAAGGTTTTTTTAAAACACATTTTGCTGGTTTTAAATTTATTCATTCTCTTAGATTTACTGATTTCATTTCCACTCTAACTCTTCCATCACACTGAAGTTGGACTTGCCCTTTCAAGCACTTTAAATTACTGTCTCAAGACTTCTCCCATTAGGTTCTTTATTATGGTTGTCTGTAAACTTGTATGTGTACGCTACTAGATCATAGTTTCCTTGATGGAAGAGATAGATAATATTTCTCTGTTTAATCCCTACACCAGGATCTTATACACAATAGGTGCTTAATGCATATGTATTCCATTTTGCATTAGTTTAATGTTAATTGAATGTGTTCTCCCGCTGTGGTATTCTGGCCCTCTCTCCTGAGTCTCCTTAGCCATGTATTCTCAAATGAACAATGATTTTTTTCCTCATCCAGAAAGTTTGTCTCTCTTCCAGCTCAGGTCATCTATAGTAGGCTTCATACTAAGTTCATATTTAGTAGCCATGCATATTTTTATAAGAAATATTTTATATATATCACAAAATATGTTATTTTATTCTCATCATTACCAATCAACCACAAGTAATCAGGGATATACGTATGGATACTAAGAAGCCAGAATTTTAAAGAAATGTTATTGCTTACTATATGTTTAATATTTGTCCCAAAGTCTCTAAAGTACATTCATATAACAACCTTTTACAGCAAGCCTTTACTATCTTACAATTGTAAATTAACTTGGAGGGGGGATATTCAATTACATTGGCAAATCCTATCAAGAATGGTGGACATGGGAATCAAGCTTCTAATTCCAGAAATGGTAATCCCCTTTTTTTTAAGTGTACAATTCAGTCCACAGAGTTGCAGCCATCACTACAATTGAGTTAGAACATTTTCACTATCCTATAAGGAAACCTCTTACCCTTTAGCAGTCACTACTCTTTCCCACCAACTTCCTCCCACCAACTTGAGGCACACACTAGTCTACTTTCTGTGTCTACACATTTGCCTCTTCTGGACATTTGATGTAAGTGAAACGATATACTATGTGGCTTTTTGTGTCTGACTTCTTTGACTTAAAATAGTGTTTTCGAGGGTCAGCCAAGTCCTACCACGTATTGGAACTCCATTCCTGTTCATTGTTATTTATAATATCCATTGTGTGGGGAACCACATTTTAGATAGCTACTCAACTGATGAGCATTAGGGTTGTCCCCACCTGTTAGCTATTAGGATAATGCTGATATGGACACTTGTGTACAAGTTTGTGTGTGAACACATGGCTTCTTTCTTTTGGATTGATGCCTAGGAGTGGAATTGCTGGATCATATGATAGCTCTAAGTTTAACATTTTATAAAACTGCCAAACTTTCTTCCTTAGCAGCTGCAGCATTTCATATTATGATCAGTGATGTGGGAAAGTTCCGATTTTTATGCGTCCTCATCAATACTGGTATTGTCTGTTGTATTTTTTTTTTCCTGATTAGAGCCATTTTTGTGGATGTGAGGTGACATCTAATTGTGCAGAGACTACTCAATGCTGTTCTTAATATGTAATTGGTCATCTACTTAGAGTAAACTTTAATTGGATGTGAAACACATTTAAAATGAGTTGAAGAATATTTACAGTGAGAAAAGCATGAAAGTGCAGAGGAATGGAGTTCTGATATAGTCCCCATCACACCGAAAACTCTGAGCAACAGGCAATTGAGATTTATATGTCAAAGATGTTTAAACTAGGTTTGGCTTTCATGACTCATGATAGAAATGACCATGCACACTGTCATTCAATTTTATTTTATTCTAAAGCCTACATGGGAGGTGAGGCTCGCATTCCCATGTATGTGCTAATCATGGTTTTATATTAGAAATGATAGCAGGAAGAAAGCTACAAATTTTCACAATCTGGAAAAGTCAGTTTATTGTTGTGTTTTTTTAAATCATGTATGAGCGTTCAGTTAATTGCTCTTATACATTCTTTCTATTGGGCCAAATTTGGGCATACTTATTTAAAGTCTATTTGTCTGTTTCTTTGTAAAAAATTATCTGAAAAATTAATACATCTTTTTTTTAAATATTATAGGTTCAGTCGGCAATGTGTTGTTGACAAGGACAAAAGAAACCAATGCAGATATTGTCGGTTAAGAAAGTGTTTTAGAGCAGGAATGAAGAAAGAAGGTAATATATAACATACTAATGATATTTAGCATTATTGATGAAGAGTCTTATATACACATTCTCAATTCATCATAATAACATTTTCACATGAGTTCTGATTTTTCTTAATGAAGAGTCTGTGGTTCCTTGAGTTTAAGAATTTACCCAAGGACACTGACACCCAGTTTCTATCTGATGACTGAATCCAGATGCCATTTTCTTACTGCTGTGTTACACCTGTCAACAAAACTGTTGTCTAAATAACATTCCAAAATCCTGTTTAAAAAATAGATGGCCAATATCTATTAATCAATTGAAATTATAACTGTATTGTTAAGCACACTTTTACTGTCAATAAGATTGAATACCTTTATTTCGTAAACATGAACTGAACAAGGACTGTGCATGCATTCATGTATTTATTTAACAAATGTTTATTGAGCTCTGTTCCTTTCCCCGGGTGCCCAGGTCTCAGTAGTTAATACAATAGAATATTTCTCTTCCTCATGGAGCTTATCATCTATTGGATACTTTATTTTAGTGTGAACAATTCTGTTTTGAACATATTAAATAATCTGGTTTTATCATCCTACATCCTAACTAAGGCTAATTTAGAAAGGTGCTGAATACATTTAAACGTTTGGCAGGGAACAGTCACTATAAGATTTATGCACATCAGTTTTTTCCACACTCCTGTGTCAGTCATATACACGGAGATAGTTTTCAGAACTATTTCACAAGCTATTAAGAAATTAATGGAATCAAATCACTATTCTTTAGAAATGTCACTTTGTATCAAACCTATCTTGAACATAGCTAGTTTTTTTCTTTCGACACTCAATATTTTAAAGAGACCAAAGTTCCAATAGCTTTGTTCACGTTGTCAGTATCAAACAAGAAGGCAAATGCGAGCCCCCAGAGTTAAAGAAGAGGCACTTTCCTATTTAAAAATGTCTTATGCCTGCCCTGGCCCGTGTGGCTAAGTTGGTTGGGCGTCGTCCCCTGCACCAACAGGTTATTGGTTCTATTCCAGGTAAGGCACATGCCCAGATTGCAGGCTCGGTCCCTGGTAGGGGGTGTGTAGGACGCATCAATCCACTTCTATGTTTCTCTCTTCTCCTTTTCCTCCTCTCTAAAAATCAATAAACTATTTTAAAAAACAGTTTATATCTAGCGACATATCAAATAGTTTATGGGTTGATTCCATACTTTGCCCATCATTTTCATTCATCTCCACTTGCAGATCATCATCCTTTATTTCCTTTAAGAGTTTTACTCTTTTTTTACATGAATTATTTTCAAAAATAGTGAAATTGTATCATCTAGTCACAGAATAACACACTAGTATTTTCTAAATAGATTAGAAGTAACTTTTGATTTTAGCATGGTCCCTTATTTACAATGATAGCATGATATCCAGTTTAAGGTGGAAATGTCTATAAACATGGTTTTCTGTTGAAAACTTTAGCAGTAGAAAGGCTACAAATGTCCATGATATATTTTAGCATTTTTCTAAAGATTGATTATGTAAGTTCAATTCATAAAGCATAACTTACATTTTTATTTTTATCTCCATAAATGTATTTCATTAGTTTAGGCTGAAAGTCAATGACAATTTCTGCAAAAGAAAGGAAGGGAGGATAAGCTACCAGTAAATAAGATTTTAAAATAAAATATTATTGATTTATTCCAACTTAAAATCTACTCACTCTTAAAGGCAAAACATTCAGTATTTTCTCTTACAAATTAATGAGTTAATAGTTACCGGTATGTTTTGGATAGATAGTAATAGAAATTCATGAATTTTTATAATACAAAATTGTTTATTATAACTTTAGAAAGAGAGGAAGGGAGAGAGATAAAGAGATAGAAACATCAATGAGAGAGAAACATGGGGATTGAGCCCTCAACCCGGGAATGCTCAGACCACGAATTGAACTGGTGACCTCTTGGGTCTTGAGTGGACACTTAACCCCTGAGACACATTGGCTGGGCAGAAATTAGTGAGTTTTTTAAATAAAAAAAAATAACTTCATTAAAAACTATGATAGTTCACTGCTTTATCCTTCCAGAGCATTAACTTAAACAATTTAGGGGCTACAGGACTTGTTTCCATTCTTTTTGGTTAAAAGAGATCATTTTACCTCCTAAGTTTTGAAATCCAACTTTAACATGTGACCTGTGTTATTCTTTATGTGACAAATACACAAGTCAGCCCCCCTCTTATTCATCCTTATTTGTTTGAGGAAATTTTATTGAGAGTTTTAGTTTTCAGTAAGAAATTTGGGGACACACATTTTTCTTTCTTCCTCCACTGAAAAAAGGTCTGTCTATAATAGGGAGATTTCTTCACCTTATCCAAAGCTGCATTTCCAACCTCAGCCTTCTCAGGAAAGACGTCCTACCTGCTGTGCCTTTGGTTTGATTCCTGTTTGTAAACTTTTCCAAGAACTTTGTTTCCTAAGAGATCATAAGATTGGTAATCTTACAATTACCATAACTAAACTAAAATTTCTTTCCAGTTTTGCTCATGGCTTAGAAGAATAAGAAAATGGAGGTTTCAACTTGGCTCATATCTTTGATAGTGAATACACTCTTATCTTTGACCTGGTCAAACTCATGGGCGATACTCTTCCTTCAGTTACCTCACGGGTTTTATTAACTCAAACAGTTTGAAAAACCATCTTATTACAACACAGCATGCCTGAACTGGCTGACCCCACACTTTCTGACATGCATGCCATCATGCAATCCCAACAGGCAAAAAAAAAAAAAAAAAAAAAAAAAAAAAAAAAATATATATATATATATATATATATATATATATATATATATATATATATATATATATATATATATTTAGCTCAAGTGACAAGCCTGGCTCTGTCTGTCTTTAAAAGTGACACCGAGTGAGAAGTGTCTTCAGTCACACTTCTCTACATCTGGGTCTTTCATAAGCATCCCTTCCCACTTTCCGTACCTTATTTTGTGACACGTAGTGAACCGAAGTGACCAATAGACACTGTGGTTTTTCTCCCTCAGCTGTGCAGAATGAACGCGATCGAATCAGCACCCGGAGAAGCACTTTCGACGGCACCAACATCCCCTCCATTAACACGCTGGCCCAGGCGGAGATGCGGTCTCGCCAGGTACCCACAGTGCACCAGCACCGCACCCGCGTCTAGAATCACATGCACCAGCATTTAGGTGTAGTGATGAAATAATCTCACTTTTTTCAAATGTGCTCATTACTAACCTAAATCACATTCATGCAAATTCAAGAGTTTTACTTTGAAAATGTTGGTCGGGCTGTTGACTGCACGGTGATGTTTTCTGGACCAGTTCCTATTTATGAATGGGACGATGAAATGTATTTCAGCGGAAGGTTGTAAAATAACACATTTGTTTACAAAGTACATTTGAAATACTGAATGTGTGGCACAGGGCTCTGGGGGGAGTATCTCGGTTTGTTGGTTGAATGCGTAAAATCAGTTACCACAGCTTTTGGGGAGTTTCGTTGGGACAGATCATCAGAGCTTCCTTCCTTACAACAGTTTCTAGACTCAAGAACTCACCTTGGCACCTGCTTCGGAAAAAGTGTTTAAGGGAAGAGCCAGATTTTGAAAAGTGCAAGGGAAAGGTGAAGTTTCTAGAGTGAGAACATCAGTTCTAAAGTTTGACATAGGACATTTGTTATCTACATAAGTAGCAGTGGCTTAAGAATCAAATGGGGTGAGGGCATGAGTGGGGGGATTTGGGGGTTCGGGGGCAATAAGGACACCTATGTAATACCTTAATCAATAAAGAACACAATTTTAAAAAGAATCAAATAAACCCTTTCAGTGAGTTTATTTTAGCATTGCTCCTATTAGAAACGTTAGTGATATTTTTTTCTATCATAAAGCAAATTATGAAATAGCTAACTATTAATCCAGCTCCATAATGAGTCAGTGTAACTACTTTCGTTTTTGATAACACAAGGGTAATATGAAGCGGTTAACCTCACCATTATCATCATCATTGCCTTCAGATTACCTGATGGTCATTAGAGAATGGCTTAGGGGGAGGTGTGAGGAAGGACACACATTACAGAAAGACACGCATACACACATTCAGAAAGTGCAAAAAAGTTCATAAGATCTTTCAGAAAGTCATTTCTTCAGCAGAAGGGCATGTTGACCCACTTATATTTTTATAGAGTTCAAAATTATATATAGTTGTAAAAATGATCATTAGGTTAAGCTTGTTGATGTTACTAAGTTAAAGGTTAGTTTCTTGATTTTATTTCTATGGGTTTCTATTTAGTGCAGAACATAAATCTTCTTATTAAACTTTATCCACTGTAAATATTTTCAACAAATTGGATTTTTCTTAATGGGAATATCACTTTTTAATGAAAAAGGAAATCACAGAGCATATTTCATGTAAATAATATTTTAGATTATGGCACTTCCCAAAAGTTGGGTAACTTTTTCTACAAGTGTTCATTAAAATCAGATAGTGCTCCCACAATATGTGTTATGCAGGGAATGTTTTCAATTAAACTTGTACTGAAAGGTATTTCAGTTCTCAGTTTAAAAATTTAGCATCTTTCAAGATACTGCGACAATGATGGTGCCACTTCAATGACATTCACTTACTGGAATCATTGATTATGTCTTGTTTTAAATGAGAAGTTCACATAATGTCTTTGTTCATGCTAGATGTCAGCCTCAAGCCCTGGTGTGAGCACAGACATAAATGTGAAGAAAATTGCAAACATTGGTGATGTCTGTGAGTCTATGAAACAGCAGCTCTTGGTCTTGGTTGAATGGGCAAAATACATCCCTGCCTTCTGCGAGTTACCGCTGGATGATCAGGTAGAAGTTAAAGAAATTCTGAATGCTTAAAAAAACAAAAACAAAAACCCACAACTGTTTTTTGAACTTTGCCCAGTTTTTTTATGTTCTTTTAATTATGTTTATAATAGATTTACCATATATAACAAAGGTGAAATTATCTCCTGAGAAAAAGATTGGTTTTCTTATCCATTCACCTCCTTGTTCTGTCAGAGGCTCAGCTGTTTAACTCCTATTTTAGATCTTACATATTTATTGATTTGATAAAGTTGAGAAAGACAGTTATCCCTTCTTGGAGTGTAAAGAGCTTAAGTGAGCTCAGCTGGTGTGGCTCAGTGGTTGAAAGTCAAACCAAGAACCAAGAGGTCCCTGGTTTGCTTCCCGGTCAGCGTGCCCGGATTGCTGACTTGATCCCCAGTAGAGGGCATGCAAGAGGTAGCCAATGGATGTTTCTCTTGAATTGATGTGTCTATACTTCTATCTCTCCCTTTTCTCTCTCTAGAAAAATTTAAAAAATCAATTAACATATATATTTTTTAAAAAAAAACTTGAGACAGATAACAAATAACTGCCACTGTGAGACAAAGGATTGCAAAGCAATTGCCTGGGAGATAAATGTGTCTGGGTACTTACTGAAGGAACCTGTGAAATTTCTCAGAAATTCCAGGCCACTCCTAGAGGAAACCAAACAGGTGTATTGGTGTCTTTGTGGGCACATTGTACAATTAACATATACAATTTTGCTTTGTATATTGACAATTTTATTCTAGCATTACTGTATAAAATTATACATCTAGCAAAAAAAATCTGTAGAATCATGTTCTGAAATCTACAGAGAAATCGAGAAAATTCAGATATAATGATTTTTCCTAATACATATATTGTCATGCTTTGTCACACGTACATTAAGGTATTTTAATCATTAGCTAAAAGCTTTAGTTGCTTAATTAGTCTATGAAGATTAGATTATTAGCTTCAGATTCATTTTGAACTCTTCCATCTAAGCAGTAGCTAATATCATGTAGATGCAAATAATTTGAAAACTTCCAATTTCTGCACATTGAATTAACCAGGATATGTAGTTTATCCCATGTATGTCTTACATTCTCTGACCAGTGTTCTTTATTATGGACACACAAAAACAAAAACAATAAAAGGGAAAGGTGCAATTGTTTAAATTCAAAGGACAAAATATTTATACAACCAGAAAAAAAAGTAATCACAGGAAGTTTAATTACATTTCTAGGAGAACATTCCACTTTGGGAACAACAACAAAAAAAAATCTTGTAAAATCTGAAATCATTCTCAAAATGTTCTATACCTGCCTTCCTGTTATGAGTCATGGTTATTGACATACCATAAAGATAGCCTGGCTGGAAAGGTGGTTTCACAATGAATAATGCTAAATTGCTAAAACCTCCTTGTCTCACCCCAAGCCATATAAGTAGGGTTATGTTATTTATCAGTTTTATATGTTCACTATCACTCCTCTTTAAAAGTTGCTGACTTATATATGAAGATAGTGATTTAAAAACTTGGAAATTGAATTCCAGTAACCTGTCAAAAAACAGTTTTTCTTTACGAGCTCAGACTTTAATATTAACAATATAGCATTAATAGCCATGGCTTGCCAATGTCTATTGTGGATTATACACTGGGGGATTAGCTTTCAGTAGCATTATATATTATATTATTTTACTTAATGCTCTCAGGAGCTCTGTGTCTTAAGTTTTATAATCTCCACTTAATAGTTTTCAAAACTGAACTCTCATCAGTTTACTCAGTAAATTCACCCAAAAACTTGTATTAGGATTAGTGTTCTAGTATTCATTTTTAGGAACTGTGAGCATTCAGATTGCATCATTTTTTCTCATAAAGTTTACCTTCTATTTGGGAGAGACAGATAATAAAATATGTATCGATTATGAGTAAGTTCACTCTAGGTGGGATAAATCCTATAAAATGAGATGAATTGTTGGATAATGACTGGGGGTCAAGTGGTAACAGATACTTTAAATTGTGGATCAGAGAAGATTTTTCCTGAAACCCAGGGGACAAGAAGCCAGTCATATCAAGGTCAAGGAGAAAGATAGCATTCTGGGTACAGAAAGAGTATGTTTGAAGACCCTGAGGCAAGCAGAGATGTTGCAAGATGCTTGGGGGACAAAGCATTGAGCTATAACCTGTACGGCTTTGGTCAAGCAGTTTGGATGTTATTCTAAGGAAAATAAGAAACCAGTGAGGAGTTTTCAGCAGAGGAGTGATATTAAGTGATTATTATTTTACAAATCTCATCTTGGTAGCTCTGTCAAGAAGGACGTAGGATGGAGGAACCAGGAAGAAGGAACTTAGGATGGAGGAACAGGAAGGAAGAGGGAATGCCTGTTAGGTTCTTGGAGTGTATTGTGAAGGCCAGGGCAAGAAAGGCGAAGGCTTTGGTCTGGGTGGTGTAGGATTTGCTGGGCCATTAGAGAAGAATCAAACTGAAGTCTTGTTTTTGTCATGAACAAGCAAGTTGGACAAGGATGAAGATGCTGGAGAAGCATTACTTTGCAGTGTTAAATGAGAAACACTTCCTGTTATCTCTAATGGTAATATTCAGTAGGCAATGAAGGATATGCATGAAACTCAGTTGAGAACTTAGTGCAAGGAATTATGGGTTCAGTCTTGAGTGTGTTAGCATTCCGATGCACCATGTCACAGGCCCTCACTTCGCTCTTGTCTATTCAGTTTATTATGTGTAAGATTGTGTTTTACATGTATTTTTTCAATGTAGTCCTCATGCCTAGAATTTGAAATTTTATTCACTATCTCTACTGGGTAGACAAAAACAAATGAGTCCCAAACATAAATGGTTGGTTTACCCAAGATCGAACAGGTAGTAAATGGCCAAGCCAAAATTTGAACACTAATTGGTTTGATTTTACTTCATTCCAGAACACTTAGTTATTTTGTTGAGTTTTTTTGTTTGTGTGTTTGCTGACATTGACTCATTAATTTTAGAAATTTTGAAAAGTTAACCTCTATGATATTCTCAAATAGAAAAATAGAAGGCTTACTGATGGCAACTATCTATGAATATTATAGTTTGTTAAATAAATAAATAAATAAAAGTCTCAGGTTTAAAGAGCATGAAGTTAGTCCCAGGCTCATCTGATACCATCTGTTAATCATCATATTTTATCATTAATTGTTCAATTTGGAATTTTTCATTAAGGTGGCCCTGCTGAGAGCTCATGCTGGGGAGCATTTACTGCTCGGAGCTACAAAGAGGTCCATGATATATAAAGATATTTTGCTTTTGGGTAAGTGTTTTTTGTTGTTGTTGTTTTTCGTTTTTGTTTTTTATTTAAGAAAAAGTTCTGCATGCTTCCTTCTTACACAGGATCTGTTCTGTGTGTCCCGAGCATTCTGAGACACTGACAGATGGTGTTCTCCTTTCACAGACTCTGTTTCATTGGTCAGACCCTCACTTGTGTCCTGTTTTTCCTTGCTTTGATGGCAGGGAAGTTCAGAGTGTATTCAGGGTCTATTAAGATTAAGTTGCTTAGTGAACAGACTCTTGAGTCTATTTAAATCATCAGGACAAAGAATTAATGACTTGTGTGACCATCATAGCGAGTCTCAGTGTTTCGCATTCCTCTGTAATTGTCTACTTAGTCACTGTAATATGTCTAATTATAATATATGCTGTTGGGTACATTTTTAATGAGTATATGTATCTCCTATGATATCATTGCCCATGATATGTGCAAAATCCCAAGTTAAAAATAATTTGGTGACAGTGTCTGAAAATTTCTGATGATCCAATAATAGTGCCAGAAGAAGCAGAAGTAGGGAGGCAGGTGGAAGGGAAGGTGGGTGGAGAAGATATGATACAAAGGAAAAGCTTTTGTCCTCATCAAATCTCCAATTTCTCACCCTACTTAACTTCCTTATGAGATTTCCTATAGAAAGAGTTAAGATCTCTCTCATGCTTATTAGCTTTAACTTTTCCTGGCTTGTATGAAATGATAACGAAATTGTTTATTCTATTTATGTGATGGATATTTTGTTCCCAAACATGGATAAATTGAATGTAATATAATAATATCTAATATTTATCAAGCACTCATTATGTCATATGCATTGCTCTAAGTGCTTTTTGATATGTAGATCAGCACTATCTCATTTAATACTCACAATAACCCTAGGGGATAGGTACTATTATTTTCAGCCGATTTTTCAGGTGGAGAAAGTTAAGCTGAGGTTTCAAGGTGAGTGAGGGATAGAGTCAGAATTCTAAGCCTCATCATGTGGCTGTAGAGACCATGCCGTCAATTTCTATTAAATGCTCTGTTGCATTTAGAGGACCCTACATTATCAATCTGAATAAAATATATCCACTTAGGTTTGTTAAAAAGTGTCTCAATCATCGTCATCCCTACATTTACCAACCCCACTAAAGGCTGGTGTATTTAATCCACTCTGAGCCAGAAAGATTCTGTAGGCTTTGAATTAAGCTGATTAATGAGTAAGACACTGGTAGAAAACTGACATAGCGGAAAGCTAATCATTATACTTTGCTTCTCTCTTGTCAATTATTAGCTTGATCATTAGCCTGTACTTTAGTGTTATCACCAGTGACTGAGGCTATTAAAATGCATGTGATCACATTATCAATGTTATTGATCCTTTAAGTGTTCTTAAGATTTTCTAACGTAACACTGCTGAGAAATGAAGTGCTATTATTATTAATGCAAGGGAAGGCCATTTCAAACATTGGTTTGTAAAAATTTAAACAGTATCTGACAATTTTGGGGCAGGATGACTTTATTATTTCCCCTCCCTCCCCCCCCAGGAAACAACTACATTATTCAGCGCAACAGCTGTGAGGTCGAGATCAGCCGTGTGGCCAACCGCGTCCTGGACGAGCTGGTCCGGCCGTTTCAGGAAATCCAGATCGATGACAACGAGTACGCTTGTCTGAAGGCCATTGTGTTTTTTGATCCAGGTTTGTTCCCAAAGACCCATTAAAAAAATAATTCTAATGAAAATAAGACTACTTTTTAATATTGGCATATTTTGCTGTCGCACGTTGTTAAGATCCAACCTTCAGGCTGCCCTCTCTGCTCCTTCACCAGATGCCAAAGGGCTCAGTGACCCCATGAAGATCAAGAACATGCGGTTCCAGGTACAGCTGAGCCTGGAGGACTATATCAATGACCGGCAGTACGACTCCCGCGGGCGCTTTGGGGAGCTGCTCCTGCTGCTGCCCACGCTGCAGAGCATCACCTGGCAGATGATCGAGCAGATCCAGTTCGTGAAGCTCTTCGGGATGGTGAAGATCGACAACCTGCTGCAGGAGATGCTGCTGGGCGGTGAGTCTCTCTGACTCCTTAGCATCCCACCTTGTGCTCCCGAGCACCTGGGGCCCTTTCATTTTCTGTCTGTGACAGAATGAATTCAGTTTCATTTGCATTTCGAAAATCTGCAATCCTCACTGGATGGGGACAAAATACTTGAACGCATGGAAATCCCCATTCTTACTAGCCTCCACCATCTAGCTCTTCACATGGTCCCAGTAACCTCACATTTCAGGTCCTTCAAATGTGGTGACTAGAACTGTTTTTCCTATTTGTAATAGTCCTTGAAGTATCATTGTATTTTTCTACGCCTTTACTCCTTTAAAAACTCAAAGATAGCAGAATTGCAAACTAACCCCAAATATGTATGCATATATGTACACATGTACGTAATATTATATATAATATATAAAAATGAACAGTTTGCTTCTGAAATAATTAATTGACACAAGACAACGAGAAGGGGAAAAATGAGATTTCATTACTGCAGTAAATGCCAGGAATAGTTAGGAAAGTTAGGAAAGCCTTTTGATCTAGATTAAATTTCCTGATAAAATTGCTCTATTTTATTTTTAGTTTTCTGGTGCTTAATGTGTCCCTAATGATGTCTTCCTGAAATAAAAATTGTTTATGCTATTAGGGTGACCCCAAATACTATAAACCTGAGGTAAGTGATTCTTGGAACTGCCTTACCAACAGGCAGCCACCCTAATGATTCCAGGAAGCAGCATACAAGGTCCATTATTAATAGACAACATAATATGATACAGCATTCATCTAGCCAGTGTGCGGTGAAAGCTGACATTGTCCTTAATACAGCAGCGGTTCTATTAATTTATTTTTGAACTCCCAAAAAGCACTTTGTAAAAATAGCAATATTCAAGTTGTCAATCAAAACATTTGTTCCAGGGTAAACTTGCCATTTCTGATTAAACATCGCCAACGCGACCATCTTTTTATCTTCTGTAGGTGCTTCCAATGACGTCAGCCATCTCCATCATCCGGTGCATCCACATTTGTCTCAGGATCCATTAACTGGACAAACCATACTGCTCGGCCCCATGTCAACACTGGTGCATTCAGACCAGATCTGTAAGTATGTGGGTTACTTCTCAACCGTAAATTGTCCTAAACGTAATGACTTGAGGAAAAGAGGCATTGGGGGAAAGAACCTATGAGTACCCAGAAGCTGCAAGATTTGGGTACCATATTTTCCTGCGTATAAGATGACCACCTAATTTTACAGTTAAAACATAGGTTTAGGCCTATGTTCGCTGTATAAGACTACCCCCCACTTCCGAGGCAACACCAGTTCTTTTTTTAATAGACCGCCTCTCTGACTCTGGCCAATCTGAGCAGGCTTTTTACTAGAACACAGTGTTGTTTTATACGCCGGAAAATACGGTATGTTATCCTCTCCAGTCAACTGCAGGAGACTGTGACATTCAGCAAGTCACATATTCTCCAGGCATGCATTTGCTCCCTAAGATGGAGCTATAGTAGCTCAGTCTTTCTACTCCATGGTTTTGGGAGCAGAAAATAATATATGGGCAATCCCAGCTCTGCTGGTCTGCAGGTTTACAGAAATGATGACCATGCACATAAACACGAATTATCACTGGAAAATTACGGTTACTTGTGACCTTTCAAAATGTCTGTCATATCATGCCATATGTCAGTTATACCTCAGTTACAAATGAATAAAAATATTTTTCAAAAAGTTAGAACCCTTTTAACTATTATATATATTAGAAGTATATAGGGAAGTTTGAAAAATAAATATAGGGAAATTGAAAAATAGAGTAATCCCAATAATTATTTTGTGCACCGTAATGTAAAACATCATAAGCACTGAAAATGAAAGTTTTAATTCTTTGTAAAAAAATTTTAAGAAGCATAGTTTTAACAGTATTTTTGTTTCCTCTACCTCTTGCAACTTGTTAAGAGCAAGTGAGGATTTTTATGTGCCTTCATGAATGTTCCTCTTTTGAAGTCTGGATCAGCTTCTAACATTTTACCCTTTGCATTTTGTTTTTTTCTCCCCTCCTTTTATTAATATTTTTTTAAATTACAGTTTATATGTAATATTATTTTTCATAGTGTTCCAAGTGTGCAGCATAGTGGCTGGACAATCATATACTTTGCAAAGTGTCCCCCCTGATATGTTCAGTACCACCTGGCACCTACACAATTATTACAATGTTGCTCACTTTATCTCCTGGACTAGTCTTTGCAATTTCTGTGTCCTGAAATATGTAGGAGAATCCATTTATTGTGAGGTTTTTGCCAGTTTTGTTTCCTCTGGGGCGTCGTTGTCCTTTCCACCACAGCCGGTCACCTCACTTACGCTGACGGCTGACAAGGCCCCTTCCCGAAGGTCCTGGAAGCATATGTAGCGTCTCAAACAGCAGTCCTGCCCACATTCCCACGGTCAGCTATCTTCCGTAACTCCATCCATGTGCCATTTGAATTGTGATTCCAAAATTATTGTTGTTTCCTTGCTGCACTTGAATCGTGTTGTGTGGGTTTTTTTTTTTTTTTAGCCAATTCTCTTTCAAATGTCTATATTTTTGCAAAACGTCATGTGGATTTATCACTGGGAGACATGGAGGGAAGTCAAGTACACACTCTGTTGTCAGTGTGTGAATGGAATAAATTAGGTGCCAATATGAATAAAATATGGACAGGAGGAAAGACATGATGCCTTAGGTCGCTGATCACGAGACCTCTGTTTTGTAGGTGATTATTGGAATGCGTTCACAGCGAAGTTCCCGGTTATGTGGTACTCACAGTTAACTGGGAGTCACCATGCTAACAACTCTTGACCATGTTTTCTGCAGCACTGGTGCCAGGAGCTGTGCTGCTGAGATCTGTGCATATCAGAAATGTACACAGTGAGGGCTTCTTGGGCAAACACTTTGAAACTAAAATAATTATATAAGTACTAGAGACGGTTAATCTGATATCATTGCAGATTTAACACAGTTTTATTTCTACAAGCTGTCCTGGAGAAAACAATTCCTATTTGACCAAATATTAAGAATTACCACTGAATTGATAGTAATTATCCCAGATTTACCTGGGATCTATCGCCTCTGAACACTCAGCCAGCTGCCTCACCGAGTCTTAAGTTACTATGATGCCATGATCATGCACACCTATATGACCTGCTGAATTGACAGTGGCCACTCATGATCTCATTATAATGCTCTTTTACCTCAGTGTTCAAGGCAATATAGCGATTCAGTGGAACCACCCGGCTGCTACCTAGTGGCCAGGAAAAAAGAAGCCACAAAAATGTGTGTTCTCACATCTCCTGTGTAGTACACAAGCATTGGTAGACCTAGTTAATTGTGTCTGAAGCAGGAGTCCTTTGAGTCTATGTCAGAGGCAGAAATGAAATTGCTAGAAAAAAAATACAATTTTTGGAGATAGTGTGGCACATTTCACCTGCGGGTCCCAGTGCACTTGAAAGCCATTGTTTGGAGAATATCCTTGCAAAGCAGATGTTACCATTTTCAAGTAACAGGTGGTCAAGAGCCAAGAGAGGCAAGCTCAGTGTCACACCAAAATACTCGGCGTTGTGTCTCTCTAAGCTCAGTTATTCATAAACTTAGAACATTAACAACACATTAAGTATTCTAGGCATCAGATGGCAAGAAGGTTGAGCAATTGTGCTGGCGGTTGAATTCTTTACTTTTTAAAAGCCAGGTTTCTAATAGTTGGAAAGCATGCTGTTCCCTCTAATATTTTTAGGATTTCATCATCACATTTTTTCATTCCTCCCCCTTTTTCAATATAATATTTATAAGACTTGTTTAAAGGAAAGCTTTGCTTTGCTCTTCTTGTGCTCATTTAGAATAGTTCCTTTTAATCCAAACCAAAACATACACGTTAGCACAGAAAAAAATTAAATTGTGCATATTTTCTCGGTGTTTTAGAGCAGGCCTCTGAAGTTTCAGATACACCCTAAGTATCCCAAAATAAATGTTTAAAGCAATTGGTTTATTCCTATGTCAATTAAACTATTTCAAACTGTTGTTCCTAAGTAATTGCTAATCTATAGCTAATAATACCAAAGTTATAATAGTAAAAAAAACCAAGCAAAAAGAGTTTGTCCTCATATTTGTATAGAATTTTTCCCCAAAAATTTTTAAGAAACTGATTTGGAGAAAAAAAAATTATAAAGTTTCAATGCTTCAGTCTGATTATCAAATATTTTCTACACTATTGAATATAGGAAATAATAATAAGTCTGAGTACTAAAATACTTTTAACTTTTTAAAAATTATAGACTAGCTCCTAGGTTTTTTTATAATATGAAAAGAGTTTGCAGTGGGAGGAAACACTGTTCTAAACAGTGAAATAGCTAGGTTTGCTCTTTGCATTGACAGGGGAATTGACAAATAAGAGCAATTATAATAGAGTAATTTTGATGTGACAAAGCCAGTATTTTTCAGATACCTTTAACTACAACATAGATTTCAAAGCACTTGAAAAATATCTTCATTTTAAAATGTCATCTATGAAGGTTGAATTAGTGGAAGCCAAATCAAACATATTTTATTTTATGTGCACTTTTATTATAAAACTAGTGGCCTGGTGTACGAAATTCATGCAGGGGGGTGACCCTCAGCCTGGCCTGCACCCTCTCCAATTTGGGACACCCTGTGGGATGTCCAACTGCCAGGGGAACATCCTTGTGGGATCAGGCCTATACTGGCAGTCGGACATCCCTCTTGCAATCTGGGACTGCTGGCTCCTAACCACTCACTTGTTGCTTGCCCAATTGCCCCTAACCACTCTGTCTGCCAACCTGCATGCCCCTAACTGCCCCCCCTGCTGGCCTGCTTGCCCCCAGCTATCCCCCTGCTGGCCTGATCACCCCCAAATGCCCTCCCCTGCTGGCCTCATGGCCCCCAGCTGCCCTCCCCAGCCAGCCTAATGGCCCCCAACTGCCATCCCTGGCCAGAGGTCCTCCATGGCCTGGGTAGAATGCTTGCCTCATCACCACGGTGACAAAGCAAGCATTCTACCAGGCCGCTCATGCTGCCTGCTCTCAGTGGCCACTCTTCCAGGACTGTGGGACTCTGGCAGAGCTGAGAGAACTGGGCACCACCATCTTGTGGCTATGGGTGCTTCCATGTTTGTGGCAGAGTGATGGTCAATTTGCATATTCCCTCTTTATTAGATAGGATTATAACACTTGAGATCTAAGATTTGAAAACAAAACAAAACACTAGCACTCTATTAATTCTTTTCATTAACTTTTCTGCTAGGTGTTTAGGAGAATCAGATGCTCACAAATGCTAAAAGGACTCTTTAAGGTTTTCAAGAAAGATTTGGTCCAATATAAATCTATTTGGTGAGGTAGAATAAGGGAGCACCTTCGGTGGTATGTCAGTGAGCTGATAATCTATAATAATAAAAGGGTAATATGCTAATTAGACTGGACATCATTCCAGACATCCTTCCTGACAAAGCCGGGGCCAGAGGGAAGCCAGCCTGGGTCTAGGGTGCCTGAGGGAAGCCGGTGCAGGCAGCTGGGGAAAGGAAGGCCTACTCTTGTACCAATTTTCGTGTATCAGGCCTGCAGTGTTATAGAAACCACTACTTTATGTGTGGTCTTTATGTGTATTGGTGTCATGCAGGACTTAATGGGATGATGGGTCAGGGTGATTGTTGCCATCACATATAATTCTCTGATTCTTTTTTTTAGCAACTCCTGAAACCCCACTCCCCTCCCCACCACAAGGCTCTGGACAAGAACAATACAAAATAGCCGCAAACCAAGCTTCAGTCATTTCACACCAGCCTCTCTCCAAACAAAAGCCATTGTAAGGAGACGTTTACTTCTGAACAGCACTGCTTCAATGTGAAACATTGCCAGTCTTGAAAATCTCAGGATAGTGCTTTTGGCAAACTCTTAGCCAAGGCTTCTTCATGGTGCTGTTGTAAGATGGTAACATATTCTCTTGTTTTTATACTCATTTTGTTTGTTTTTGCTATTGTCTGAAACCTTCAGTTGCAACCATTGTATATCTGAGTTTCCATACATTTATACCCTATGGTTTTCCCAGCTCCCCTAGCTCCAGGCCTTAAACCATTGAATCTCATGTACCACTTCTATTTGTTGCCTCCATATTAATTTAAATCTGTAAATAATTGCTTTAGGGTGATGTTATGCAAAACTAAGTGTTCTTTTTTTTTTGACTGAGAATATTATTATATCAGAAATCCCAGATGAATATACAATGAACCAAGTTTTTAATAAATTTTAAAATTGCAAATTAGAAAACAGTAAAGCAGTTACTGTAAAATAGGGCACAGTTCTTTGAAGAACAATTCCTCATGGACACCCTGTGGCTTAAGAAGTGTCTTTGGTCCACAGTTAAATATTCCTGTTTTCAGTTTAGAAAAATATAAATAGCCATTCCAAGGATGACTGTGTATTCTTTCAGAGCTGACTGCATTTGAAGACGTATGTTAAGATAAAAGGTGTTAGTTTGAGCAGAGAGGTTACAGGTTAAACTGTGAAAAAGAAATCCCTAAAATAGTGGCTCCACCCAGAGAGACATTTATTTCTCCATCCTAAAAAAATACCTGGAAGTTGTCATCCATGGACTAGGACTTGGCACATGCCCACACCCAATTCCCAGGGAGACTGGGAGAGGAGGAAGGAAGCCTTGTACCAACCAACACTACAACTCGGGGAGACTAATCCCGGGAGACAAATTAACCACCCACATACCACACACACGTGTGGCCTCAGCCCATCCTCACAACAACCCTGTAAAAGAGGTTTCGTTATCTTTCCATTACAAAGAAACCTTTAGCCTAGGGTTCAAATAATGTGAACAACATTCATAAACCTGGAGAGTAGGAGAGCCTCATTTAAGCCAGGGTCTGGTTGACTTTCATGAGAATAAATATATCTTCGGTGTGGGATGAAAAATGTGAGCTTCTTGCTATGGTTTTCAAATATATGACATTGACTATTGATGGAATGCTATCAGTCATGTTACCTACCACACATGTTTACATGCCAGCTGTGAGTGCCACATTTTGGCAGCTTGGTAAGAAACCACTTTTATACTTTAATAAAAGTCTTACCCCTAAAATAATATTTTAAATAAATTAAAGAAAATAAAAGCTACACCAGATAGGTTATCACAAAAATAAGAGCAAAATGACGAAGTTATCAGGTTTGCAACAATCCAGCAACCCAGGGATATACTGAATGCCTAACTCTGGACCAGGCGTCTTCAAACTTTTTAAAGTGGGGGCCAGATCACGGTCCCTCAGAGAGCTGGAGGGCCGGACTAAATAAACTACTAATTCTTACTGTAACACCTCGGCTGCGCTCACTGCTCAAAAAACGTGGCGGGCCGGATCAGACTCCTCTGCGGGCCGCATGTGGCCCGCGGGCCGTAGTTTGAAGACGCCTGCTCTGGACTGAGGAGCACAGTTCACTGGATACTGAACCATTTGATATGATCTAAAGTGGAGCTTCTTAAGAAAACAATTAAAGATGGGTTGTCTGTGAACCGATAACCTCTCTCTCTCTCTCCCCAGCCCCCTTTCTCTGTCTGAAGCAAGCAATAAATATTTGAATAATTATCGATGATACAAAGAAGTATGCCAAGCTGAAAGAGACTGATTAAATTATATTTTCAGGACTTTTTAAAGTTTCTAAGATTATGATCATATAACCCCCAGTTACCCTACAAATAAAAAGGTTCAGTAAATGTTAACTAACCCATTGGCTCTTGAAGTGAAATTGAACTCTTAAAATAGTAGAAAATGATTCCTTAGATGCTATCTTTGGTTAAATAGAATCAATAAATTTTTCAAGAGCTGGTACATTCATGCCACTGGGAAATCTTTGAGAGAGAGGGAGAGAGAGAGAGAGAGAGAGAGAGAGAGAGAGAGAGAGAGAGAGAGAGAGAGAGAGAGAAGAGGGAAGTTGTCTTACATTTTTTGAATATTTACTTTGGTATCTCTATGTGATGAATAAGAATGTTTTTGATTGTTATAAATACAGCTATTATTTGTAGATTTCTGCTTTTTTGTGTTGCTCTCTTAGAAGATATTATAAACTTTAAAATATAAAACAAAGTCATATTAGTAAATCCTATAACTTATCTGCCTATATTTACTAAACAGTTATTTTTTACAAATTATTGCCAACAATTTTATTTTAATAACTGTGGTCAGGGACTTTGTAATATATTTTTGTATATTTAACTACCAACAGTGCTGGATGAGAGGAACTGATATTTTCAAAATATTGATAAAGTTATTCCTTTTATGTAGCACAATACTTTTTCATGTAATAAGATGGAATAATTTATCATGAAATAATGATTCATTTTATAAATGTAAAATTATTTTTATAAATTTTATTGTTGAAAATCAAAAATTACTAGATTTTTTAAAGTGTTAAATTATAGTAAGATTAAGATATTTCAAAACTGTGATACCATGTTTCACTGAACTTTCTAAATAAAAAATGAGATAAAAAAATGAAATGGGGTACCTCATTATTGTTCAAAAATGATTTTATAATTGTAGAGATAATGCTAATATCCTCCATATGGTCATCTAGTTAAATTTGCATAGAGTTCCAGAATACTGGTGTTTAGATGTCAGAGCAAAATTAATTAGCACATTTCCAAATCATCATAGAATTAGACACTGATTAAAGCGACGATCCTCACATTTGTGTGTTAATTATGTAGTATTGCTTGCTTTATAAGTTTTGTCATAGTAATGGGATGTATGACCCCGGCTAGTTTCAACATTGTATAGGTACACTTGGCACCTATATTTTTAAACTCAATGTTTTCACATCTGTTATTCTGTAGTTATAGTTAAAGCTTCTTTGCAAATGTTCTTGTATTATGAGGACCTGTAGTTTTTGTAAAAGTCTACTAATTTTTATTTTAGTTTTGCTTTTATCAGGGGAAAAGAGTACACCATATTTAAAACACAATTATGCTTGAATTTATAGTGCAGTCCTCCACCCCACCATTCCCTTCTTCCCTACCTCTGCTCTTCAGTAGCAACACTCAAATGTTGCAGCTGCTCTATTTATTTTTATTTTTTAAAAGCTGACCTTTGTTTTTGAGAGTATTACAGATGCCCTCCCCTTTTTTCCCCCATTGACCACCTCCATCCTTCACCACCCCTCCCAGGCCTTCACCACAGTATTGTCTGTGCCCATGGGCTATGCATATATGCATATAAATTCCCGGTTAATCTCTCCCCTCTCCCCCAATTTCCCTCTGAGATTCATCAGTCTGTAATATGCTTCCATGTCTCTGGATCTGTTTTGTTCATTTATTTTGTTCATTAGATTCCACATATGAGTGAGATCATGGGATACTTATCTTTCTCTGGAGGCTTATTTAGCTCAACATGGAGGGACGTGGAGAGTATTATGCTATGCAGCTGCTCATATTTTTTCTCTACAGTTTGAACGTAGAGAAAATGTTTATATCACATTTTGCCAGTATTGCTTTTAGTTTTAAAGCTCTTATGTATACACTCAACTCCCATGACAGCCTCCCAATTTCTTAATAAACCAATATTTTACTGACTTAGAAGTTGTTGTTTAAATACTTGCAAAGAGCTCGGTGATTGGAGGCTCAGGAGCCCAGGATGCCATCAGGCGAGCCACTGAGACTGCAGAGGAGGAGACTCTAGATTAGATTCTAGAAGAATGAGGTAAGTATTTGCTATGGCCTCAAGTCCAGCTTTCTTGGCGCACCATCCAATCTGTCCTGCTTACCTTCCTCTTATCGTTGTTCCCAAAAAGCAGTTCACCAGAATCATGAAGAAGCTGCTCCCTCCATTTAGAGGAAGATATGCAGCTGAGTGGGAGGCACAAGGCTTACATTGGAGTCGACACTCCAGATTGAAGGACTTACCCATTGCTGGAGTGCAGCTGGCTAAGAGCTCTCAGCTAGCAGACATCTCTGCGAATCTCCTTCGTTTGAAAGCCACCTCATCCATCGCCAGGCCCCTTCCTGGATGCAGCTTACATCCAAGGAGCACAGATGCTTGGCCATCTTTCCTCATCTCAGGACAACTGGGAAGAGCTATCCCATTTTCAGTGCTCACGATGAGATTGGCTGCAGTCTGTACTGAGTTTGCTTCACAGCTTAACTCCGTTCTCTACCGAGGTTTGCCTCCATGCTCTCATTTGTGTGTAGATCCTTAGAGCCTTCCCGAATAAATGTCCTACATGATAATCTTGGAGTCTGATTCCTAGGGATCTCAACCTGAAACAACATGTAAACTTCATTTATATTTTTGTATTACGGTATGCAATTGTAAAATGAAATTAACCAACCATAAGACTATAATATCAGTAAAAATAAAGTTTATAAAAATCAGGTTTATGAAATATCCTATATAATAAAAGCCTAATATGTTAAGTGTCCGACCATCTGTTCAATGTTTGGCCAGTCACTATGACCTGCAATGACCACCAGAGGGCAGATGTTTCAACTGGTAGGTTAGCTTGCTGCTGGGGTCTGGGCCAATCAGGACTGGGCAAGATGGGCCAGACACACCCTGAAGACCTCCCATGGTCCCTCCCTGGCCATGATCATGCAATGTTTACATTGAAATACTGAAGATATGAAACATTTATGAGAGTTTAATCTATTTGCAGAGAAATTAAGGCATGGAAGACTGATAGGTTAGGAAAGAAAGGCATTAAATGTGTTGATGGAGTTAAATTACAGCTGTTTGGAAATATGTGAGTAAGTAAAAACAAAAACAAAAAACAAAAAACTGGCTAGATCTGGTTTTTAGTTAGAAAGTGTTATTGTGGTTAAGGATTCTGTAATGTCAGAGACCAGATGACAAATTTCTAGCTTCCCGCTTTCCACAGACTATGTTGGTGGTCATTTTCTTTTCTTCGGCCTCCTAGTGCGCCTACTAGAGTTAAGATATCACCTTCCCCTTTCCATGGACACTTTTTCAACCTTCTCGGGCAAAATTAAGGACTTCCTCATGTGTCTCTGTTGATTGTATGTGCTCCATTTATAGAATTTATTTCAATACTTTTTATTATTGTTTATTGTCAATTAGAATGAATCACCAAAGAGTAGGTACCACATTGGGTACATTTTTAATTCCCAAGAGTCAATGGAATTCCCAGCAATTAATAGGTGATCAGTAGTGATTTCTCAACGAGATAAGAGATTAGTCACAACTATGAATTATTATTTTTTATTATAAAGCTCAAGAAGGAAATGTGCTAAAGATTAAAATAATATACTTATTTGATGGATTATATTTAGATAAAACAGTAACTATTTGAATAAGACAGTTTATCATATTTTTAAAATAAAAATTGTAAAAGAAAACTATTTTTAGTAAGGAAAACATTACCATTTGTCCCAATCTCTATTATTAACTTTTTTTTCATAGATGTTTTTAAAACATACTTTATCAACTTATTTTTCATATTTTAAAGTACAAACTCTGTTTAAAAATATACTCTGCAGCACAAAATGTATTATATTTTTATATGTGAAAAGTGACATCAAAACAAAGGATTTTATCAGAATGTAATTCACTCAAGTCACTCTCATTGGAATCAGGTGCTTATAATGGGCTCCTGGGCTTAGTAAACACTAAAAAAACTAGCAGCTATTATTAATGGTATAAACAATGAGGCCTGAGAGAACAGATTAAAAAAAAAGTCAATGATTACTGCTTTGTCTGGAAAACTCAGCTGGTTGGGGCATTGTCTTGATATACCATGATTGCAGGTTTGATCCCTAGTTGGACACATGCAGGAATCAGTCAATGAATGCATAAATAAGTGGAGCAACAAATCAAGCTTCTCTCTCTTTTCCTTTCTCTAATCAACACATTTTTAAAAAATCAATGATTTCTTATATTGAGTATTGTGATGTTATATATTTCAAAGTCATGATTGAATGTAGATATTAGATTATTGTCTTAATTATATTTTAACACATGTGTATCTCTTCCTCTAGTTTCTTAGAACATATTTTGGAGAAATTTCCCTTTAAGGTATCATTTTGAAAAATAATGAGTCTTTTTCAGGCTATCTATCTATATAAAGCCCTAATATGCAAATAGACCAAATGATGGAACAACTGAACAACCAGTTGCTATGATGTGCATTGACCACCAGGGGGCTCACATGGAACATGGCAGGCGTTGGCAGCAGGTGGTGGAGCGTGGAACATGACAGGCATCAGCCGTGGCTGGATGGTGGAGCAGGTGAGAGGGGGCGCCAGACCAAGGCGGGGTGCCAGTCACTGTTATTGGGGTGAGCCTCTAGTGGTTACTGAAAATTCTTTCCTCCCACTTGCACCCATTGTCAGCACCAGAGCCGCCACTCACACCCACTGCTGGTGTCCAGCTCAGGCCCCAATCACTCCACGCCATCAGCAGGTGTGATGGTGGGGGCTGCCGACCCCAATCACCCCTGAGGGCTTCTCCGCCTTTCCCTGCTCCTGAGGGGTGATTAGGGCAGCAGCCACTGCCCCAACACACTGATGGTGCTGGCCCCAATCACTCCACACTGTCAGCGGATGCAAGCAGGGCCAGCACTGTCAGCATATGGGAGCAGTGGTGGCAGGAGCGGGGCTGCTTGTAGATGGGAATGGAGGCCGTGGCAGGAGGGGCTGGGCGGTGGTGTGGAGGATGGGCTGAGACCTGCCTCTGTGCCCACTACAGCCTCAGCCCATAGTTCTTTCAAGGTGCACAAATTCATGCACTGGCCCCTAGTTTATAATAAATAATCCTAATGCTGTTAGGTGAATTTTAAGAGCTTGGGTGAATAAATATATATTTTTATTTTTTATTTTTATTGGTTAGGGAGAGGGAGAGGAAGATGATGAGAGAGAATCATTGATCAGCTGCTTCCTGCACACTCCACATTGGGGATTGAGCCTGCAAATCAGGAATGTGCCCCTGCCAGTAATCAAACCATGACCTCCTGGTTCACAGGTCGATGCTCAACCACTGAGCCATGCCTTCCAGGCTTTTTAACGAGTTAAATAAATTATCAGGTTACATTCTTCCTTCTAAAAGTAATGTACATAATCTTGTATTGACTATAACTTGAATATATATAGGGATTTTTAAACATATTGCTTATTATTTCTTTATTGATATTCTAAGATGACAATGCTCTTTTTATATTCTGATAAAGCATTGTAGTTTGCTACCTACACTACCCAAGAATGTACTGACAAACATTTTATAAATATGACTGGAAACATTATCATTATTGAGCTACAAAATGACTAACCAACATCTACATATTATATACCTAAAAGCATTGTGGATTTATATAGTTATAAATTTTTTATAAATGATAGTTATAAATAATAGTTATAAATCAGGTAATTTATAAATATATATATATTTACATATTATATATATATGCAACTTTATTACATACTTTTATTTTTTTTAATATATTTTATTGATTTTTTTACAGAGAGGAAGAGAGAGGGATAGAGGGTTAGAAACATCAATGAGAGAGAAACATTGATCAGCTGCCTCTTGCACATTCCCTACTGGGGATGTGCTGTAACCAAGGTACATGCCCTTGACCAGAATCAAAGCTGGGACCTTTCAGTCTGCAGGCCAATGCTCTATCCACTGAGCCAAACTGGTTTTGGCCATACTTTTATTATTATTTAAGAAATAAATGGCTAAAAAGGGAATGATAGATATGCAAAGAAATGGTTAACTCTCATCCTAGAATTGATGATGCACCTGGAACAGGTGGGAGTGACCCTGAGGCAGAGCTCGGGGTTCGGGTTTAAATGGCAATACTTAAGATCCAGACAGTCTGCATGACACAGTCTGTGCTCTTGCTGCTCTAAGTCCTGTAAATAATTACACAGGTGGAATTGCATGAGTGCCATAAATGAGAATCACTCCAAGCTGATTCCTAAAGGTTGAGAATTTTCTGTAATCACAGCAAGCTCAAAGTGCTTGTCACACATGGCTTTTGAGATCTGGCCAAGTATTTACAGCAATTCACTCTGGGGCCATGACCGTTTTCTGACTCCCAGGAGGATTCAGATAAAAGCAGACACAAAGCGTACATAGCCTTTCTTAGGAAAACTTCGGAAAAACTGCAAAGAGATTCTTCAACTTCTGTATTTTACCAGCTACAAAAGCATGGCATTTTAGAAGTAATAAGTATAAAAAGAAGCTATTTACTTAGATTTGCCTTTCAATCAGTGAAATTACAATTCATGCAAGTGAAAATATTTCGGTTTGTTTAAAATATCTTTTGAAAGAGGTAGTCATTTTAAAAAATTATTTGGCTCAGAAAGATATCTTGGTAAACCATAAAAATGAACTAAGATGTAAAAGTAGAACAAGAAAAGAAGTTCTGTTGAAAATTTGTATTTGTGTGTCATAATTAAACGTAAGTGATCATGCCCCACCTCCTTTTTAAAAACTTTTTAATAGCTTCCCATTACTCTCTAAATAAAACTTAAATTCATTGATATGCCCCCCCACCCTATTTAATGTATACATTCTGTCTCTCCAACCTAATCACTTAACATGGGACCCTCTTGACTCACTAGGCTGGTCTGGCAGCAGTATCATCATCATCATCATCATCATCATCATCATCATCATCATTTTGATTAGTGGAACGTAGAGCTATGCTGTTTTCCCTATTCAGAATACTCTTCTCATGTTAACGTGTTGATAACAAACCGCTCTCAGCTTTTATGCCACCTTTTCATAGAGACTTTCTTTGAGTTATCTTTTCTCCTGTCACCACAATGAGTGCCTTTAAAAAAATGTATCACAACTAGTTTATTATTTATAACTATTATTATTTTATTTGTTTATTTGCAACTTATTGCAAGAATGCAAGGTTGTTTCATCATTCATTAAATGTAATTAAGCATATTGACAGAATAAAGAAGGAATTCCTTTGACAGTCTCAATGGTGCAGAAAAAAACAAACTTTATTAAAATTCTCAGAAAAAAGTGAAACTTATTCAATCTGAAAAAAACCCCAAAATCATTCATTCTCCTCCTGAAAGAAGGAGCTAGTTAAAAATATCTACTCTATTCAAAATTGCATTGGAAGTTAAATCCTATAATAAAAGGCTAATATGAAAATTGACCTCATGGTGGAACAACCAGTTGCTATGATGGGCACTGACCCCCAGGGGGCAGATGCTCAATGTAGGGGCTGCCCCCTGAGGGTCAGTGCACTCTCATAGGAAAGCACTGCTCAGGCAGAAGCCACACTTATGGCTGGTGAGCACAGCAGCGGTGGCAGGACCCCTGTCTGACTACTGCCTTAGGCCTGCTCCCTGAGGTGCAAGCCTAAGCAGGCAATGGAACATCCCACGAGGGGTCCCCCACTCCCGCAGGCTGAGGACCCTCCACCCCCATTGCATGAATGTCATGCACTGGGACTCTAGTCCATAATAAATGACAAGAAGATGGTAAAAAAAAAATAATAATAAAACTGTCATTATTCACAGGTGTCTACATTATATTGTATATATAGGAAACACTAAAATTACTAGAATTAGAAAGTAAATTTAACAAACACCAATACACAATAAATATTTTTAAAAATACCATTATACAGTAGTCAAGTAACAGTTGGGAAATGAAATAAAAATATTATTTACAATAGCATCAAAAATTAATGAAACATAAATTAAATGAAAGTCATGCAAGAATGATAGCCTTGCTGGATAGAGTATTCTTGGATTCAGTCCCTTGCTTGCATCACTTTGTAAATTTCCTTCCATTTATTTATGGCCTGATGTGTTTCTGTTGAAAAATCATTTGAAAATCTAATGGAAGATCCCTTGTACATAACTTTCTGTCTCTCTCTTGCAGACTTTAAGATTCTCTCTTTATCTTGAATGTTTGCCACCATAATTATGATGTGTCTTGGTGTGAGTCTTTTCAGGTTCGTCTTGTATGGTATGCTCTATGCTTGTGTGACTTTTTTCTTCCCCACATCAGGGAAGTTTGCTGAACTCAAGAACATTTTGCTAAGCGACATAAGCCAATCAGAGAAAGATAAATACCACATGATCTCACTTATTTGTGGAATATAATGAACAACATAAATTGATGAACAAAAAGAGATCCAGGGACAGCGAAGCATCGCTCATACTGTCAAACCTTAGAGGAAAGGTAGGAGAGGGTGGGGGTAAGGGAAAGAGATCAATCAAAGGACTTATATGCACACAAATATGCCTAACCAATGGACACAGACATCAGGGGGTGAGGGCATGAGTGGAGGGTTGCGGGGAGGGGGCAGTGGGTGGATAAGGACACATATGAAATACCTAATCAATGAAGAGAGGAAAGAAAAAAAAAGTCATGCAAGATCTCTATGATGAGTGCTACAAAATATTTTCTGAGTAAAAGTAGAGTGGAAATATACCAAGTTGAAAACTGGAATACTCAATAGTGTTAGAATTTTAATTCTCCCTATACTGCTTATAGACTGTATGCAATACTAATAAAAAAAGGAAGTGGAAGAGAAGGAAATGATGAGAAAAGGGAAAAAGACAAGGAAGAGGAGGAGGAGGAAAGGAAAAGAAGGAGGAGGAGGAGGAAGAAAAGCAAAGAGTGGTAAAGACAAAGATTATATATATATATATATATATATATATATATATATATATATATAAATTCATAAAAATTATAAGGAAGAGGAATAGGAAAGCAAATGAAATAATAAAAATAAAGCCAATAGAATGTTGACTATGTGATTATATACATTGTAAGGTATAAAAATGTCAAAATCATGTATTATACACCAGAAACTAATATAACTAATGTAAGATTGCATACCAACTAGAATTAAATTTAAAAAGAGAATAAAAAGAAAATTGTGATCTTCAAAAGAATAGATTGAAGATTTTTCCATAAAAATATTTTAACAAAAGAAAGAAAATTTATTCTTAAAACTGTATTCTAAATATAATTCCTGATGTTATTGTCTAGTAGAAATATTGCTCAGGTATTTTAAAATTTGCTTTATATTATCCTTTTGTTTTTCCACGACTGTTTCAATTGACAATTTTCTCTTTTCTGAAGTCCAGTGTTCACTTCCAGATCCCTCTGTATTTTCACCAGGGACTGAGGTACAGAGTCTTACCCTGGGACCCTGGCGGCCTAGGTCCTGGTGACCTAGCTCTTTGTAGCTCCAGTGAGATGTTGCCAACCTCTCAAATATGAATCTTCATGAGACTCCAAGGTATGTACATTTGTAATCATCTTTCTTTGGGCTTGAGGCTAAACCTTTCATAGCAAGAGTCTGACCAAGTGAGATGTCAATACTTTTTCTTACATTACATTACGCTGAAAAATTCCAAGTACAATCTAATTCCTAAGAGGAGATTTCCCAATCTGGAGGTGAAAATATAAGTATAGTAAGAACCATGAACAGGAAGGGGAGTGATCTGAGATAGATGAGAGGAGCCCAGAGTAGGAACTAAATGTCTAAGTAGGTAAACCGATTAGAAAACCTAGATAATCACCATGGCAATTCCACCTTGTAATAGCATTTATTGAAAATATCTACACAAATAAATGAAAAGCATTTTTCCTTTACCAAGCAGATATTTTCCTTAGTTTATTTAGTGTGTAAATAGGATCATCTTTAGGGTGAATTAGCTAGTTAAGAATAAAATAGGAGCACTAATTTGTTTATATAGAAACTTCCAACAGTATTTCTTGTTAGTTGGTTGTAACTCATTTATTGGAATGGACTTTGGGCTTGGGAATGTGCAATCAGAAACCTGTGGGTTATAGTGTTCAATTAAGATTTTATTTATGACATAGAATATCGGAGTTATCCTTAAGTCATATATGATTATACACATAGCTATATATTTATATTATTTTATTTACATAATTTTATAAATATAATCATATAGCCATATATTGCCATCTAGCAACTGCATAGATGGTACTGCAAACACTGAGGCCATATCTAAACACAAAAAAGCAAGGTGAAGGAGAGAACTGGTCTGGGTCTTGGATAGTGTGGGGCAGGGGAAAAGTTTAAGGAACAGAAGTGATCTCCAGATAGAGACCTGGATTGATCACATTCAACTTTCTGAACATTTTCTTCCATAATCCCTGTTGGCCAATTAGATCCACTGAAACAATTGTGTGGCCCAGTTAATATTTAAGCTTTGTACCAGTGCTCAGCGCCGTCTGTTCCCGTGAGTCACGTAAAGGGGAGGTGACGGGAAGCAGACAGTGCAAAAACAGCCACGTATTCATCACATTTTCCACATCACTGTGATAAAACCTTGGGTTTTTCTTTTACTTTTACACATAAAATTCAGTGTGACAGCTTCGTGGGATTCCTCATTCCCGTGGTAACTCTCCAGCCCTAACAATGACTTCAACAAACTTGCAATTTTGCCTCTTTCAAGGAAGGGTAGAGAGACGAGAAGTCTGTCAGCTTGAAGCCACCCACATGAGTAAGTGGGGTTTCATATTGTCATATCAGTTTAAAAACTTAAAACTGTCTCAAAGTTCGTAGAAGACAAAACTTACCATATATAATCCATTTTACAACTTAACGATTTATTTGCTGATGCAAGTGGTTGTAAAAATAATATCAGTTGGCTTATGGTATGACCCAAGATTTTGGTGCTTTCCTACACATGGATTCATTTGTATTCACATACAGAAAACCATAGAATGTTAATAGAAATGAAAAACTTAACCTATACTGACTTCACTGGCTAGAAGATTCAGTATTATAAATACTTGAAATCAGTTTCCCCCAAAAATATTTTTAGGCTCCATTCAATTCTAAGAAAAATCCCCACAAAATACTTTTCTGGTACTGGATAAGATGAATCTAAAGTTTATACAAAAATGCAAACGGGATGTGAGGGTGATCTGGCTGCGACATCTGTCACCCCATTGATCACCAGGGTTGATCTGGACAGCTAGGCGAGTGTCTCCTCCTCCCTTAGGGATCCATGTGCATCCCTCCCCATGCTGCAAGTTTGGTCAAAGAAGAGGACCTTCCCCTCAGAAGAGAGGAATGGTCTTTAGGGTATACTTCCCTGCTAGAACCTCCAAACAAGCTCTCAAGAATGCAAACAATCAAGAACAAGCAAGACAAACTTAAAGCACAAAATGAGAGACCTTTCTCTGCCGAATGTCTTTCTCAGCTGCCAACCTTTCATCTTTGGCAAATACCTTATTGACCTCTGCCAATGCTTGTTGCCTG
The DNA here is from genome assembly GCF_014108245.1 of Pipistrellus kuhlii. Taxonomy (NCBI): domain Eukaryota; kingdom Metazoa; phylum Chordata; class Mammalia; order Chiroptera; family Vespertilionidae; genus Pipistrellus; species Pipistrellus kuhlii. The sequence continues at coordinate 36,440,454 of NW_023425449.1, forward strand.
AAATCAATACAAATATTTAAAATAAATAAATAAATAAATAAATAAATAAATAAATAATAAAATAAAATAAAATAAAATAAAAGCAAGCACAGGTCATCAGTGGTGTTCAAGGACAAATAGTGATTATAATGGTTGGAGAGGTGCAGGCTGGGGTTGGCGCTGATATGTTTTATCTGGATGATATACCTGATACGTTTCTTTCACAAAAGTTAGTCTTTGTGTTTATGGTTTACGCACCTTTGTGTATGTGAGCTACATGTAATTAGAAAGTTTAGATAGAAAGTCCTCCCATCACGTTGCTGATAGATTCTGCAAATGTAAGCAAAATGATACATAACAAGACCAATTTCACCAATAGGCTCACTGATACGAATAAGTTCCTCGGCATCTCATCAACATTTTAATGAAACAACATTGTTCCAGGACCTGCTGAACCTCTTAAATGAATGAAGGGGTTGCCACATCTTGTCATGAGGGACTCCGAGAAAATGAACTTACTTTCCCACAATGGGACAGAAAACTGGACAAAATAAATGAAACTGCCGGTTTTAGAGTGGAAAGCGCAGGGTCATGGTTCCTTTGGGGGGAAATGACGTTAGTCCTGCAATCTCCTCCCTCGGGGAGCATCGGACTCCTCAGGCAGTGATGGGGGAGAGGAACTTGAAGGAGCCACGTGCTTTCACCAAGTGGAGTTCAGGAGACAGAACAGCATTCAGGGTGGCTGAGGTGACTGAAGTTTGCTAATTGGTCTTCCCATACAGCTGGGGGGGGAAAAACTTCATTTGTTATTTAGATGACCTCATCCGCAATACATATATGTTCAATAGTGAGCCCTCAAATTATTCTGGTTTACCCAATGTATAAAAATTATGTCTAATGTGGGTCATTAACCTTGTTAAGCAATACATAAAGTGATTTACTATGGGAGGACAGAATCTACCTTGGACTAAAAAGGAAATGTGCCTTAAGGTATCTGAAACTCACCCGCCTTGAGTTTATTAAGCTTTTTCTCTTTAGGCCCAGGAAGTGGATAGAGCAGACAAACAACCTCCCCAGAGACCGTAAATCTGCACACAGTGGGTCTTGGGCAGCAATGGCTTTTCCTTGTAGTCGAAGGGATCAGCATCCACTGTAACACATGAATTAGCTGAGCCTCTCGGAGGCCTTGTATTGACCTCAGTCATTTTGCTCAACAATGCTTCAAAAGCGTGCCAGGAGCTCACTGGGGTACACCCTCGCCATACTGATGTTTGTGCTGTGGGAACTTTTAGGAAGGGATTTCTATTTCCCTGAGCAAGTTTCCAAGCACTAAAGTCTCTTTCAAGTAATAAAAGAGATTAGAGACTAACTTAAGGAATAGATTCAATTTTTCAATATGGCGTTAATAGGGGCACAGCGAAGAGACAGATTGCGTTGACAAGGAAACAAAAATGGATAATGGATTTAATGGCTTGAGTTCTAATGGAAAAAATAACATTCTCCATGAGATTGTCGTATTTTTTTAAAAACATGTGGCAACCATTAATAGTTCATGTGTGGACCAACAAAAACTTATATGGTGGTATATAAATCGTCGAAAAGTTTTCAGCAAAATCAAGGAGAGACATATTTGTTTCCTTCTGTGTTTTGTTGTCTTCACTGTTCATATTCTCAATTATTTCTTATGTGCTCAGTATCATTCTTAGTAATACTTGTTGCATTGAGTATTAACCTGTGGTTTTCAACTTTTAAAACAAAAAGTGTCAATAAAAAGAAACATGAAGCTAATTTGCACGTTAGGTTAATCATTTGTGGGGATTTTGAGTACATGTATATGATAAAATTGTTAGACTCAGTGTGATATCAGATGGCTGATAAAGGGACATTTTAGTTCATAATTTTACTAATTGCAGCTGTTATTTAAGATATTCATAAAAGATTAACCAACAGAAAATTCTGAAAATCCCATGAAATCAATGGACCCAAAATAACCTACACATGACTACCGGCCCCAATTTTGTACAAAATGTATGTGACCAAAGTTTTGAAAAATAGATTTAAAACTCCTAATTTAAACCAGAGAGTAATAATTAAGTAACTAGAGGAAATGATAACAATAGGATGAAAGGTAGAGTTAAATTTTATTTCCATCAAAATGCACAGTATGCCAATTGATCCTAGCACAGAAAAAGGCATGAGGACCCAAAGGAACAGGATATAGAAACAGGTTGATATTTGGAAATGAATTCAGTTTTGTTAATTTATAAATGGTAATCGTGATTATTTTATGAGAGGGAGAGAAGGTGGGGTGGGGAGGTAGAGGGAACAGACCTTCACAAAGAGAAGGAGAGCAAACAAGTAATACTGACATTGAAGTGCCTAATAAGAAAATACCGACAATGGAAAATTGCAAATTAGAAAATTAGTTTCCATCCTACTTCATAAAATATGTATTTGGAGACTTGAGATATGTATCAACTCTAGAATAGTGTCTTCCGAAGCAATTCAGTAAATTAATGGGCATACCAATGAAAACAATTAAGTGTGGTAACAATCCGAGCATGAGAAATAGAAGAGAAGAAGCATCTCAGGTGTTACTCAGTCTCCAGTCTCAATGAGTGAGCGCTACTGTACTTGATTCTGAGTTTCCATTGTAAAGATGTGTGTCCACTCACAGTCATTAGATCTCATTAAAACATCTCTTGAAGAACATCATGGTGAGTACTAACCAAAGAAATGTAATAAATATTTGGAGCTTTTAGAATACTCTTTGAGAAACAAATAAAGAGCAAATATAAGTTAGTCATTTAGGCCTCGGACGGTCTAACATGCCATGTATTTCTGAGGTAGGTGTACTCTTCCTGGAACCTTGAATGTGTAAATGCTGTTTTTCATATTAGCTTGCCAAGGAGGTGCCTAACTCCCTAAATATAGTTCACAGATATTCCCAACCTTTGCTGAAAACAAAATAAAATAAAAACAAGTTCCAAGCCAACAAAAAAATTTCCTCTTAGTAGCTGCATTTCCTTAAAGGAGTAAATGTACTAGGAATATTCAGTGACTATTGAGATTGTAACTAAAATTTGTGGGTGGAAACAAAGTCAATTAGAAGAAATGGGAAGCCAGTTTGCATGTTAGAATAATTTTTGTATTGTTCTGTTGGCAGGGTGTGTATGATGAAAATGTTTAGATTCGATGTGTGATTGATTGGCTAACTAAGGGGAATTTCAGTACATAATATTTGTAATTGTTTCTGCCTGTTATGTAAGATAGTCACAATACATCAACTAGCTAAAAGGCTTTTATTTGTGACTAAACAACCCAATCTTTGCTTTTCAAAAATATCTATAAAGATAATTTTTCCTTGACTCTGAAGCACTATGGCCAATAATTGCTAGTCTTCTGTGTTCTCCCATTGCTTTATTTCTTCCCACCTTTTCCCAAATGCTTTACATGGGAATGTTAATCAGATAGTTTTCTTGTTTTAGCTTTATTGAGGCATAATAGACAAAATTGCACATACTTAAAGTGTATAATGTGAAAATTTTACTTATATATCCACAATCAGGTACTTAGCACATCCATCACCTCACAGACTTACCTCTTTCTGTGTGTGGCTTTATGATTACGCTCAGCAAATATCCGGTAGATGTACAACACACTGTCATTAACTATAGTCACTTTGCTGTGCCTAGATCCCCAGGGAATATTCATTTGGGAACTGAAGGCTTGAACCCTTTGACTAGCATCTGCCATCTCTTACACCTCCCCCCTCTCCACCCCCAACTCCTGGTAACCACCATTGTACTCTCGATTTCTATGAGTTTTACTTGTTTTTTTTTAGGTTCCACAGTTTTTGTCTTTATCTGGCTAATTTCAGTTAGCATGATAGCCTCTAAGTTCATCCATGTTGTTGCAAATGGCAGGATTTCCTTCTTTTTCATGGATTAATAATATGCAATATTATATGCAATAATAAAATGCAATATATATATATATATAAAAGCCAAAATGACTGTTACAACTGAACAACCAAAGGACCAGTTGACTGATCTCTATGATGCGCACTGACCACCAGGGGGCAGGTGCTCAATGCAGGAGCTGCCCCATGGTGGTAATTATGCCCGCCCCCCCCCCCCCCCCCCCCCGGCTGGCCAACCTCTGTAGTCCCTCCTCATGAACTGTGCAAGATGGCCCTGATCGGTCCTGATCACCAGCCAGGCCAAGTCACCCCACCCATGCATGAATTTGTGCACTGGGCTACTAGTATATGCAATTTTATCTTTATTATCTATTCACGTATCAATGGGAACATGGGTTGTTTTCATATCTTGGTTATTGTGAATGATGCTCCACTAAACATAGAGTGCAGATATCTCCTCAGTAAACTGATTTTGTTTCCTTTGGATATATACCCAGAAATTGCTGATCATCTGGTATTTTAATTTTGATTTTTTGAGAAACCTCCATACTGCGCCATTCTATATGACCACCCCCTAATATACAAAGGTTCCCTTTTTTCCACATCCTTGCCAACATTTGTTATCCATTGTGGAGTAATATCTCATTGTAGTTTAATTTGCATTTCCCTGGTAATTAGTGATGTGGGGAATGTTTTCATGTACCTGTTAATCATTTTTATATCTTTTATGGAAAAACTAGAGGCCCAGTGCATGAAATTCATGAACGGGTGGGGTCCCTGAAAGTGGCCTGCGGAGATTGGGCCCTAGCTTGTGCCCCCATCCTTGCAGCCCCACAGCCCCACCTGGCACTCCACCTTCGCCTGGTACCACCTGCTCACCTACTCCATTATCCTGCCGTGGTCCTGCTGTCATCGGGGCCCATGGGGGCCTGCAGCGCCTTCACTGCTGCCTGCTGCCAGTGCCATGTCATTAATGCTGGCCATGTTCCACGCTGCCCCCTGGTGGTCAGTGCACATCATAGCGATCAGTCAAACTCCCATTCAATGACCACCCAAGGAGACAATTTGGATATTAGGCTTCTATTATATAGGATGTCTATTCAGGTTCTTTGGCCATTTTTAACTAGGATTTGTATGTTGATGTTGTTTTGTGTTGCTGTTAAGTTCCTACTATATTTTGGATTTTAATGCCTTATCAGATATGTGATTTGAAAATATTTTTCTTCTATTCTATAGATTGCCTTTTCATTTTGTTGTGCAGACAATTTTTTGTTTGATGTAGGCCTACTTTTTTATTTTTTACTTTGTTGCCTTGCTTTTGGGTGTCATGTCCAAAAATTCACTGCCAAGACCAATGTCAAGGAGCATCTTCCTCCTGATTTCTTACAGGGGTTTTATGGTTAAGGCCTTACATTTAAGTTTTAATCCATTTCAAGGTGATTTTTTGTGAGTGAATCAGATAAGGGTCCAATTTTACTCTTTTGCATGCATCTATCCAGTTTTCCAACACCATCTGAAGAGACTTTCCTTTTCTATTGTGTTCTTAGTACCCTTGTCAATCTTAGTTAATTGTGTATATGGGTTTATATCTGGACTCTCTAGTCTGTTCTACTAGTCTGTGTGTTTGTTGTTATGCTAGTTACCACACTATTTTGATTACTAGAGCATTGTAATATAGTCTGTGTCCTGTAACTTTCCTGAATTTATTTATTAGTTTAAATAGTTTTGTTTTTTTTTTTCTGGTAGAATCTTTTGGGTTTTCTATGTATAAATTCATGAATTTTACTTCTTTCTTTCCAATTTAGATACCTTTACTTCTTTTTCTCAACTAATTGATTGAATTAGCTCTTCCATTACAATGTTGAATAGAAGTGGCAAGAGTGGGTATTCTTGTTTTTTTTCTGATCTTAGTATGACATTAGGTAGGGGCTTGTTAAATATTGTCTTTATACTATTGAGAATACATTCCTTATATACTTAATTTGGTGAGAGTTTTTAACACGAAAGGATGTTGAATGCTGTCAAATGCGTTTTCTGCATCTATTGAGATGACATATGACTTATCCCTCATTTTATTAAGGTTCGTGTCTCACATTGGTTGATTTGTGTATGTTGGACAGTGCTTACATTCCAAGGATGAATCCTACTTGATAAATCCCACTTGATCATTGTGCATGATCATTTTAATGGGCTGTTATATTCTGTTTGCTGATAATTTGTTGAGGATTTTTGCATTTATGTTCATTAGCGATATTGTCTTCTATGGTTTCTTCTTGTGGTATCCTTGTCTGGCTTTGGTGTAAGGAAAATGCTGGCCTCATAAAATGAGTTTACTATTGTTCTCTCCTATTCAACTTTTTTGAAAACTTTTGGAATGCTTGGCATTACTTCTCCTTTAATGTTTGGCAGAATTCACCAGTAAAACAATCAGATCTTGCACTCTTCTTTGTTGTGAGACCTCTCTTGACATTAGGTTCTGCTGGTGTGTGTGTGTGTGTGTGTGTGGGTATGGAGGTGGGGGGTGACATAGGTAAAGTGAAACTGTTCCTTTTAATCATGTAAATTAGTCCAACCTCAGATATTTTGCTCCAGTGGTTTTCTTGGAACTTCTCCTTTGACTCCCGGATTTCCACAAAGCATCTTGCCCATGGGTGATGGTCAAAATTGATGTTTCTGGGGGGTGAGGATGGGGACAGGAGAATTCCCATTTCATGTTTCCATTTTCTATTACAAATGTTTTATGGTCCCAAACTATGTGTGGAGATACATAACCCTTTTGGCTAATGTTCAGAAGGCTGACCCTTGAGGAACCAGACCATCACCTCAGGCTTACAAGCTAATGAAAGGAGCTTCAAGTGAAGTGAACTAAATGCAAGTCCTGTTTCTGGCAGAACCCAGGAAGGACAAAGGAGCTCAGAGTGGAGTTGCAAGAAGTCAGCCAACCATTATCCTGGCAGACTCCTGTGAGTGCCCTTAGGGCCGAATAAGGAACCAAGATGGTAATGTTGGTATCTAAACAAGTGGAAAGCTTTTGTTCCCACTCAGTATAGGACCCACCATCTCAGCTAGCTGTTCCATCCTCAGCTACCCTTAATCCAATCTATATTGGGGGGGGGGGGGGGAGAAACCAGCTATTAATTCCACAAACTCCCATGACTAATTCAGATTCATGCAAGTTCTTTTAGTGAGCCTTACAGCTTTTTTTCACTTATCGTTGCACATGCTCAAACATCTCTAGAGCTGTGTGCCCATCTTGGCTGTCAATCATCCCCCCTCAAGCACACTTCCCATGTGTACAGAACTCACTGCTGTCTGTCTGGCCGCCCTGCCCACAGCCTGAACACAACACTCCTCAGTGCCAAACAGTCCGACCTCATCCCAGCTCTTTCTCTGCAGTGTTTCCCAAACCTTTGACATATGTGTACCCCTTCTTTAATTTTCGTAACGCTGAGTACCCCTTGTATTCATGAGAACGTAGAATTAGGCGCAGCTAAGCATGGTGCAGTGCATATCCCCACCGAACTCTTCCCGCACCCCTGCGGGCACGCGCCCACACTTTGGGAAACACTGCTCTAAAGGATGGAAAGCTCCCATGACCCACTGAGTTATTCCTCCCCCACTTTCCCACTGCCTCCAACTAGCACGTGCCTCTGCAGCAAATTTCCACCATTTTTTGCTTTTGCTTTGCATTTTTTCAAAGCAGGTCAGCTTCTGCTTGTTTTTGGCTTAATATTTTGCACAGCTTCCAGAGTGCGCTTGGTCTTTTCAGGTGGAATAAATGAGAATGACTGCAGGGAACGCACGCCATGGAGCAGGTTCCAGTCTCTGCAGAAACCTAGGCAGGGGGCAGAACTGCTGTCGGAATAAAGACTTCCTGTTGCAATAAAGACTGAGAGAAGAGTGGGAGGATGCTATCATCTTCCTCATGGTCATGATCAGGAGTGACGTTTGTCTCCGAAGGTTAGGGGTTTACGTAATCAGGAGCTATAGACACTGTCAAGGTAAAATGAAAAATAGTTTACTTTTTCGAACAGTTGCTGTTTCAAACTGTTGCTGATCTAGAGAGAGAGGAAGAGAGAGAGAGAGAACAGGGCTGAGAGCCACTATAGAGGAGAAAGCACATTTTACACAGCGAAGCTCTTTGAAACCACTGCTTTTTATCTAAGCTTGAGTTCCTGGGTATTTCGGATATTGGTTTTATGCGGCAAACACAATTAAATGACTTAATAGTGTCATGACATTGTTCAGTAATCTGATCGACAAGATCGTGACAAATGAGAAACTGATAAAAACTGAATTTTGTTGTAAGTTTAAAACATGCATGATACTGTATGTTATTGCTATTATTTTAAGAAAGACCAATAAAAGAAAATTAAATTTACTCCCAAATTTCTGGAGTTAGGATATATGCAGTATATGCCATATTTCTATGAGCATGTGGCAGATAGGAGATGCTGGGCTTTGAAAATTTCAAATGAGCCTGCAGGATATGGAATAAAATATCAAGAAAATGCTCTTCCTCTGCTCTGTCTTTTCCATTCATTTCAGGACAGAATGGCCAAAACTAGTCAAGGAGATTCTGGGGAATTTTATAAATGAGTTATTACTGTAACTAATTCACACTAAACCATCACAATATAGCAAAAGCTTTTTTTAAAAAAAATTGAAAATAATAATATGTATCTTACCAAATGCTATAAAAGCAATCTTCTTATTTATTCAAATTGCATTTAAAATGACTATATGTTCCATAATGTTTATTTGGACTGATTCATTTTAATTAGAGTAGTCAGGTTATCATTGACTATTAGACACTCCACACAGTACATCATCCATGCACTCGGATAACAATGACAGATAATATTAATGTATAAGCACACAGCACCAGATAATTTGTTTGTCCGATTACTGCATTTCTTGCCAAGGGCCACAGTGTGAAGTCATGGGTTTTTAAAGAGATGTCTAAATACTACCCTGTTTCCCCGAAAATAAGACAGTGTCTTATATTAATTTTTGCTCCCAAAGATGCGCTAGGTCTTATTTAGGGGATGTCTTATTTTTCCATGAAGAAGAATACAGTACACATTTATTGTTAAATGAAAATAAAGGAAATTTGTTACCTGTATATGGTATGATAGTACGGTAGTTGTCAACACAAACCAGACAAACTGTGAATCCTACAGTATCAAGAATTTACTCATTTATTCAATGACAATCATGTCATCATCTTCTGGAACATCATCATAACAATCCAATTCCTGAATTTCCTGGTGAATTTCTTGTGACTCCATTTCTTTCAGAATCAGTGGACCAAATCTCTCATGTTTAGCCTAGTGGGGGGGCTTTTTTCAGGGGGATGCCTTATAAATATTTCACTCAGAAGGAAACCTGTAAGTAGGTCTTATTTTCAGAGGATGTCTTATTTTTGGGGAAACATGGTAAGAGGGAAGGAGAACAAAAAAGGTATTGATCTTTAAAAAAAAACACACACAAAACTTTGAAGTCAAGAATTAGCAAAGAAATGCTATGAGGAATGCATGACATATATGAAACTTCCTGTGGCCAATCTTTTTCTCTTTTTTTATTTTTTATTTTTTGGCACATTTTTGTAGGTGTCCTGCTATGCTTATATTCACACATGCCAATATATAAAAAATGTTATATTATGAAGCTGCCGGCAGCCTGGTGTGAATTTGAGGTAAAGATGAAGAGGAAAGTCATGTCTACCAAAATCCAGCTTCCCAATTTGGGTTCAGAGATCATAATAATCTGGCCAGAGTATATCGAGGCTCCTGTTAATTTAAATTACTTGAATTTCTGCAGCCATTCATAATTGGTAGTTCCATAAAATTTTCATCACGCAGGAAATATAAGGAACTATAAGAAATGCCCTGAACACGAAAAAGGTCAAGAATGTGTAAAACAAAATCACTGCTGTCATTCATTTTCTTAAGGAAAATAAAAGTATTCTAAAAAGTTCCTCGGTTTAGAAAACGACTATAACTTATTAACACAAGCTATGAAAATATTTTGCAATATACATATTGATTTGAAGCAGGATGCTTCAATTTGACATAAAATTCCACCCCAACCCTTTTTCATCGGTACTCGTTGCACCAAGACCTCTCCGGAAACTGATCACTCTGAGTGCTGTGATGGTCATGTCCAAACACGAGACATGCTCATGGAAAGGGTGGGGATGAGCGAATGGGCATGGCTTGGGTTGAGCCACGATTGCCCTGCTCTTCTGTAAACGAGCTTTCCTTTCTAACTGCAGAGCACGACAATCTCAGAAGAAGCCCAGGCTGCTTGAGTGAAAATCCAATAAGCAAGGTAAGAATACCAAATGGTAACCAGGCCTTGGGGAAGCTATGGAATGGAACACAACTTGTTTCCCACCCCCCAACAGTTTCAACAGTTTGTAGTGTAGCTCTGGGAGTCTGTTTCAAAATCTGTCAACAAGATGATAACTGGAATTAAGAGTTTAGTTTGATTTTTAAACCAAATAATCAGGCAGCCTGTCTGATTTGAAATCTGCGATTTGAAAGAGCAAAAACATTACAATCATCCAGTTGTTGTGGTTCCTGGCATGCAGTCCGGCCACCAGGTAATGAAGGCATCTTCACTGATGTCCACATGATGGACAGCCAGCACTTCTCCCCAAAAATGATCTTTAGCAGTCCTGCCTTCTGCGGCACTGGGACGTCACCAACTTCCATTGGTTTCCGTGGTGACTTTAGTTTCCTTTTCTCAGCATCAATAAAGCAGTCACCCCCATGCTTATTTTATTGGCTCTTCAAGTCAAAGTAAGGAAATTGACACTGGACTCTCACTGCTTTTGAGAGAGTTTGCTATTAAAAATATATAATAAATTTAATAAAATGGAATCATACTCTAAAATAAATCAGTAAGAACCTACAAAAAATACAATAATAATACTCTATTTAGGACTGTATTTGACCGAACGTGTATTCAAAGGTTTAATTCATTGTTGTATGGCACATGTGTCAAACACAAGGCCCGCGGGCCAAATCCGTCCCGCCAGGCCTTGCAATGTGGCCCGCACCGCGCTGTCATCACTGCACTCCGCTGCGTTTCCATCACAATGACAGTTTATGACTGTTCAGTAAACCATTCGGCCCGCGATTTAGGCTGGATTTTAGATTTTGGCCCCTTCTCTGATTGAGTTCGACACCCCTATTGTATGGAGTCATTCTGCTCCAAAGTTTGAAGATACTTTAAAGATGATGCCATGGTAAATGGCATTATTTCGTATCCTATAATATTTGAATACAGAATACGTTAAATTAAGCCATTAAGCCAACAGGATCTGAATTGTTTTAATGATTACTTGGGATAAATAATACCAACAATGGTAGGTAATATTTATTTCATGGCTCCTATTTCTCACATACGTTACGGAGTACTTTATGTGCTTTTTTGTTTTATTTTTATTTGACTCTCAAACCCTTGTGTGAATTCAAAACTATTAATATGTCCATTTTCCAGGCGATTCTGCATCATGGACTACCTGAATTTACATAGAGATGTGATGGCCGGTGTGTAATTTCAGTACCTAAATAATTTGTAAGTTTCCTAACTGAATTTAAAAGGAATTTAAAAATTAGAAACTTTACTGCTGGACTTGTCAATTAATTCAATAATCAAACAAATTACCATCCCCTGTGTCACTTCATCAGATCCATGGTCACTCTTCTGAGGCACATGGTATCAAATGTAAGTTTCAGGGAGTAGATAAGGCTGGGACAAATATTAGTTGAGTACAATAACATGTAGAAATCAAGCCAGGAAAGAAGGTTCTGATATGGGACTTTGTGTAAGAAAAAAATTAATAAATAAAAATAAATAAATAAATAGAAGAGGATTGCTAAAAGAAAAATGAAGGAAAATGTGTGTGTGTGTGTGAGAGGGAGAAAGAGACCTCTGACAATCTGATGAATACAGCGTGAGACAAAAGTTGGCTGACAGTTGTTTATATGGAAAATATACAACAATTAATAAATAGTAATACAAGCATTAATTCTGTGTTTCACATACAACTGTAAACTTACTTTTGCCCCACACTATGTAACAAGCGTAACTTTCATTTTTAAAGATTGACACTACTTATACCTCTCCTCAGCCTGTGAAACTTTTTAATGCCCATTTATATGTTGAGCATTGTGGGTAAACTTATTAAATCTATCTTCTAATTTATAAATGATCTATTCTGGTTGTAAGTTTAAGGAATTCACTTTTTTTTTTTTTTTTTTACTTTCCATTTATGTTCACTGAGAATAAATAAGAAATTGAAGAAAAATAATAGCTAAGGACATTCATGAAGACAATAATAATCCTCTTAAGAAGAGTAAGAATGGATTCACCTACATTTTGTTTTATTTCATTCACTATATCCCCTTTGGGGAGTAATCTTTATTTCTTTTTTTTCTGAAAGAATTTCCTTTTATTTTTCCTGTACTCTTAATTTATTTCCTGTACTCTATTCTTAATTTCCTATATCCATATCCATGTCCAAAACAGTGCACGATAGCATAATTTATCTTTGTAAATTGCATTCAAAAATCATTATCATTCTACTAATTATATTGTCTGCAAAATTTGCATTGACTATAGTCACATTTACCACAGCTATCACTCCATTTCCTGGATCCCTGACCGAACACCAGCTTCAGCTAAGTCGTCTGCATCTGCCCGTATAAATCACTTCGGAAATTAGAGTCTGCATTCCTCGCAGAACATGGCTTTCTTTTTTGAATCCAGACAAAATAAATCATAAGGGATAGTCTTGAAGTTAGGCTTGCGGCCTCATGCCCACCAAGTCCCTTCCATGAATGTAGTCTAACGCTCCAAATGCATCACCCAAAGACTGTAAAAGAATGTAGATCTCAATGGCTTTACTCTGCTTCCTTCTACAGCTCCTCCCGACATTCTGCTTACTGAACTTCTCCTCCTTCTCCTTTCAGTCTTCATGTTCTCACCTGGGGCTCAACTTCACGCCTGACTTCCGGGGGGTTTCCTTGTTGGATCCTGCAGAAGGTTCCCACGTGTTTTCGATATTTCTCTGGGAAAGAGGATGTGGAGGCGGTAACATAATATCAGCATGTCGACGATGACCGCATTTATTCATTCTCATCATATTAATTAATGCATTGCACATCCATTGCGTGCCTAATGAGTCAAGGAGCCTGATGGAGACAAATGCTGTGTTTTCTGCCCTCCATCTCACAGTCAAGTGATGGTGACAAATGCAGACCTATTAGACGTAAGGGCTGGTAAGGAAGTATGTACATGGCAAGCACGTCTTCCCTGGGCATGGCCTGTGACACAGGGAGTGCAGACCTGCCTCGGATGGGGGCTGTCAGGGAATCATTGTTCATGTTATGGAGTTGCTGCTACGATAGCTGCTCAGCGTCTTTGCTTCGTTGTTGGCCAGCGATTATGTAAATAATCTCTTCCATAGGCTTAAAATGGACGGTGGGTGTTTTTTACATACATTTTTAAACTTGTCCAAGCATCGTAAATAGTGTAAAAGGTGAAAAGTGGAAATGTCACATGTCACAGCATATCAGGGTAATGAGATGTCTAAGCAAGACCCACAGACATGCGGCCTGAAAAAAAACACCACTTCTTGGTATTCATGTTCTTGGTAATTTTGTGTTTATAACACAACATAAGCAAAGAACACACTTTCGGGAGAACCGTGGGTCAACCCAAGGTAAGCCATTATCCTATAAGAACAACGTTCAGAAATAACCTAATTAAGCCTTCTAACTGCATTTCTAAGGGCTACTGTTCTGTTATTATGGATAAAATATAGGGCCACTTCCCAATAAAGCGAAAATGAGGAAAACTGATATGATATCTGCGCGAGGAGCTAACCATCTCCCGGACAGCGGAGTTATATATTTTGCATTATTGTGCTGAAGACCTATAGGCTCTGATAACTAGGGACTGCTTTTTTTTTTCCACCCTGCCTCGCTGAGCTGCAGATTTAATTTTATCGGTATGAGAAATATGAAGCTAGGGAATTTAATAATTGTTTCACTAGGTAAGGGATGAAGTAAATTCCATTGCCTTTCTTTTGATTACAATCTTCCCTGCTGGTTTAATTAAAAACATCCATGTGAGGACAGAGGAACAACGGAGAGGATCCAATTGTTTTATTGTATTGGATGTAGAGGACGAACAATGAAATCAAAAGGCTTGTAGTTGTAAAACTTAAGTGTTTCATGTAAATCTAAAATGCAGACACAGGTCAGCTGTAGGGAAATGTCAGTCGACTAGATTCAAAATGCACTGCGGGCAGAAGAGATGACATTTATCAGTCATCCATACATCAGTAACTAAAACAATTTTAGGGTTGTCTAGACAGGGAGCTATTATTTCTCAAATTTAAATCTTTAGCAGGAGGACAACAGCGGGCACAGTATCTATGCTTAGTTTCACAAATGAGGAGAAGGCCTAAGAAAAAATTTCAAAAACATTTGTGAAGACATATAGGAAAGAGTTTTGCTGCTGTTGTGAAATATTGGACACACATCTATATATGACTAAATTAGCTTTCTCATTATGGAGGCCTAAAAATTATTCTAAATACTAATATGCATGATTCAACTTTTTGATCTTCAGATAGTTTGCCGATCACAATGTTTTAGGAGAGGAATCTCTATGAATGTTTTTTTATAAGTTTTTGTTATTTTTAAAAGATTGTTGTTAAATCATAAATTGCTTTTAATGCCAATTTTTGAAAATGATAGAATTAGGTAACAGAACATTAGATGTGCTAACATTATGAAAATGTCATCCAAAATCTTTTCCAAATATAAGGCCAGTAAAAGATTGTGAGAAATAATTAAAAAAATAAACAGGATGTGAATAGTAGAGCTATAAGTTAACTTTTAATCCTCTAAGAATAAATAAAATTGGGTAGGAAATTTTATTTAAATTGCATTTGAAATTATCAATTTACATTGTAGTTTTAAAAACCTGACCTATGAAATAACAACTAATATATCACAAAATTTCTAAATAGAAGAATTGGAAAAATTTCATATTTCATATATCTGAGTAATTAAAACCAAAACTAAGAGAAATATTTTTAAAAACACAATAAAAGCACAAGCAAAATAAATCTCTGTAAAATTGATGGTCTATTTTGGAATTTTATTTTAATTTTCAACTGTTCTTTGTTTTACTTTTGATTTGCAACCAAAATTATTGTTAGTATAATGTTATAATGTTATTAATACTGTTTTTCCTAGTATTAATATACTCTTCTAGATATTATGTATTTAGTCCATAAATTAGAAGTTTCCATCCTTGTCTTCCATGGAAATACTATAGATTCTGCTGCTTTCAACAGTGAGAAGTAGTTTTTCTATATATTTTTTCTATATTCTTTTAAAAAATGAATGTATGATTTTTTTAAGTCACCCTTAGTTTGGGTCTACCAATAAAAATCTATCAATGATCTTGGATTTCTATCAAAGGATTTATTTTAATGTAAATTTGAGTTGAGAAGTCATGGTATTTTATTGCCATGTATTCTTTGGCTTTTGGAAAATGCATTTCCCCCTCCCCCGCCCCCAGATCTCCATCTTAGAGATGAACATTATTGTGCTAAATATATTACACGGTGCAGATTACCTCAGTCCACTGCTCCTAGGTCATATAGCCGTAAATCACAGCTTTTAAATATTTATAACATTCCCTTGAACACTTAAGGGAGAAAGCCAAAATAAAATTTTTCATTTGCTTTTGCTAGTAGAATAAAAAAGCTTGTGCTGATTTAAAAAATACTAGGGTTCTCTTTAAGAAATTAAATTATCCAAGTGCCCAGCTTTTCCTCCATTAGCATCAAAATAACTGCTGATAGGCAAATACTCAATACAATCCAAGGACTTTATATCTTTTACTTTTGTTTTATCTGAATTCCCTTTGGCTTTCAACGATAACCGTCAAGCTTGCTATTTTCTTTTAGCAAAAATTTAAAAGTAAATATCCATCCAAACAATCCATGAAATTGAATAAATAAACCCCAAATTCCATTTAAAATTTATGTTTTTCTGTATAAGAGCCTCAGTAATGTGCAGGAAATGTATTGATATAAAGTTGGCCTAACACTGCTCAGGGAAGGCACCATGGCCAGCAAGAAGGGACAGGGCCATTTTCTAACTTTTAGAATGAGAATTATCCCGTCCGAGATTAAAAAAGGAAAAGAAAACAAGAGTACCCTAGAATTATTTGGCTCCCTCAAGTCATCATTAACCAATATGGAGTTCATTTCCAAGATTTTTATGGCAAGCCCGCTTGGCTGCTTTTTTGTTAGATGGTGGGAATTTCTTAAGATTTTTTACCTCTTACACCTGCTTTGCCATAAATGTCCACTAGGTGGAGATATAATTATATTTTTCTTAGGGTTAGGACAACTTGAACATTTATGATGCTCTGTGAAAGGAATATTCATCTTCACAATTTGAACACATACCTTCTAATTGGCGTTTTAGAAACCCTCTCATTCCAATTTAATATTTTGTCTGAATATCGGTTTTTCAATCAGTTCACATTTACTTATTTATTCTTGCTTCAATGTTTCAGGTTCTAAAATGTAGACTATTGATTGAGTTGATTTCATTTTTATAATTTCCTTCTATGTGTGGAAATATACAATTGGGTGGTTATTCTCAATTTCCGAATATAGTTAAATGTAATCCCCGGCATTTTGTAGAGATGCTCAGAGACTGAGTATAGGTTGTCGGCAGGGATTTAATTGAAGGGGTCAGGAGAGAAGAGGTAAAGAGATTTCCTTTTATCTCTAAGCCAGGTAAGAAGGCTCCACTCAGCTCTCTGCTGCCAGGAGACGGGGGATCAGAGCAAATGAAGTGTTTCCCGGTCCTGAAAAGCCTCGCTTCATAAAACCCGTCTCTTCTCTCTCTCTCTTCCTCTCCGAGTCCTCCTCTCATTTTCTTTTCCTCTCTTGCTCTCTTTCTTTATCTAGGCAAATGGTTACAGCTATCGATACATTACATTTTTATATGATGCAATTTGTATGGCATATGCCCAGGCTATAAGCATACACAGCGAAGGGCTTTATTTTTAAATGCGAGAATTAAGTATCAGACACACCCCATTTGCTTTTTGCCTGGGTTGCTTGTTTTAAGCGTGTAGATGCTTGTTTTAAGGAAAACTACTTGTTAATTACATATTACCGGGATATATATTTCCTCCTCTTTTTTTTCTTTGCAAGAAGTGACCATGTTCCCTTGTTCCTGTGCCTTCCTGGGGACCAGGGACTTCAAACTGCGGGCAGCAGCAGAAGGATGCTCTTCCCTAGTTAGGAACAAACTGGATGTAAAACAAAGGACCTATCGTGACCGTCTTACATGGGGGGGAAGGGGGCAAATTTTCCAGTGCTAGCTGCAGGTGAACGTCTGAGTCACGGAGCACAGTGACTGCAGCCTGGACCACCCGTGAGGTCCGAAAGGTTGGCGACTGCTGGCGTGGAGGACGGCGCGTCTCACTCTTTCCAAGAAATACAATCCTAATGTGCGAGGATGTTTTTGACAAGACCACATCCCACCTGGTGACATAATCACACAGAAGGGCGCTTGCAGATGACAGCTCCTGTAAAAAATGTGCTTGAACACACACACACACACACACACACACACACGCACACATGCAGACACATATGCAGGCAGACACATATGCAGACACACACACATGCACACATGCGGGCACACATGCGGGCACATACACACACGGAAGGGAAACTCTGGATTGCTCTGCTTCGGTAAATTGTTTAGGCGCACTAACTACATTTGATCATAATAAATGCCTCTGAGGTTTTTAAGGTTTGCAGGAACATTATTCTCCTCTCATCTCTGTGTCCTCTGTGCCTACGGCCCTTTGATTCTACTGCCACGCTCACAGGAACGACAGCCAGCCATTTTAAAGAAGCCTGTGATTTTTTAAAAATAAAATAACATTTTGTATATGGAAAGCAAATAAATCACTCTCTGTGAAACACAACCTTTTCCAATTTGAGTCTTTGACCAAACCTATGATGTGAAAATCAGTGATATAATTGCCCTTAGATTCTAAAAGCTTTTTAAGCCTGAAGCATTTTAGTCAAGTTTGTTTCTCAAAATCTCCAATTGCTTCCAGTTGGTAGCATTATTGCAATGATAATGTTTGATGGGTTTAGACTTTTCATTTAGTTCCTAATTGGAAGAGAGACGAATGTTACTGATTATGGAAATGTTGCATTCTGTAGCCAAGCAACATAAATCATAAAAAAGACAGAGCCAATCTTCACACGTGTATAAAGAAATAGAAAAACAATAACAACATACTATTGCTGTTGCAAAGGGCAGGCACATAGACTTAATAATAGGAATTTCTTTCCCATAACCCTCTCTATTTTGAGGAATCTTTTTTTTTTTTTTAAGACATGCAAGTAATCAAAGAAAAACAACAAAGAAACTAAGTAAATATTAAGTTTTTCTTTATACTTTTGATATTCAGGGATATCTTTAATATATTAATGCTAACTATTGTTTTTACCCCGATGCCACCATTGCTGTTAATAATTCTGGCTCCCAACTTATAAAAATCACACGAATTTCAAATAATTTCCCCTAGTTCTTCATTTTGCTATATGCTGACCACCCATCTCATGCAGACTCTTTTTCTTTCCATTTTTTAAATATTATATTCAAGAGCACAGGAGTAATGAAAAGGTTTCAATACAACATTTTATTTCTGTGACTCTGTAGGATACCCGAGCCAGGAGAAATTCTTGTTATTAAGTTACATTCTTTTGCTATTAGACACCTTTTATGAGCTTGGAAGTTTACATTCATAATCTCTGATGATGTGATCTGACTGTGTGATCTGAAATAATGACTACATTACTTAAAATATTCCTCAATTAATCTCACCTATAACATTAAAATGATATTACTATTGACTGAGTTAATGCATGCAAAGTCCTTAGGAAAGTGGCTGAGACTCAGATGTAAAATGTGAAATGTTACCTACTGAGTCTGGATACGCTTAAACATTTTTTTAGTATTGGCTCATTTCCTAATACCCCTGTGTGGTATTGGGCCCTCTTTTTTAATAGAGGTGTTTTCTTTCTCTAAAATAAAGGAGGTTTTATTTTTTTGTTTGTTTTTTTGGGGTGTATTGAAAGCTTATTATTCAATGTGAGCTTCCCAAAGCTTTGAACCTTATACAGAAAAAAACAAAACAAACAAACAAACAAAAAACTAGAGCTTAGGTGATGGCGACCAGTGTGTGCCACCCCACACTCATTCACCACTGTGCCATAAGAATGAGAATCGTCTCTATTCATAATTAAGAAAGACATAAGATTACTATTGTAATTATTATTTGTACGGAGTGACTGAATTAAATTTCCCCCCTTACTTTGTCTATCTGACTAGGCATCATTACTCCCAAGTAAAATACTAATAATAAGACAATGGAGGCTCAGAGACTTAAACAACTTGCCAAGACTCACTTAGCACGAAACCATGGAACTGTTTCTGGGAGGCAGGTTTTCTATCTCCAGAGCTCCAACTCCTAAATACATCATTAGGACGTAAATGGGCCTTTACATTTTTCTCCTCTAAATTGTTATTTATTCAATGAGAAGATGGAGGACAGAGAGGAAACGGACCTGGGAAATGTGACAGAGAGGGAGCGTCAGGATGGGGTCCTTCATGATAAGTTTTAACTTAGTAGTCTTAAGATGGTCCTATAATCTTTTACACAGTTTTTTTTAAATTTGAGAACGTCTAAATTTTTTTTAAAAAAATTTCAATACTAATGATTAATTCCACAATCGACCCAGTCTTCTGATTCAGAGACAAGAAAAAGGCTGCCACAGTTTGCCCTCATGAGGAAGTCAGAGCTCAGTTACCTACCAGCCTGAATGTTGTTATTTATGCAGTGGGGTGAGCAGCAGTGGTTATTAGCAGTGCCTTATGGCGGCAGTTCTCTCCACAGTGTATCTCTCAGGAAACACCGGTTTGCTTACGTGGAGCCCAGGTTTTTTCCCCCCAGGCTCCATGGAATTGAAAAGAAAATCACAGAGGCCTGGCAAAGAAGACAGACTTCCTCAAGCAGTGGTGCAGAGAGAGGACCCTTCTCCACAGACCACGCATTGTTCTCAATGAGTTCGCGGGGATTAATGAGAGTGGCGTCGCATTTTCCTAACAGAGTCTTCTTTGGAATGTCAAAGGGACCTGGGAAACACTGGACCTACAGGGACTGCACTTTCTCTCAGTTTGTTTGGGAAGTTGAAGCACCCTAAGACTATTCACTTCACAAAGGCCTCAGAGATAACAATTTTCAAGTAGATCCAGACAAAGGCCCAGACTGAATTAAAACGTGATTCTCTGCAGAATTTAGATGTCCGCCAGTTGCTCATTTATCCACCTACTTTCATTCATTTGTTTAAAAATATATTCATGCAACAGATATTTATTGAGTCAACTGAATATGCAGGTCTGTGGCTAAGAACAACTACAAGCAAACACAAGAAATTTGGTGGGGCCGAAACCGGTTTGGCTCAGTGTATAGAGCCTCAGCCTGCAGACTGAAAGGTCCCGGGTTTGATTCTGGTCAAGGGCATGTACCTTGGTTGAGGGCACATCCCCAGTGGGGGGTGTGCAGGAGGCAGCTGGTCCGTTTCTAATTCTTTATCTCTCTCCCTTCCTCTCTGTAAAAAATCAATAATACATATATATATATATATATATATATATATATATATATATATATATTTTAATTTGGTGGGAACTAAAGTATTAATACAAATGCATTTGAATCTTGAACAATGTAGGGATAGGGGCACAGCTGAAAATTCGCTATTAATTTTGACTTCCCCAAAACTTACCTACCACCCACCACAGACCCCAAACAGTATTTTCCATGCAGCCAGAATCTGAATATGCGAATGCAAAAACACCGTTTTCTTTCCTTTTTTAAAAAAATTTATTGATTGATTAAAGTATTACATATGTGCCCTCATCCCTCCATGAACCCTCCAAAAACACCGTTTTCAATCCACGATCCGGGGAAAAGGTTGAATCTGCGGATGCGAAACTCAGGATCACGCGTTGTGGCTGGACTGTGTTGGTAGAAACTCGCGCAGGTAAGGGGCCCCGCGCAGTGCAAACCTGCAGGTCAGCCGGCCTGTGGGGAAGCGAGCTTTTTAACTATGCTGAGCTTCCCTGTGAGGAGAGTTCAGCTCCGGAGACAATGAGAAGCAGGGACATGTCCTCGCAGGAGGGACATTGGGGCGTGGACATGGAGGAGGCGGTTTTGGGTAACTGAGAGGACATCCTGAGAGAGTGGAGGTGATGGCTGGGCGCTGGAGAAAAGGGCACGAGAGTACTGTCAGCAGAAAGGAGGCCAATAAATGGGTGAGGAGGAGGAGAAAAGATGGTAAGCTTTTAAAAATTCTTTTTTTAAACATTTTTATTTCACTTACCGGTTCATAAAGTTATTTACGTTTCAGGTGTACCATCCTTTAATGTAGGGGTGTCGAACTCAATCAGAGAAGGGGCCAAAATCTAAAATCCAGCCTAAATCGCGGGCCGAATGGTTTACTGAACAGTCATAAACTGTCATTGTGATGGAAACACAGCGGAGTGCAGTGATGACAGCGCGGTGCGGGCCACATTGCAAGGCCTGGTGGGACGGATTTGGCCCGCGGGCCTTGTGTTTGACACATGTGCTTTAATGCATCATCAGGATATTGTGTTCACCACTCAAAGGCACCTGTCACCACTTACCTCCTCTTCACCACCTTGAACTCCCCCACCTCCTTTGCCTGGCCATTGCCACAATGCCTGTGTCTATGAGGTTTTGTTTCCCCACCTTCATCCCCTCACCTCTTCACCCTGCCCCCTGACTCTCCTCCCCTCTGGTGGCTGCCAGTCTGTTCTATGGATCTGTGAGTCTGTTTCTATTTCCTTGGCTAGCTCAATTCTTTCTTTGAATGAGCAACTTGTAGGCATTGATCGTGCATGTATGTACTTGCCCTGAGCGGTGGCATATATAGAATTGAGTCACTTTGCTAGACCATTGAAGTCTCCCACGGCTGAGACACCTGAGTGCTCAGGGGGACAATGATGTCACTCCCTGCGGGGACAAGGAGAAGCTGGAGAAACAGGCAGCATGCAGAAGGAACAACCAAAATGGGCTCAGGCCTTATCCCAAGACGGATGGCCTCCGGGATATGTTAACATCGGGAGGAAAAACAGCCCCCGCAGCCAGGTGCACTGTGTTAACCGATTGTGAAAAACCAAGCAGGCGAGGGACACATTTGTTTAAAGATGGTAAGCCTACCTCCACAGATCGCTCAGCGATAGGAGAGAATGCCTCTGGGAGACAGACCAGGGCTGCCAGTGGGGCTTGGCAGGAAGAAGTGTTTTCCATGGGGTACCCTTCCATTCTCACGGATACCCAAGAACTTCTTTATATTGCTGGAAGTTTACCCACAGACAGATTGGGGAAAGGCAAGTCTTTGGAAATACAGTGGAAGGAAAACATAAAATCTAAACTAGTTGGAAGCTACAGCATTGAAAAAAAAAATTTTTCCCCCTTTTAATAGTACATGTCCTGGGTGTGCTCCAAGGCAGAAGCGAGGAGATGGATGGATGGAGAGGAAATGAAATAGGAGGTAAGTGAAAATTATAGGATTTAGGGCACAGGCGGAAAGGCTGGGTCACTGGGAAGACAAATGTCCTTCCTGTGAGATGTCTAAACAGACCACCGGATCGCCTATGCCGGACAGAGGCAGCGGGGGCATTCTTTTGCTTGTTCTGGAATCCATAGCAGCGGCGGGGAAAATGTGTAGATGGAGTGCTTGAGAGGGGAAGGTACAGGTGCTTCAAGATAATGGGTGGGTGGCTGAGGCCTCTCATTGAATGGCTGCTTTCCTAGGCTCTCCTTTTCCAATAAGAGTCGCTGCCCATGGCCACGCAGGGGATGGGAGACAGAGTCAAAGTGGGAGGGGCTGGCTTAGAAGCAAGGTGTTTGCGGTTATTAAGGGCCACATCTGTTACTTCTCCGATGAGTGGGTGCAATGATATAGTCTATCCAGTTGGTTCGTTTGTTGTGAGGATAAATCAGATAGTATCTTGAGGGGGAAAAAGGTATAAAATATTATTCAAAGGCAAGGTAGGAAAGAATTACAGATGAAGAATATTTTGGTCAATTATTCCAGTCTCTGCTTTGAATTGTACCGATGGCCAAAGTATGAAATTAGGCTGTTTATTTAGTCCTAACAAGATTGTTTAATATTTAGTATAAATGACACTTGACTGCATTTACTCTAAAGATGGGCAAATGAAATATAAAATTTTATGGTACATTGTGGTTTGTTTGAATTTATGTTGACTGGATCATAATAGTGGATACATATTTGGAGAATGAATGGGCAATGATGATCAGAGGCATTCTGGAAGGTTACTATAAACTTCACCCTTTCTTGTCTCAAATTTTAGAGACCAATCTAAAATTGGTCTCTAAAGGTTATACAAAAACTGTTATACAAAAGTTATACAAAAGTTATACAAAAACTCTTAAAATAATGAAATCCCAGTACAGTGGCATAAAGGACACTGTTAGTCATGGTTTTTGAAATTTAAGGGGCAGGGAATAGGAATCTTGGATTAAAGAGCATAGAAGGCGATATTTTAAAAGTGAGAATATTTAAGAGAAAGCATTAAAAGAGAACCACAGTTGAAGATACCACTGTCTCCACTTCTATCTACTTACCTACCTCCTACTTACCTACCTACCTATATGTGCATGTGTGTATGAGTCAGTATATAAGAAAAATAACCAAAGAAAAATAAGCTTCCTTAATAAATCAGTATTAAACCTTTAATAATAGATGGGGAGTCACTACTAATTGAAATGAGTATCTCAGCTCTGACAAAATAAATTTAACAATCCAATTGGGAGTAGCATATTTTCAGGCAATAAATAAAACTTGAGATAAATAAAGCAGGACCTGAAAAATGACAAACATTTTCTCGGCCATTTTTTATTAAATACTTCACCATTACCCTAGGGAAATATTTCAAAAATTTTATTCAGCTAGTCGAACACTGCATTCATAATTGTTGTCCTATTGGTTGACCATGTCAGAATTGTTACTGACTTCTTGATAATATTTCTGTTTTATATCAACTTCGATTTGAATTAGAATCTTTGAAAGTCGTTTCTTCCTACACAGCTACTTCTGTGAGACATTGAGTTGGATATTATAGTTATGTTGCTTCTAACACAGATGAAAGAAACTTGTAACTAGTAAACAGTTTGTCATCGAAAATTGTGTTGAATACTCTAACCACTTTGGCATAGTGAGAACAGACAAGTACAAAACAAAAACAAAACAAAACCAAAAACCCACCCCAAAACATTACTTTGGCTGTTGCTGAACTATTTAGTTAAATAATGAACATTATATAGAAATTAAATATGTACGGTATAATGAGGTAGCACCAGAATTCTTAGAGGAGAGAATACCTGCAGTGATTTTGGGGAGATGGTGAAACTCAGAGGTCTAGGCAACAAGCAATCTGGTCTTTGAGATGATCCCAGGCCAAAGGAAGATGTATCCCCAAGTACCTCAGGGGATGGCTTTAGTCTCAGGCTGGGGTGGAATATGTTCTAGGAAAGAAAATGTTTGAACAGTTCAGAGAATATGGTAGCCAGGTATTTTAACAATGGGTTGGCTAATGTTTTATGAAAGAACAGTGATTGGCCCAGCCTGTGTGGCTCTGTGACTGAGTGCAGACCTAAGAACTAGGAGGTCATGGTTTGATTCCCTGTCAGGGTATATAGCTGGTGGTGCCTTGATCCCCAGTAGGGGCCATGCAGGAGGCAACTAATCAATGATTATCTGTCATCACTGATGTTTCTCTTTCTTTCTCTCTCTCTCTCTCTCTCTCTCTCTCTCTCTCTCTCTCTCTCTCTCTCTCTCTCTCTCTCTCTCTCTCTCTCCACCCGTCTCCCTTACTCTCTGAAATCAGTAAAATAAAGAACAGTGGCTGTACTAATTGTTACAATACAATCTATTTCTCATTTCCTCCTCCTCCTGGTTTTCAATCAAGATGCAACTGTTGTGAAGGGAGGGGCGGGGGATTTTGTATTCATAGAGGCTGGCCTAGAGGCATGGTCTTGGAGGCCAAGGTGACTGAGAATTCCCCAGTCTTCCCAGGGAATTTTAGGACATTTGAGAGGGACTCTGATCTCCATGGGGAATTCAGGGACATGAGAGCATTTCATACTCAAGGGTCAAGTATTGCAGTTTGTGCCTCTAGTGCAAAAATGTGGATTCAGTTCTCATAAGTGCATTTGGTTTTTGTTCGTTTTTATAGTGTTTCCAGATCATCAGCCTTTAAGATGTTTAGGAATAGGCGATGGAATCAGTTGGAACTCACAATTGCAGGTGAAGCCTAGACATCAGAGTAAATTGATCAAAACGTAGGGTCCCCAGAGAAGCTGCGTGGGCACACCCCACCCTGCACCCACTTCCTCTCAGAGGGGTCACCTCTGTCTTTGGTTGGGCTCTCCTAGAAGCAGATTTTGAGACAAAGTTTCAAGTGCAAATAGTTTATTTGGCCAGTCCAGGAATCACCAAAAGAAAGTAGGCAAGTGAGTTCGGTCCCTCAAGGAAACTTTGAGAAACACACTCTTCTCAGACTATCCCACCCAATGAGCTGGGATTTGTGCCCAACTTTCCAGAACCATCTCTCCAAGGGGGTGGGCGATTTGCTATCCATCTCCTCTGTATGTCCATCCTGCTTCAGGTGGGCCACGTGGCCGGTTGGAGAGCCCTCTCAGGCACACTCCACCCAGGCAGTGGGCTGGCACACGGATGTTGGCAGCAGGGCACAGAATGAGTCAAGCCTGCAGGATGTGAGCAAAGGACCCTCCAGCATCTGCCCCTGTAGCTAAGCAGGCAAGGTTTCCTCTCTTGGTCTGCCGCAATGCCCAGAACAGAGAGTCCAGAAAACCAGTGGGCTCCTTTCCGAAGGCCCCCTCTTAGAAGGGCTTGGGAAGTTATGGTATTACTATAGGATCCTAATCGTTAACATGTAACTATGTGCAAGCTAGTAGAAGTCTAGTTAGTTTGGTTTAGACTTTCTCTCATCATTGTCCTAGGGATAGCCTTGCATACACTGATGTCTACTGGGCACGGAAGCGGGTCTACACTTTTACATATGGTGACCTGCTTAATCCTTAGATCTCCTCAATGATATCATATCACCACAGTCAACGTTTAGGTGGGAAGACAAATGCTCAGCGGGGAAATTAGCCCAGGATACATCACAGCAAAATTTCATGGTGAAGACAGATGGCCGTTGTTTTTGTTTTGCTTTGTTTGTTTGTTTGCTTTTTCACTTTTCAAAGGCCACACACTACCTTTTAAAAGGTACACATACACACTAAGATGTATGTTTCTTGGTGGGTTAAGAAAAACTTTTGGTGATAGGTATAAAAATATGAATAAAATGGGAAACGATAAAGCGGTTGTCTCAGTCTGTCTGGCTGCTGTGCCGACATAACACAGATTGTGTAGCAAGTGGCGTTTATTTTCTCACAGTTCTGGAGGCTGGAAGTCCAAGATCGGGTACCAGGGCGGCTGGGTTCTGGTGAGGTGGCTCTTCCTGGCTGTCGGGTCCACCTTCTCCCGGGGGGCTCGGCTGGCCTTTTCCGGGGGCATTTGCTTGTGGAGAGGGAACTCCTGTATCTCTTTCTCTCCTTGCGAGGGCACTAATCCCATCCTTGGGGCCTGCTCTCTAGGTTTCATTTAAATCTAATTACCTCCCAAAGGGGTTACTTCCACCATCACTTTGGGGATTAGGGCTTCACCACCTGAGTTGTGGGAAGTCACAAACCTTCAGCCCATCACAGCGATGTAAGGAACAACGTCCCAAAACATATTTTTCGGAATGCTCATAGGTATCACATGGAAGAGGATAAATGATGGAAGTCAAATAAAATAGGGACATGTGAGGTTAAGCATTATGATTTTGGTCAACACGTATTGAAAAAAGTTGTAATCTGTTTTCCTGTGGGACACTTCAGATTTTTTAATATGCTAAGCTATATTGTGAATAGCCAAGGAGGTCAAGTATGTATTTCTGCCCAAGATTATCTGATGTGAATCCGTTCCACTGCTGGCACACGTTCTGGGAGGAAGGGTGGATTCTGTGCTATTTCACACTAGGTAGTCTCCCCCACGGAGAAATGCAATTCAAGTTAATTAGTTGATAAATTTGCCTGTTTAAAGTTCTTAAATTAAGTAATGCTAGGGTAAGCATTAGAAGTATTTGTTTTCTTTTTAGAAATTATATCAGGTGAGCACATTGCCAAAGGTAATTATGCTGGAGACAGGTTTTATATGAGGATCTATTTAGCCATCAAGGCCACGACCTGCCCCACTATCACTCTCATACTTAACAATTGTTCATAATTTCAGACGTGTCTCAGCCATATCACCTACATTTCTCTTGAAAAATGGAGAAGGAACACAGTACAGAAGGAATTCCCTGATTTCAAGCACTCTAATGACACTGTTTCCTTTTGATTCCACATTTTAAAAATCTCTTGATAAATCACCTTCTGCTCTCCTTTATTTTTTAATTCAAATGCATAAAGTCCTGCAGCAGATCTTTTTTTCTCAGCTTGTACAAGATTCAATGACAGAGAAGTCTTGAAAAATCACAATAAAATATTTTTAAGGACCTTATTCTCTTCCCTAGATTAAAGTGACACTGTGAAGTTCCACGTAATTTCCAGTCCGCATCGCATAAAATTTATTCAATTCAAATTAAATAGATGTAGCATGGCGTAATTTTTCTCTATTAAATATGTCACTTTTTGCAATTGTTTCTTAATATCCCTCACAGCTCCCATCTAAGATTAGCACTTTCTTTTGCTGCCGGAGTTTCACTAACCTACTGAATTATTCACTGAAGCATAACCTTCAGATATCAGGTTAGAAAGACCTTGATTATGGCAGGAAGTGAACTGTACGAACCATTTTTCTTGAAAAGAAAATTCCTCCGTATGGCACGGTCTGAAATGAGGCAAGTATTAAATGTGTGTAAAAATTAAGTTCATAATTGATAGGAACGTAGCCAACTGTGACACGCCTGCATTTTGTTTATTATCATGTAAAATACCATCCTCAGGAAGGCAGAGCGGCGTGAGAGCAAGGGCATGGCCACGTGCTCAGTTAACCCCTGGAGGACACCGGCCTGGTTGCAGATTTAACAAACAAGATCCTTGTGTGTTAACATCACATGATGCTTTATGCCATTTCTGAAAGTTCACATCAGTTTTTGTTTTTTTTGTTTTTTTAATTACTTCCTCTTTCTGCCCTATTCGCTTTTCTTTCCTTCACCCTGGCCGCTGTTGCAGTGTTCTGTAGCCCCGGAGTTCATGGTGAAGTCAGCAATCCACCACGGGCCTCCCTGCAGCAAATCCCATTAGCAGCGGCATTGCTTTGTCTCAATGCAGCGCAGAAAGGTCGTTCAAATACCGACCGAGGAGACAACACTCTCGGAACACCTTCGAGGGTGTTGAAATCAGGGAACTCACCACTCACCAATCAGCCACTACAGAACTGATCCACGGGGTACCCAGTCCCTGAAGTGCAGCCCTCATACTCAGCAGCCAGCTTCTACTGGACTGAGAAGGAAACGCACACACACTAGCCTATGTGTATCCGCATTTACTCCATAAGCTATTGGGAGAGATTTTTTTCCTGTCTCTCTGGACAGTGTACTTGACCTCAGACAGCATTCCAGTGACTTTCCAAACACTCAGGTGGAGCATATGTTTCTTAAATATCCGTTGACTTATTAATGTTGGGCTTCTCCGACCATTACCGGTGTTATAAAAGTCAACACAACTTAAGAATGTCAATAGGGAGGCATGCTGCATTATTAAAGACGGCGCTTTGATCAGATTTTCTACATAGATTTGCTGTTCGGATGGAGGCAATAAACTGAGAAACATTTTTCACCATGAATCAGTGTAAGTGGCATAGACAACATCAACAATTTTCTTTTGACTGTTGCCCACCCTATTGCCTGATGAAAGTACCAATAGGATTCTCTTCTAAAATTTTAATCTGGTTGAATGATTATTTGAAAGGCTTTTTATAAGCACTTAGGGAAGTGCCAAATAAGCATGTGAAATGTCAAGTTACTCAAAACAAACAGTGCGCTGGGGGAGAAAGACCCAGGAAATGTGCTGGTAAAAAGAAAATTGTAAAAACACCTTTTCTTTAAGAAACAAAGAAAAAGTCCTCTGAGAACAGACATCACAACAATTTGCCATTTTGTTCAGATGAAAAATTCAATTATTATACATCCCCACCAATAAAATACTTCTTACTGGAGAGAAAACTACCCAAATTTGGTGATTTTTATAAAGAGTTACATGTGGTCTATTAGAGCACAAATGTATTTTTTTCTCCTTTCTTTTAACACCATGAATTCTTATCCTATAGGTACTTCGATTTTTTGAAAAATATAGTAAAAATAGTGGGAAAATATCCCTCTTTCATTTATTTGTTTGCTTTTTTGTTTGTTTATTTTTAATCCTCCCCAAAGGATATGTTTGCATTGATTTTGGAGTGAGGAAGGGAAGAGAGTGAGGGAGAAACATTGATTGGATGCGTCTTGTACTAGCCCCAACCAGGGATCAAACCCATAACACAGCATGTGCCTTGAATGATAATAGAACCCGTGACTTTTTGGTATTCTGACAATGCTCCAACCAAATGAGTCACACAGCCAGGGCAAAATATCCCCCTTTTATTGCATGTATATCATACCTTGCCAATTTGATATAACTTTCTTGTATCTGGCAGGTCCATTCTTTCTGGATGGGGTATGGATTTAGAAAATAATAATATCAGCATGAGTATGTGAAAAACGTCATATGAATTAGTAAGGCACAGTCTGATCATGTAGTAATGAATAGTGAGGTGATGGGTCATTTTCCAAGAAAATTCTCACCCAATTCTCTTCCATTTGTCTCAATAATGTGAGATAGATTAAAATTGCGAAGATTTTTTCTCAGTGGAAGGAGGCTCTATGGAATTGTTCTCTCATTTATAATGATTAAGGCCCTACATACATGAAGAATGAACAGGACATTGTCCAGCCCATAGGGAATTCAGTCTTAGGAGTCCTTGTCTCTATCTGGTCAAAAGGGGGCGTGCTCAACCTAGCACAGGGGTGACAAATAGGCTGAAGTCATTCCTCCTCCTTTTATGTTCATGTCACAAAATCAGCCCCTTTTCTTGCTGATCTCAAATGTGACTCCAAAAGCTTTCTCAGCAAAGGGCAAATGAGCATTTGGGGAAGAACTACTTTTCTGTCTGTGATTAAGTGGATGGTTCTCATTTGTGATATTTCTACCTTGTGAGAGGTCATGCATTCAGGATTTACATGAACAGGGAACAAAGAATGCACATGGTAGGTGTGCCAGGAAAAATGCCCCAGTTGGTTGCTGCGAAGACAAAGAGTTTGATCAGACTAATTTATTTGAAAGTAGCCCGATGTGAATCAGAATTCAGGAGAGGGTCTGGGAAGAGTCCTCGCTCAGATCTCGTACAGATTGAAATAGGACATGATTTATTTGGTACTCCTGATGATAGTTATAATGAGCTCCAGTGCCATTCTGAACATAACTGGCATCAAATTTCACTGTAAAATTCTTAATGTAATGCCTGCTTCTACGATCGACCACATGTTGAGGGCATAGACTCAGTCTATCTTGCTACTGCTTTAAATCTAGTGTATCATAAGGGGGAGCCCTTGTAGAATAAATGCTCAATAAATAGTTAATCAATGATTAAATCAATTGGATGACTATCTGAAGCTGCTTGATATAATGCAAGTTCAAGCAAAGTTAAGCAAAATTCTAAATATAAATTCAGGATATCATGACTGGATATACCATATTCCTCAGGCTAACCCCAGAATTTCCACTGGTAACAAACATAAACGTTGATGTACTCAGAAATCACCCAGTTCTTTTCTCTTTTAAAATATATTTTTATTGCAAGAGGAAGGGGGGGGGGAGAGGTGAGAGAGAGAGAGAGAGAGAGAGAGAGAGAGAGAGAGAGAGAGAGAGAGAGAAACATCAATGATGAGAGAGAATAATTGATCAGCTGCCTCCCTGCATGCCCCCAGCTGGGGATTGAGCCCACAACCTGGGCATGTGCCCTTGACTAGAATTGAACCTAGGATCCTTCCGTCTGCAGGTTGATGCTCTCTCATCCACTGAGCCAAACCAGCTAGGGCCAAAAATCACCCAATTCTTAACCAGTTTAATTCATGCTGGGAAAACAGAGGGGAATGAAGAGCGTCAGGGCTATCACTGGAAAATGAAGAAGGAACATGGTAGATATCCTGAAGGTTAATCATTACGTAAACTGGGCATGTGTTGGTGTGTGAGAAGCTTTGGAGAAGGGACAGTGTGTACAAAAAATGCCAAGTGTGATATGCAACCCAGGGTGCTGGATCCCTAGAACCAAGGTTTCCTGTCAGGTGGAGATTCCTCTCTCCCTTTATAATATTTCATTTTCTCCCTTCCCTCTTCGATTTTCTCCCTCCTCGAATTTATCATAGCAACTGTAACCACACAGAAACATTAACTCTGTGGCACTGAGCTCTTGGCAAGTCAAACCAATCCATGCCCAATCCGTTTGTCTCCTGTCACTTGGGATGAGATATACTAGTTGTTTGCACACAGGGAATTACCAAAGCAAATGGAGTGAAGAATTCTTCTCCTCCCCAAATAACGCCTTCTTGTTAAGATCTTCCACGAGATTGCTCATTAAGACTGTGGTGCCGGCACGGTATTCAACCTCTTTCTCTCGTTTGGGTACAGTGGTCCCAGGACTCTAGAGAAGGCCTTTGGCAGGCATTCTGGAATTCATCGGTACTTTTGAAAGAGCTGCACATCATTACTCATTGAGACATCCTTTGGCCCTGTCCCTCATGTCTCTTTTGTTACCGATAAAAACTACGCCTGCGCTACCCGGTGAGCAATGGTCATGGTTTGCCCGTGGAAAGAGGCCATGAAGATGGCAAATGGAACTTCGGCTGCTGGCCATTTCAAAGCACTCGCTTCAAAACACACACAGGAAATTTGAGTGATGTTCCCAAGCCATCTCAGAAACTAGGTCAGACCACTCCTGAAACAATTACTCATTCCCGTGGCCCCCTCATCACTTCCTTGACTAAGTGAATATTTCACTGGTGGGCTATTCATGGAAAACCAATCAAGATTTGTGGCAGGGTGATAATTTATTTCAAATTTATGACTGTATTTCCAGTATATATTAAAGGAAGCACTTTGCCCTTATTTTTCCTGTGTAGAGCCCTATGAGGAGAATTTTCTCAGTTAGATGACTATTTGATAATTAAGTTAGGGTGGCAGATAGAATAAGCAACCACCCAAACAGTGTGATTTTATAGTTTTTTTGTGTGTGTTTTTTGTTTTTTTCAAAAGTGCTCTCTTACTGATTTTATTTCTCCCAATGGCTTACACCAAACTGGAAATTTTGCTCGAATCACTCCTATGGATTCCCTCATGACAAAGCTGTTAGCAAGTTGGACTCATCTGCTTTGAAGGGGAGTAAGCGATTGAGAAATTAAGACTGAATGGCCAAATGCTGAAATAGGACTATCTTCAGATAACTCCTCTTATGATTTGCCCTAAGGGACCTTAACCCTTCCAGTGCCATGAAGTGAAATTTGCATAAAAATATTCCCAAATTTTATCTCACTCTAGCTTTCCCATGGGCTGTAGTATTCTATATCTAATTGCCTGCTGAGCAACTCCTCTTGGATGTGTAACCGGCATCATAAACCCCATCTGAAGGCAAGTTTCTCCACCGGCTTCCTTCATCTTAGCCATAGGTATGGCTGTGAGCCCAGTTGAGCAAGTCTGGGCCCTGGGCGCTGGGCGCCATTGCAGTTTATTTCTTCACCTTGCACATCCAGTTTATTAGTGGGTCTGGTCAGTTCTGAATTAAACATATATCCACTTCTGCACCATGCCCAGAGTCAACTTGTAAAAATGTAGACATGGTTTAAGAGATTTTCCTGCTTACATTTCTCCAATATATTATCACAGAATTGAGAATAAAATGGCACATCCTTCCCAGAGACCCCGTTTGCTGGGTGTCATTTCTTGGCCTCATGTAACACTGTCTCTCCAGGTTCCCTGTGCTGTGATGATTCAGTCATCTTGGGTTTCCTTTTCCTTGATGTTTTAAGATCATTTACACCCAAGGACTTCTCCCTGGAATATCTGAACTAGCGCCTTTATTCCATCCGTGTGCTAACTACAAGACAGTGAGGGCTTCCTAAACTGTCCCAGTGAATAGTGTCCCCAGTCACCCTTCTCACACAATATTGCTGTTTTCTTTAATGGGGATAATCACCTGTGATCGATTAGTACTGGCTGGAATTAGTCTCACGACTTAATAAAATGGCAGGGAGGCTGGATTATTTAGGGGTGAGGGGATATAATTGGTAAGCAGAATAATAATGGCAAGTTGGGCCATTTATAGGAATAAGATGTGGAGAGGTGTAGGAGAAAAGAGGTCAGATTATCACAATTAAAAAAGAAGAGAGAGCCCTAGCCAACTTGGCTCAGTGGATAGAGTGTCGGCCTGCGAACTGAAGGGTCCTGGGTTCAGTTTTGGTCTAGAGCACGTGCCCAGGTTGTGGGTTCGATCTCCAGTAGAAGGCACGCAGGAGGCAGCCAATGGATGTTTCTGTCTCATCATTGATGTTTCTATCTTCCTCTCCCTTCCTCTCTCTAAAATCAATAAAAATATATTTAAAATAAAAAGAAGAGGGAGGGAGAGAGGGGGGAGGGAAAGAGAGAGAGGGAAAAGAGAGAAACACTGGGATATACTGACATTGCTCTCTGGCTCTACACAAAGCCAGCAATAATCTCTGCACTGGCAAATACATTTTTCCATTTGGTTTGCAGCTGTAGCTAACATTATTTCCTGTGCCTCGTCTTATTTGAAAGTTTGCCTCTTAAATGCATGTTCTTCTTGATCCTTTTGCTCTAAAGCATCTTCCCACCCTCAGATGGCTCCACCCCGAGCTGGCCTCTGTTCACTTCACAGTTAATCATCTTAGATTAATACCAGGGACACTTTTGCCTAATGGAGTTTCAGCCAGAGAGGGAGAGAGACATCCAATAAGGACGCTTCTGCTAAGTGTATGTCTCCTCATTCTCCCCTGTGTTTTACATGCTCACTGGCATAAAAGAAATCCTGGGACTCGATGGATTAAATATAAATGGGAAGTAAGGAAATATGTGATAAAAGAGCGGCAGATAAAAACCTACTTGAGCCCGACGGGCGGACCATGTGGTGAGCTGATATAATACTTTAATTCTGGCATCCCTGTGGCTAGCCCAGGTTGACAACATTTCAAAGATGACAATTATTTGGAATAAATCCAAGATTATACTTTAAATAAAAATGTTCATAAATCATAGCTCTTCCACCATGAATAGGACAAGCACATAAGCAATTACTTATAGGAGCAGCATTATCTC
Organism: Pipistrellus kuhlii; assembly: GCF_014108245.1. Taxonomy (NCBI): domain Eukaryota; kingdom Metazoa; phylum Chordata; class Mammalia; order Chiroptera; family Vespertilionidae; genus Pipistrellus; species Pipistrellus kuhlii. The sequence goes on from NW_023425449.1 coordinate 36,475,021, forward strand.
GCAATCCAAGCTGTTTCGTAAGTTGATTTGACTAAAAGCTTATTTTTTCCCCCCAAAGTGAAAAATGAAAACATTCAACTTGTCTTGCTTTGTTCTGCATATGAAGTTCAATAAGAGGAATCATTTATTCTCTCAAAAAGTTAAATGAATGAGTCGAAACCGGTTTGGCTCAGTGGAAGAGCGTCGGTCTGTGGACTGAAAGGTCCCAGGTTCGATTCCAATCAAAGGCATGCACCTTGGTTGCGGGCACATCCCCAATGGGGGTTGTTCAAGAGGCAGCTGGTCGATGTTTCTCTCTCATCGACATTTCTAGCTCTCTATCCCTCTCCCTTCCTCTCTGTAAAAAAAATCAATAAAATATATTTTAAAAAAAAAGTTAAATGAATGAAAAATGGTGATTCAGGAAAAGTTGGGGGTGGGGAGGGGAGCCAGAGTAGCAGGCTGAAGAGAGCTGGGGTTAGGGTTAGGGCTGGAGGGACAGGGGCATCAGGACTCTCCACCCAGGAAGGACCTCATGTACCACAAGGGACTCTGGACTTGGACAGCACTTCTGTCTGTCCATTGGTTTTCCAAACAACAGAGCCCATCAGAGCTCATTTTCTGCCTGTGTTATGGTGCTTAAGAGTGAGCCCCTCCAACTTCCAGGCCTGGATTTGCCACATACTAGTTTTGTGTTCTTGGGTAAGTTTTTAAATGTGTAGGTGTCAGTTTCATCATTCTATCAGGAAGATTGAAACTCACAGTATGGGTTTAAATGAGATAGCCCATGTAGAGCTGTTAGTGTAATGCTGGGCACAAATCACATGCCAGTGTGGAACTCTGTGCTAAAGAATTATCTGTATGCAGATATATGCAAATTACTTATCATCTGCAACATTTAGGCAATTCATTGATGAATTTTCACTTTGCCTATAAAATTTGTAATCTCAACACTATTTTCCTATCACAAGCTCATATAACACCAGGTACCATGTAAAATCTCTACTCCTTCAATTTCTTAGTGTAGACAAATGTTTCTTTGCTACCTGTACCATCTTGGTGATATGTCAATTTCTTTTTCAACTTGAGGATAAAAATGGGCCAGGATTGGGTGTGCTGCACACCCATTTGACATGGAAAATAGCTCTCACCTCTCTGCCAATGGAATAAGGTTTTCTGGATGCAAAGAGATGTTGTAAATTACATATGAGTAAATGTTACATTTCCAAGTAGTGAATAAAATTCAGAGATATGCCGAGAAGGAATTACAGAAGACAAATCCATATTAGTCCCAAATTAGATTTCTTTAACACATTGAAAAATACTAAAATGTAATGGGAATGGATTGGATTAATCTTGCAGACTGCTTTGGATAAAACTACCTTTTAAAATGGAAAGTAAAGATGTTGCTGCTTAATATAATGCTAGTAAATATCCCCATGGAAAATTTTGATGGGGAGACTGCAACTTAAAAAAAATTATTCTAATATTATCTGAAAGAATTTAGCTTATGGCAGTTACTTTCAATCCTTTTTATTGTAACCTACAGTATAAAGCATATTTAGAATTGTGCCTCAATCCGCACATGCGTACACATGTGCACAAACACACACAAACAAGAGCAATAAGTTTCATATAATAATAATTGCCCCAATATGTTTAATAAAGTTTAATGTTTTCTATATTGTTTACTAACTATTAAATGCTGGTGACTTCTAACAAATTAATTCCTAGGACCTTAACTGGTTTATGATCCACTTATGTTTAACATACATTGTTTTACAAAATGTTCAAGTAAACTGTTCAAAATAAAAGTTTAGCCAGTCAGAGAAAGATAAATATCACATGATCTCACTCATTTGTGGAATATAATGAGCAACATAAACTGATGAACAAAAACAGACCCAAAGACAGAGGAACATTGATCAGACCATCAAGCCTCAAAGGGAAGGTAGGGGAGGGTGGGGGTAAAAGGGGAGAGATCAACCAAAGGACTTTTATGCATGCATATAAGCCTAACCCATGGACTCAGACAACAGGGGGGTGAAGGCATGAGTGGGGGGGAGGCGGTTGGGTGATAATGGGGACATTAGGACACACATATGTACCGTATTTTTCGGACCATAAGACGCACTTTTTTCCCCCCAGAAGTGGGGGGGAAAAGTCCCTGAGTCTTATGGTCCAAATATAGCCTACACATATACTTTAAAAAAAAGTTTTTTTACTTGCCTGGCTCTGTGTGGTCTCTGTGTGCTTGCCTGGCTCTAAAATGGTTCTAAATGCTGCTGTTTACTTTACAGGGTTGATTACATGTGTTTATGACTGTGATGTTGGGTTTTAATGCACATAAAATATTTTAGGACACTATTTGTTTCAGAATCTTTTTTTCTTCATTTCCCTTCTCTAAAAACTGGTGCGTCTTATGGTCCGGAGCGTCTTATGGTCCAAAAAATACGGTAATACCTAAATCAATAAAGAAATTAAAAAAAAAAAGTTAATGAAGGAATCCTGACCTTATCATGTATTCACATGCGCAAGAAAGCTCTAGGCAAATGAGTGAAATAATAGAAAGTATTAAATTATACATAAGCAATTCCACATAAAATAAGGATTCAATTCCAATCAGTGGTAAGATCTTAAATTGAACACAAAGTATTAGTGTAGAACTAGAAAGGCCTAGACACAGTGCCTGACCAGCAGCAGTGAGCATCCCATGGCACAGGCTCTGCTTTTGGAGCAATGGTTGATACCAAGTTGGGGAGGGGGTGTGTGTGGAAAAGATGACACAGGCATAGTGACAGTGGTGACTGAGACAAATGGGGTAATTTGGCCTTCAAGAGGATAAACATCAAAATTGACCTAAATTTGTTAAATATGTTTAAACAAATAAGGTAAAAAAATTAAAGAAACATAATGGGAATGATGGAACCAATTTATAATCTTGGAAACTGGTTAAACCAGAGGCTAGAAGTAAACATTATCCTGTCTATCTATATGAAGTAAAACATTAGATTAAGAAAAATCAGTAGATGAGGAGAGTTGCCTCTGGAAATATTTCTTAGTTTTCGATATTTGAAAAGTCTTGTAAGACTCAACAGAACATGCTCATTTCAGGCCATTATCTATAGTCAAAGAAGAGAGAATGACACATCAAAAGAGAGGGGGTGAAGGCAGGCATAGGGGATTGGGCTATGTTCAGGCTCCCTATGGTTCTCACTTGCAGACAGCTGCACTCTGTCTTTGAATCAATCTGTGCAATGAATTTTTGCTTCAGAAGAAATCAGTGTAGAAACTTCCAGAAGGCCTTCTGTGCTCCTCTGTTCACATAATCACCCAGGCTCTCTAACCAGCTATGCCAATTGAAGACTATCACTACACAAACTTGCTCTGGGGCTTGGGGGTCACCAGCATTGTATATTTCATCACACTTATCTTGGTCAGGAGTCAAAGACAGATATCCAAGGCTCCCTGGAGATGAGAGAGCTTTTCAAGGCCAGCTACACATTAACTCTATCCTACAAAGCTCCTTATGAAATCATCCCACCTAATAAGTGAAAACAAAGTTGTAGAATTAGAATATCACCATTTTGCAAATTCTATCTAATAAAGAGGGAATATTCTAATTGACCCTCATGCTGTCACAAAGATGGTGGTGCCCACAGCCAATTAGGAGGGAATATGCTAATTGACTGCCATGCCCTCAAATATGGCAGAACTCATAGCCACAAGATGGTGGTGCCCAGTCCCCTCAGCCCCACTGGGGTGGCAGGTGTGCAACAAGGCTGGTCCGGCCCCATGTGCCTTTCTCCAGAGTCTACCAGTCCCCTCAGCCCTCCATCCACCCACGGCCAGCCCAAGGCACAGGCAAGCCTCAGATGGTGGTTGCCCAGCCGCCCAGGACTGCCTGAGGCTCAGGGAACCAGGGTCAGCAGAGGCATTCACTGCTGGCAGTGGCAGCAGCAGAGGTGTGATGGGGCATCACCTTCCTCTGATTGCTGGGTTGCCTCCCACCCCTGAGAGCTCCTGGACTGTGAGAGAGGGCAGGCCAGACTGAGGGATCCCCCTGCAGTGCATGAATTTTCATGCACCAGGCCTCTAGTGTGTGTGTGTGTGAGTGTGTGTGTGTGTGTATGTGTGTGTGTGTGTAATTGATTTCAGAGAGGAAGGGAAAGGGAGAGAGATAGAAATATCAATGATGAGAGAGAATCATTGATTGACTGTTTCCCACACGCCTCGCACTGGGGATTGAGCCTGCAACCCAGGCACATGCCATGACTGGGAATCAAATCATGACCTCTTGGTTCATATGTTGAAGCTCAACCACTGAGTGAGTCATGCCGGCTGCCTGGCTAATTTTCTTTTTTTGCAAGTCTTAATGAATGAATGGATCTAGGCATTTTTCTTTCCAGCTGCAAACATCACAAAGAAAGGGAAAGCATTTTGTGCCTCCCCATGAAAGTACACACCCTTAAAACAATCAGTCCTGAGTTTGGCTGATTCTCTTGGTACTGCCCATTTTCAGGAAATCCAAAGGACAGAGGAACTTGTGAAAATGCTTCATGAGTTTGCAGTCAACAAGTCTAGGCGGACAAACTCAGGTCACATATTTGTAGGTTCTTTACACAATATCAGTTGCATGTTCTTCACCTCAAAAGTTGTATAGAAACAAAATAGATAGAGAAAGGGAATATGGATTCTTTAAAACTTAAAAGATATCAAGTCAAAATTTTGGCGGGATAATTTTATAGTGACTAGGGCTGCACACACACACAGTGGGTGAAACCACACACACATGCAGAGACTGGGCTCCCCTGGGGAAGGTGTGGAGGATATTCTGGGGTGCAGGCAAAGTTCCATTTATTAACCTGCCCGAGGTTGTGTCTTGCCTTCTGCTATTTCACTAGGCCAGTGGTTGGTAAACTCAGTCAACAGAGCCAAATATCAACAGTACAACGATTGAAATTTCTTTGGAGAGCCAAATTTTTTAAACTTAAACTTCTTCTAATGCCACTTCTTCAAAATAGACTCACCCAGGCCATGGTATTTTGTGGAAGAGCCACACTCAAGGGGTCAAAGAACCGCATGTGGCTCACGAGCCACAGTTTGCCAACCACGGCACTAGGCAACACCATTTGTGTCTGAGTGGTTTTCCAGATCTGCGTTTTCTCTTACCATGGAGACTTTCAAAGGTTAGAAAGAGAGGCTGAGGCCTTGAGTGCTATGGCAAAGCGTCTGACTTGAATTTGATAATGTGCAATTATTTATGGATTATCTTTAGTTTAACGAACAGATCTTTGGAGAAATATGGGCTTACCTCTGAACCCGAATGGATACTTTTGAGATTAGCTAAGTGAACAGAAACACCACGTTTAGGATCCCCTGGCAATGCACGTGGCTATTCTTGAGAATTCTAGATAAGATATGAAGAAGAAGCTGTTTTTCAGACACCTTGGACATTTTGTAGAATCTACAGTGTATCTGTACCAGGCTCACAACTAAGGGAAGCAGCTCAGGAAAGAGGGATGGATGGCCTACCGGTACCAGGCATGCTGTGGTTCAACGCTAGTGTGCCTTTTGGCCTCTTGAGCATGTATATTGCTACAACAGATGGTAGAGAATGTGATCTTTGTCCCAATATCTGTTTTTTAAGGGAATGGCTGAATCTTCTTTCTGTGTGTTGCTTCTTCAACAATATAGGTAATGACCTAGATGTCCTTAAAATGATTGGATTAGCAGGCAAGCAAAATTCCTGTAACATTCAGTTAACTTATTGAGTAAGGAAGTAACTGGGACCAGGAGACTAAGGTATTAAGGATTGTGATATGAGTTATCATAGGACTTTTCTGTGGTTTTAAAAGGTGAGAGTGAGGAACATTGGTGGGAAGAAGTAACCATTGATATAGAGAGAAAAACAGATGCCCTTTAAACACTGGGAGTAGGATGGATATTCCCGATAATATCATGATATGTGAATGCCTTTCGTTTTTTTGTTTTGTTTGTTTGTTTGTTTGTTTGTTGTTTTTAGCTAGGAGAACAAGAGAAATGTAGTCTGAGGGTAATATTTGTGATATGAGGATATTAAGAAGAAGGTATGAAAGGAAAGAGGAAACAGAGGTGGAGTGTGTAGAAGAAAGAGCCAGAAGTGCCTTCTTTCCAATTCTGAGCTTGAGACTGGCAAGCTCCTCCTTTCAGAGACTCATCAGATAGTCTAACCACTGGCATTCTTGAAAGGAGGGTGCTTTGTACAGTTAAGAACTATCATTCTATATTCTTGGCATAACAAAACACCTTGTTTCTTTTTCTTGAAGCCATGCCCAATTTTAAGGTAATAAGAGAAGCAAATGAAGCATCAGTTACAAAGCTCTGCATCATTTCCGTTAAAGAACAAGGGGAACCCCCACCCCCACCCCCTTCCACTGGCACACACAGCGCCCTGTGAATGATAAAATAGGAGTTACTTGAAGAATTGCATTTGCTAACATCTCAGGCTGGACTAGTACACAGACCCAGCACACATGAAGAAGAAACAAACAAAGAAACAAAAAAACTCAGAAAACTAAATTCCAGCCTGGATATGCTTGTGATATGCTAAACATGAATTTCAAGTATTCTAAGCAGAAGAGGAAACTATCAAAAAACTGCCAAGCTTGAGATTTAGAAATGCCACTCACTGATGCCATTTCCAAACAAAAAGCTTTTATTTTTTGTGGCAGGTTTTCCCTGCTTACCCGATGAGCGTGTGGTAGGTGTTTGCGCATGGCCTTTTAGGGGGGCATTTTTTTTTTTAAACAAGAAAGTCAGTGCCTAAACAAAGGAGTTAATGGGTTAAACACTGTGTAAGGGTGACTCCAGTGAAATTATAGCTTGTCGTTCACATGCGCATTCTCTTCTCCTATAGCTTTAAATTACGGACAAATGCTTGCAATTGTGAGCTCCCCACACTGTGGCTGCCTGTTCCCAGGCTTCATCAGCCAGGGCTGTCCAATGGGATTACCGTAAGCCTGCACGGCAGCCTGCCAGCCACTGATGAGAAACTCATACCCTGGATGCTAGATTGCTCTCTTTATTCCGTCCTGTGATGGCTGGGATTGCTGTCATGGTGTTAAGTTAGAAATTAGCATTTTTGTGGCCCGTCTTTTGCCATCCAGAGCACATGAAAAATAAATAAATAGATAAAATAGGTCAGAGAATAGTGGTTTCTTAAGTCAGAAAAAGGAACACAAGGCTCCCACCATACAGATGTCTCCATAACCTAGACCAGGAAGCACTGTAGTGTGGTCCTGGTGGATCAAGCAAATGTAGGCGCTTTACTGTTATCACTGTCCCTGTTTATACCAAAGATTTTCTTTTTTGTTTTTGTTTTGTTTTGTTATTTTTTTTTATTGGTTTCAGAGAGGGAGAGAGAGAGATAGAAACATCCATGATGAGAGAATCATGGATCGACTGCCTCCTGCATGTCCCACACTGGGGATTGAGCCTGCAATCTGGGCATGTGCCCTGACCGGGAATTGAACCTGCTGGTTCATAGGTCTACAATCAACCACTGAGCAACACTGGCCAAGCCAAGATTTTCATTTTATAAAACTAAGACTGACTGAAGGAAATATGAAGGAGTCCTTCAAAATGTTAAAAAATAAAAAATCACCTTGGTGTTTGGCCTTCCATCTAAAAACATTGAGTTAATCCAAGGCCCAGAACCTAATTTTTAGCATCATTTTAGTTCCTATATCTAGAAGCAATGACAGTGTCATATGTGTTCTCTTGTAATGGTTTCTTTCTGGTATTTAGATCTGAATAAACTGTGAAAAGATGAAAGATAAAGGGCTTATGAAAACTAAAGTAGTAAGCATCGTTACTTTTATTTGCGATTACCCCTTAAATCATGATGACAAAATGACCAAAATATAGCTATTAGAGTAACCAATGTTTCTTATCACAGATGCTTCTGTACATGTCTTTGCACTCATATTTTTCTCTCGATCTTATATTTGCTTAGACCCATGTACTTACCGAGCCATTATTAAAAATGACTGACTTTTTAGTTTTATATGAGCCTGCATTGTTAGGACTTACCTATAATTTAATTTTTACTCTTTTTGCTAGAGATTAATTACAGCAAAAGAAAAAAAAGAAAATGATTTAAATTTTAGTTTAAAAAAATGATACCCTTTTCTTATCTTCGGATTTTCCCTGGGCTGTCCACAGACATGCTAATTTCTCCTGTCATTACCCGTGAGCAAGCTGGGAGGGCTCTGACATGTGAGGTGCACCAATTCTGTGAGGAGCCTTGATATTTATCCACCCAAGCTTATCCGTCATCTTTAATCATGCACACGGCAGAATTACTTAATCATTTCGTTTTATTGAAAAGAAAAAGAAAGATTTACATTAAAATGATGACATGCAAGAAAAAGTGAATTGGAAATGGTTATGAGGAGAAGGAAATGCAGAGACTGAAGCTCCATTGGTTTTGTGTTGCTCATTTACAGCCATGATCTAGTACAGCCAAGACATAAAGCAATGAGGATGTTAGGTGTTGGGTTAGAACCATCTTCTTTCTGCATTTCTAGGCTGAATTCTTGGAAAATTATGTGAGGAAGCCAAGACAAATAATTAAACATTAGACCTCATTAGCCACCCCTCCCCATTCTTATCCCAGGTTGAATTATGCCTTACTGACATAAAGGACCATGACCCCTGAATTTAAGTCCAATACCGTGACAACCATTATGTAAAATACTTGTTTTAATTCCAGCAGCACAAAATAAACCAAACCATGCAGACTCCAAGAATTGCCAAGTTTAGTCCTCATAGGGTTGTGCAAGCTTATTTTTCTCAAGCAAGCATGTTTTTTGTGCTTAATATATAGGTATATTACCAGTGTTCTTTTATGAACAATAACAAACATTTTACATAAGCATGTTTCTTGCTGCTTTATATGACAGAGTTAGATTTGGATAATTCAAAATCATTGTTTGGGACATTTTCACTGTCCCCCTAGCCCATCCTTTATATTTTATGTTATTTGTTTATATTTTTCTAGTTGAGACATAAATAAATATTCAAAAGGTAAGGAATTTTAAAAAGTTTGTGAAGACATTAATTGACAGTAACTTTCAGTCTTTTAAAAAAATATTGTGTAATACAAGGATTTTTAAACAGTAGTCAGGTATCTTCCAAAAGTGTTCCCTTGAGCTCAGGATACATTGTTTTGTAAGGTAGAGTTAACATATTTCTGAAAACAATCTATATATGAATAAGATAATCAATTGAATCAAATACAAAGAGCAATTAGACATAAGAGATATTGAAAAAATCACAACTTTTTTTGAAATTGAGGGGAAAAAATGATCCATTTGAGGCCAAATGGTGACAATATTTATTAATTTAACCTTGAATAGTTATTTAACACCTACTATTCGCCAAGAAATTTGCTAGCTCATGTGAACAAAATTTCTGACTTAGAAGATACTTGATTACATTTTATCCATAGTGTAAATTATTTAAGAATACAGAAAATAAAATATATTTCCTGCTCTTCTAGATATGTAATTGGCTATATTTTCATTAGATTCGAACATTTTCTTAACATATACATAACTGAATACACAGTCACTCAGTGATATTAAACCAATTCAATATTTCAGCATATTCAGACTTTATGTAGCATTCATAAAGTTTATTTTGAATTTAAATGGCAAAATTTAAGATGATTCAAGAATATTACTGTTTTTCAGACAAATATATACATTAACAAAATAGTTCAATGGAATTGAATATAAAAATTAAGATATAATTTAAAGATTGAAATAATTTTTGTGTTTAGATTGCAAAAATTATACACAAATGACAGGAAGTATAATTTTGAAAGCCATATAATCCACATAATTAGGTTTTAGAAACACGTGATTTATGATATTCCCTGAAGACTGTGAAGCATATATTAAACATCAACCATTCTTCTGCTCATCTAGAGTATCTTTAAATTTCAGACTCCACAAATACCACTTCATACCACAATCCATTTAGGGAGATAAGGAAAATTCTGCTTTTCTCTATTTACACTGATGAATTTGCTACTGGAAAATTCAGATCTTTCCTTTACATTTTTTGATAGTCCCATCATTTATAGTTCCCTAACCAGTTACTTTTAATACAAGCAAAGAATAAATATAAAATGTCACCATATATATAAGTGAGCACAGAGTCTTTCAGCAGTAATTTAGCAAATAAACATTTTAATTTTACCCATATTGAAATTGTAGTAATATTAAAATATATTGATATACATGATATTGGAAATAGGTGATTGATATTAATTACATGAATATGCTATGAATTTTGAGCTTTGTTATTATAATATAGAAACAATGAAATAAAATGTCGAAACCATTACAATTACAAATTGTAATATAAGTTCAAGTTAATGCTATGAACTATTTTCTGAATAGAAATTCACATTTTTTACCACAACAATGACAACTCAGTTTCCTTTTTCAATGATCTTTTTTTAGATATATTTTCCTATATTTTGTCAGAGTTAAAATCAAGGATCATTATTAGTGCTTGATAGTGATATAAAATTAAATTAAAACTGTATGTTTCTGCCATTCTTCACTATAATGATGATTTTCAGACACAGAAAAACTATCAACCCTAAATTATTTTATTTTTTATAGTGCGTAGTGACCTATTATATATTTGAACTTTCAAATAAATCTCTCTTTATAATCATAGTTTTCCTGAAAGCATGCATATATTTAAATTACTTGAAATTATCTATTGCTTTAAAATTAAAATGAAAACAGGATAACAAACAGAAAAATAAGAATTGTAGTACTAAACACTAAGGGAAGAACAAATACAGTTACTTTAACTTTACAGCAATAGGTGGCACTGTTACCTAAATACTCTTTGATTGGAATTGAAGAGTAGTGGAAATGGGTTGTCTCTAAATATAATTTCATGTATGTAAACAAATGAAAACACAGATGTCAAACTTTAAGAATCTGGGCATATTTTGTTATCACTATTACTTAGAATTACTTTTATTTATTCAACCAGCAGTATGTCAAATAGTAGAAGTGCCAATTAAATTTTATGACAATTAATGTGATTAAAGACTTACACATTTCCTATAATTTATGAACATGTTAACTTTTCAGTACAAATAAAATTAAACTACTTAATATTTTTTCTACAAGATTTTGCCTTATAAATTTCTAATCCTATGGACGTTAGGTTTAGAAATTTTCAGGTGTTCTAAAAACCAGCCGTTCAGAATGCTTAGCAGTAAGTTGATGACTAAAATTGACTTGAGATTGCCAGGTTTCTTTTGGCCATGTTTTGTGTAGTGTATAAATTAGAGCCCATCATGCAGTGTGTGTGTATTAACATAGTGATTCTTGATGATGTGCAACCCATTAGACTTAGCATTCAGAGATGGAATTCTTTCACCACAGCCAGCACAGTCATTGCTAACATCTGAAAGTGAAAAAGAAAGGAATAAAAACAGGCTATGTATGTGCTCACAATTTTTATATGGATGTAAGAACAGCAATAAAGACAAAGCCTCTTACTGAAACACACTGCACCTCTTTCAAAGCTGGAAATGCTGGCCCTGGACAGGCAGATTGCAATAAGACAACTTCTTCCTCCGGCAGACACAGCCACCACCAGGACGAGGCTTGCAAAGTCAGGGGGAGGGTGGATTTGGCCCCTGTGCCTCCCACCACCTTGGTGACGTGGCCCGGGACAAGCCACAGTGGGCCCAGTGCCTTGCGAATTAATGAATGGTTCACCAGCTGATGGTTGACATTGCTTCTGTCAGAATTCTCAGAAACGATGGCTAAGCATAGGATGCAGTGGCCTTCATGACGGTGCTGTCTTGTGCTCAGACAGTTGCTACTATCTTAAGAGAGAACCACAGCTCTGTGGAAGAGAGTGTGATGCAGGATGCAAACCCCCATCAGAAATGAAGGACCTACTTCCTTCCCTGCAGCGAATGCTCCCTGAGACAAAGCCTCAGCTGCAGAACAGAAGCTTCTGGCCCAGCACCACCTTCCCAGTGAAAAACATGGGGGCACCTTAGCCTCATCTTGAGACAACTCCTAAGGTCCATCCCAGCTCCAGAGCATCCCACAGACATTAGCATGTTGAGACCAGGGAAGCTGCGTTTCCGTTCCGTTTCTAACTTGGCCCCTGCTGCTTTTACACGTTCCCTTTCCTTGGTCATCTGCTGATCACCCTCTTGCACGTGTATCTCCACGGGAGCCCCCTCACTTGGGAATCCTCTGTGGCCTCCGCTAAGAAAGGGTGCAAACTGACCTGGAGGCCAGAGGTTTCTCTCCCTGCGCTCTGCAGCCAGGAACTAGGTCACAGCCATGGTAAGGCATTTCATCAATGAGTGTTTGACGTAACGAAGGAGCTCTTACCCTTTGAGACAGCACGGATGGACCTGGAGACTGTTATGCTTAACAGAATAAACCAGTTAGAGAAAGACAGATATCACATGATGTCACTTACATGTGGAAGCTAATGAACAAAATAAGCTGACAAAGTAAGTCCAGAGGTATGGATGCTTGAAACCGAATAACAGTTCTCACTGGGGGGTGCGGGAGTGAGAGGGGACAGGATGAGATTCATCAAAGAACAAGTGCATAAATGCATAACCCAAGGACACAGACAATAGCATGGAGAATGCCTGGGGTGGGGCAGGGGCTGGGTAGAGAAGAGAGGGGCAAAAAGGGAGAAAATGGGAGATATCTGTTTTACTGTCAACAATAAAATAAAATACAAATAAATAAATGTGGTTTTGACCATAAAAATAACCTTAAATGGTGAATGACTGATTGAAGAGAAAAAATAAAAACTCTTAAACCAGCACTTAACATAGCTTAGCACTAGATTCATGCTCAACATACTCAGTGAATGTTTGCATGGAATGTTGTACCGACTGCACACAACATACTATTGAACTGTATAATTTTGTCCATGTTTCTTGCCTAGCATCTATGTCAGACCCCAGGCAGGGACACAAGGTTAACTAAGACACGGGCTCTGTTTTCAAGAAGCTTCTGGATCAGCAGCATTTCTAGTCTGTCCACAACCCATGTTATTTAGGGAGACTCAGGTGTCAGCCGTGCAGTGCAAACAATTTTCCAAGCATAAAACCTTTTTCCTATGATAGAAACCAAGTAACATTGGATAATTTGGGATTTGGGGTAAAAACAGCATTTCTATTTAAAAAACAGAATTATATTGCACTTATTCCTTTATCAGGTCAAATACATTTTAGTAGATGGCATCACTGTGTATTCAAATTTATTTTTTCAAAAGCTGCAACTGACAGTAGTATTATTAATCATCTTAATAGTACCCATAAGCAATTAATACTTTTTAGAGCTAAAATAATCTTATTTATTTATGTAATCCTGCAGTAGTAGCAAGGTGACCTGTGGCTACATCTTCCCTCCTTCACTGGGGCATCTTGTCCCTTAGCCATTCGGAGATGGAGTCTAACAAAGAGTCTCAGCACGGGACTCCCAGGAGTGATCATGCATTGGTAAACATTGACATTGAACTCTATTTGCTCTCCATATGTAGCCAAGTTATATTACTTTATAGAAGGTGCTCAACTGAGCTTCAGGAAAATGAAAACCCTTTTCTAGAAAAATTACATGACTGGCTGTGATATCTGACCTGCCATTTTAGTTCTCTTCTTGTTATACCATTCTCTGGACAAATACTTGCGCTTCAGTGTCACTAAACTACTGAATTACCAAAATTCTTTTTTAATGAAAATGAGAGCCAGTTTCTAAATTGATTTTTATTGCACTATGTTCCTAGATGTGTATGGTGTAAGCCAAATTGTTTGGCTTCAGGATCTTTCTATTTCACATTGTATTGGCTAATTATGTGGAATCTACAACAAAGCCAAGTTAATGGATTTATTAAGGTAGCTTTTGTCTAAATTTGTATAATAGTAAGCCAGTTATCAAAAGCCAGTAGCTAGTGGTAAGTTTTCATCAAATGTTGGTATTAGGCCCTACCTGGTTTGGCTCAGTAGAGCATCGGCCTGCGGACTGAGGGGTCCTAGGTTCAATTCCATTCAAGGGCATGTACCTTGGTTGTGGGCACATCCCCAGTTGAAGGTGTGCAGGAGGCAGCTGATCAATGTTTCTCTCTCAGCAATGTTTCTAACTCTCTATCCCTCTCCCTCTCTATAAAAAAATCAATAAAATATTTTTAAAAATGTGGCATTAGGCCTTATTAAAATTTCTGATGATTTGTTATATTTAAGCAGCAGAAAAAAAGAACATTCAAGTGTCACAGTTTTATGGCTGAGAACTTCTTATGTTTTTTGTTTTTAAAAAAAATATATTTTATTGATTTTGTACAGAGAGGAAGGGATAGAGATAGAGAGCTAGAAACATCAATAAGAGACAGTCATCGATCAGCTGCCTCATGCACACCCCCCACTGGGGATATGCCCACAACCAACGTACATGCCCTTGACCAGAATCGAACCTGGGACCTTTCAGTCTGCAGACCGACGCTCTACCACTGAGCTAAACCGGTTTCGGCTTCTTATGTTTTTAATAATAAAAATATATTTACCTTTTTGTATAGAGAAAATAATATATAATAGCGGGCATGTGACTTCTAATTTGCCTTTCCACAATTTTTGTAGTTATCTTTATTACTGTATCCCTTACAGTAATGCCAACTACTATCATGGTTGTTCTCAGTTCATAACGTTCAGTTCAGGGAGGCATGATCTATGGCAGAGCAAAGCAAACAAACAGTGCCCAACTTTCCAGCCACTAAAAGGGAAATGTTTAATAGCCTATGAATTATAGCAATGGGATAGAATAAAATATGAAAAATGATAGTTTAGAAGATGGCCAAAAAAGACATGGAGCAGTGCTATATGAATGCCTCAGAGATAGATCTTAGAAAATAATTGTTGCTGTTTAAGCTTGATATTTTCAATCTAAAGTATTTTAGGGGCATTTATATGTGCTTTATGGTTGTTTTAAAAATATATTTTTATTGATTTCAGAGTGAGAGAGAGAGGGAGAGAGAAAAACATCAATGATGAGTAAGAATCATCAATCAGGTCTCTCACACACCTCCTAACGCGGATCGAGCCTACACTCCAGGCATGTGTCCTGACAGGGAAGCGAACTCTGATTTCCTGGTTCATAGGTGGCTACTCAATCCCTGAGCCACACTGGCAGGGCTGATTGTTTTTATTTGTGGTTGGAAGATGTGGTAACATCTAAGGAACAAAGAAGTCAAGAGACTTACCAATGAACCCAATACTGGGGGGATGAGATTCAGATATCTGGGCAGTCCAAACTTCCGAATGGGGGTTCTGTGTTATTGTACTATAGCTGCCTCTTGTTACTTTCTAATAAATATTAATGATGGGTGCATAAACATTATTTACATGAGACATTTTTACATAAAAAAAAGTAACAATACCATCTAATAAAAATCTGCAAAGACAGCAAGGTTGCTGACTCCTAGAGGTGAAGGCAGCCCTGCAGATTCTGTGGTTGGGCCCCGGCGCTGTACTGAAGCCCTGAAAGGGCATGCGCAGGCTGCAGGAGCTGCTTTGTGGGGAGTGGGTTCACAGCACTCATAACTGTCTGGAAGAGAATGGAATGGTGACTTCCTTAGTACGTCATTGAATTCTAGTCACAAAGATAGATAGATTATAGGTGTGTGTGTGTGTGTGTGTGTGTGTGTGTGTGTGTGTGTGTTAGCTAGGTCTATGTAAATGCACACAAATATTTGTAAATATATACAACGTGCAGATTCCTAGTAAATGTTATTTTGCACAGTTTTTTTTTTTAGCATTAGACAGCATTATATTATATTTTGAGTAGCTCTTTAACCTTCCCTTTATCCCAAACACTTTTATCAAAAAGGGAGGCTTTACCTCCAAAGGTTGTGTCAGTGCAAGTTATTTCTCAAGAAATGTTTCATTTAGTTTCCTTTAAAGACTTTGTAGTTCAAGGAACTGGGAAATTATGATAACTGGTAATTTGTGCAAAAGTCTACTGAAGCAAAGAGGAGGAGGCATTTGTTTATTTGTGTGGTGTGGTTTATACTTACTGTCTACATATATAATAAGGACAACCTTTGAAAAATTTGGTTCTAAATGTCAAGAACCCCAAAGAACTCTATCATGTGTGTTATTAATATGTTTCACTATCTAAAAGAGTATTCCATCATGTAGTGGGAATGTCACATTACCATAATTTTCTTATATCAAATGCATGCGTTTAGCAAGTACATTATGATAGTATCGGCCTTGCCAGAAGAAAATCTCTTTTGTACTGAGCTTCAAGGTGTCCTGATGCTGAACTGTCCAATCTACTTTAAAAATAGATCGATATTTTAGAAGTAATTTTTGTGTCCTTTGCTAAGCATTTCAATACTTTTAAGTAAACTGGCTTTGTGTCCACAGAGTACAAAGTAAAATAGAGTTTGGCAATTATCTTGTTAACAGAATCAATGTGGACACAACGTTAAGTGGACAAAGTTGTATCTCTGTTTTTACTACTCAGTAAATTGTGTGTTTTGTCCAAGCTGTCAAATAATTACCAGGTCTTCATTGACCATTTCGTTCAATAGTAGAATAGTCATTGCCTGACTTTTTC
The DNA here is from genome assembly GCF_014108245.1 of Pipistrellus kuhlii. NCBI lineage: Eukaryota > Metazoa > Chordata > Mammalia > Chiroptera > Vespertilionidae > Pipistrellus > Pipistrellus kuhlii. The sequence goes on from NW_023425449.1 coordinate 36,491,673, forward strand.
CGTATTTTTACAAATCAAATATAATCTGTTTTTATATATATATAATATAAAATAATTTTACAAATCAAATATAATCTGTTTATATATATATATAATATAAAATAATCTGTTTTATATAAATATAATATTTTAAATGAAATTTAAAGACAGTTGAAAAAGGAATCCTTCTAAGTCAAAGAAAATAAAACCAAAAAAGTTACTACTGGATGATTAGAACATTTTAAAATTTATTTTAAAAATTCATAAATCTGTTACAGGTAGAATATAAATTATAGGTGGGATATATAAAATTGCCAGTATTTGACGATTTGTGGTCTTTAGTTTTCACATGATTTAAGTTAGCATATCAGGGGGTATTAATACCATTGCCATCTCATGATATATAATATTTGCAAAAATGTAGCTTTTCTTTGAAAATCAATATTATATATCTTTCAATTACACAGTTCACAACTATGTTTGCAATGTGAGTTCATCTGCCTCAGATATGAAAGCACATATTGTCTTTTTAAGTTTGGTAAAAGCAATCACGTTTTCATTGGGAGCCCCAAATTCACAGCTGGACTGTGTACTTATACTAACTTGGCAGCATCAGAGATGCTAGGGTGGGTCACCGGCGGTCTTCTCAGGGAGCAGTGTGTGTTCTCGCGGGGATCAGGGTTTTGTCAGGTAAACTACTGAGTGGCTGGCCTGGCATGTTGCTTCCTCATTGTCAAATAACATGTGTAAAGTATGGCGTGTCCCTGATCACAACATTCGCACACATCTCTCTGCAGAGTTTCCAACTTGGCATCTTGTAGTTTCACACAGCACGCCTGTGCCGTGCACAAACTGTGTACCTCTAGACTAGGGGTGTCGAACTCAATCAGAGAAGGGGCCAAAATCTAAAATCCAGCCTAAATCGCGGGCCGAATGGTTTACTGAACAGTCATAAACTGTCATTGTGATGGAAACGCAGCGGAGTGCAGTGATGACAGCACAGTGCGGGCCACATTGCAAGGCCTGGCAGGACGGATTTGGCCCGCGGGCCTTGTGTTTGACACATGTGCTCTAGACACTGCTTCTGTCTCAGACTCCAGGCTTCACTTCAGCGTATCATGCATATGTATCACTGAACGTCTTCATTTAAGACTGAATTCATGTCTCTGAAGACCAAAATGACTCTCCGAAACTGTCACCCAAGAGCACTAATCTTCACAACGCAAAAGCCTCAGGATCATCTTTGACTCCCCCTTTCTTCTCCTTTCCTAGTAGTTAAATTAAATTAGTGGCTATTAGTTGTTCACAATAGCTCTTCCTTCTCTCCCCACGGTGACTTCCTTGATCCTAGAAGTTATAGGATCTACTGCAATAGCCTCTCAATTCTTCTTCCTGTTCATTTTCTCCTCCCCATTACCAGACAAATGAACATATTACTACTCATTTTCAAGGTATTTCTAGTTTCTAAATGACTCAGCCTGTTACTTATGGTCGCAGATCATTTAAATCCCACATTTCCCCTGCCTTCTTTCTAGCCTTTGCGCATGCTTTCTTGTCATTTTCTTTAGTAAAAGCTTTACTCAGTGTAATTCCTTTGCTCACCTGTCTGATTACCAGCACTTGCAATATTGCATACATTAGATACAGGCGTCTTCAAACTACGGCCCGCGGGCCACATGCGGCCCGCAGAGGAGTCTGATCCGGCCCGCCAGGTTTTTTGGGCAGTGAGCGCAGCCGAGGTGTTACAGTAGGAATTAGTAGTTCATATAGTCCGGCCCTCCAGCTCTCTGAGGGACCGTGATCTGGCCCCCACTTTAAAAAGTTTGAGGACCCCTGCAAGTTAGAACATGAAATTTTTAAAAACTGATTTGAGAGAGAAAGGGAGAAAGACAAACATCAATCCGAGTGAGAAACATCAATTGGCTACTGCACCTTGACCAGGGATCGAGCCCACAACTTAGTCACATGCCCTGACCTGGAATTGAATCAGCGACCTGTCATTGCACAGGGCAACATCCAGTCAACTAAGCCACACCAGCTAGGGGGCCTATGAATTCCTTGAAGGGAGATTATGACCCAACTGTTTCACCTTTTCATTGCACCTTCACGCTTACCTGAATTCCAAATGCTTGCAGCATGTTCCAAAAATACTTTTTAACTTTATAGATTATAAATATTAATCAAAAATTGCCCAATTTTGGTTTCTGAAACAAATTGTAAAAAACAACATGCCTATTTAGAAATAGTAAGGTGAACTGACTGCATGGAGCAGAGAATGTATCTGCACAAATTTTGCAAAATCCAGTAGAGTCAAGGAAAACTATATATATAAAAGCTTAAGTGGCCCTTACGAGCAAATGACCAAATGACAGGTTGACCAGTCACTATGACACACACTGACCACCAGGGGGCAGATGCTAAATGCAGGAGCTTCCCCCTGGTGGTCAGTGTGCTCCCATGGCCAATTTCCCATGGCTTGCCAAACTTCCACGGTCCCTCCCCCACACTGGCTGGCCAGCCCCAATCAGACAGGATATTTGGCCAGGCCAAGGGACCCCACCTGTGCACAAATTTGTATACCGGGCCTCTAGTAGGATATAAAAGCAGAGCTCAGGTGTGCATACGATGCCAGGACAGGTGGAAGGCAGAGTGATGGGTGGGAGAGGTGGTTTATGATTATGAATATTAAACAAGGGCTTGGCAGAGAATCCAAGCAAAGGTTCATGAGTGTCTGGTTTTACAATCATATTTCCAATTCATTTGAAGACTCTTCCTGTAGACATTATGATGTCTGACTTGTTAATCTTTTTAATATTTGTCATTGATGTTATATCTGAAGAGTGCTTAATGCTTTCACACTGTCAGTAGGTTCAGATAGGAACTGTGGCACAGAAAAAGGCTCAACCACATGGAAAACTGCATTGGGGAAACCATCAAATCACTGAGTCTACTTCAATTGGCACCCAGATGCATACAGCTCATTTGATCAATAAAATCAATGAAATGACTGAGAGTTTGCCTTTGAAGAATTATCATCTTTCATGGAACATCCAAATTCCCATTCATCGTGGGCTAATATTGTCTTGGTCATTCTCTGTCTCCCCTCCTTGAACCCAGATACCCATCCTCATCTTTCCTGACTCTACTTAGTTCCCTGAGAGATGACACCAGCATGCATTACCCAGCCTCCCTTACTGAGTTGTTTCCAGCCAATGGGATCTGCTGTAGGAGATAAGAGAGTGGAGAGATGGGAGAAGTGTACTTGCTCCTTCTCTGGCCACATTGTGTGCACTTGCTGGGACCCTCCATAGCTATAAGGTGACAGGGCCTCTCATTTTCAGGCCTCCATTTCCTTCTGAGCTCCAGGGCCTCTGTTTCCTCTTCCTGCCTTTTCAGGACAGCCCAGCCTAGCTCAGCATAGCCCAGTCTCAGCAGCTCTTCTGTTTTTATTTTTTTCCATAAATTTTGTTTTTGTTTTTGTTTAGAGAGAGAGAAGAAGGGAGAGGGAGAGAGAGAGAAACACTGATATGAGAAACATGGATGGGCTGCCCACAACCTGGGCATGTACCCTGACTGGGAATCGAATCTGGGTGCATGGGACAACATTCATATAAAACTGGCGAGGGCACTTCTCAGTTCTTTTAAACCCCTTTACACCTCTGCTAATGAAGCCTTCTTAAGAGTTCTCATCGCTTTCCTACCAGGAAACAGAAATGAGCAATAGATAAAAATGGCCATTGAAAATCTAAATTCAAATGCTTAAGTCAATTTTTAAGTCTAAAATCTTGTGCAATTTTTTCTTGCACTTTTTGCATGAAGTTAAAATAGAAATGAATTAAAACTTAAACTTCTCTCAATTCTGTTAAAATACAGAATAAAAGAAAGGGGTGTTTTTTTATTTTTTAAATAAATACTTGAATTTTAAAGAATTATATATTTGAGCCCAGCTGTCCTGGTTGAGCATCGACTTACGGGAGTGTGCAGGAGGCAGCCAATCAATGATTCTCTCTCATCATTGATAACTTCTGTCTCTCTCTTCCTCTCCCTTCCTCTCTGAAATCAATAAAACATATATTTTAAAGAATTACATATTTGAAATTATTACTTCTTTTGAGATAATGAAGTACTTCTGTAAAGAATATCTTATTCCCTTCCCCTTTAATTCACAGTGAGGTTGTGGAAAGATTTCTGTGTTGGTGCAGTGTTTAAGTTAAATATAGATTTGAGGTTCTGACCCTGCTGAGACGCCTGTGCTGAAAACGGGAAGGAACCAATCACAGCAAACTGTAGTGATGGTCATTAGATTAGTGAGCAGGTGTTTATTTGGTAGACAAACGATTTGACTTTTTCTCAGCCTGAAATGAAACAAATGGCTTTAGTGTTGTCAAGATCCGATTATTTAGTCAGAGTTTAAATTTAAAGCAAGTCAATTCTTGGGTTCCATAAAAGTGACATTAAAATAAATTTTGTCATTTCAACTTGCTTTTCCTCTGGAATTTGGTAGCATAATAAACCAAGCTATAGTCTCTATTTTTAGTGTTGTCATCTCCAAGTCCAAAACAACTACTTTCAGTCTTTAATGATGTCCATCAAAACTTTAGGGTTTGCCTGGACTATGTGTTTAGAGATTCTAGTTTTATATGCCTGAAGGACACTGAATTTTATCATATCTACATACCTGTACATTTTTGACAGAATAATTCAGCCCATTTTGTTTCAACACCTTTAAATTTAAAGCACTTTTCCCCCTTATAGCCCTTCTTTGTCAAACACAGATATCTCACAGAGCCATAATTTTATCTAGTCCTTCATTAAATTTAAATAGATAAATATGAAAAGACATGTCCCATCTATGATGAACCTATTTTACAATAGAGATGTTTTGAAGTAAGCTTCCCAAAACTTATACCATTACAATTTAGTAATGGATGTACAAATAAAACGCCTTGAGAATAGAAAAAAATAATTTTAATACTAATAAAGTTTTACTCATACACCTATTATATCAGGTGACTAGGCCTAAAATTCTTTGAGGGCAGAAGGCAAGTATTTGTATCTCTTCAGGGACAAGGTGCCACTTCTTGAAATGACAGTCATATTCTGGTGTGAGGCAAATCAAAATGGCATAACTCCTCTCTATCAAATGTTCTCGGAAGAAACCAGATTTAGAGGACAGATCATAAAAATTAGGAGAGTGCAAAGAGAATGCTGCCTCTCCACATCCAGAGCCCCCCCACAGTACCAGAAAGCCAGGACTATGGCGATCTGCTCTGACAATTGCTATTTTCTGTCTCCAATTCCCAAGACCTAGAAGAATAGAAACTAGTCACCCCAAAACCACTTGTGGGCACCACAGTGAAATTCTAGGAGAGCTGAGCACCCACCTCATCTGCAATGCCTTTCGGCCCCACGTGACTTTGCGATCGGATGACAAACTCACTTCGCCCTTTACTTGAAACCACACATCCCACTTTGTAAGCTTCTAGCTCCCACCACACTGGTTTTTAAATCCTTGGACATCTATAATCCACAGATTGCTACAATAGCTAAGATATGTTTAGCATTTTGTATGTCCTGGGCCCTTTGGAGAGCATTAGCTCACCGTTTCCCCTTCACATGAAATTGGAAAACTTCCAATTGTGAATCAGTTTGAATACCTGTCTTTTCCACATCTGTATTCGGCCTGCTTAGTGCTATCGGGGAACTAACCCGACAGTGCATGTTGTTTTCACATGTCACATTGCTGGAAAAATCCAACTCTTCCATGGCAACTGTTTCAAATACCTTCTTCTTCCTCAGTATTCTCCCTTTGATTCTCATAAAATCACATTGAATTCCTTTTGATTTTAGATCAAACGGAAGCTGTCAGATTGGACCTCCCTCGATTTTTCATCATAAATGTCTACAAAAACTCTAGCTTCTGCCTTACCCTTCCTCCTTTTCCTCCTGCTCCAGGGAAAAGGAGACTCATTCTTCCATCCGGGGTCAGTCCTTCAGCTACACTATAGGTTTGTGTCCCTTCCCACTCTGTCATGTCATCTCTTCCATGTATCTCATCCCTTCTCAGTTTACTCTCACTCAAGCACCTTGCAGCTTCTCTACCACCCTGTATCACACACAATTTAAATCGTCTTTCTGGATCTGTTCTCACACACTCGTCCATCTCGCAGTTAGTCCTCTGCTTCTTAACTCTCCTTCAAAGTCATTGTTCTCAAATGGTTTTGTACACTCATTATACATTCTCTTCTCTCATGACTTCACTCTTTGACCTCAAACACGGCTACCTTCTCTAGGATTGCCATTGGACTTGCTATCCCTAGATTCATCGGGTATTTATTTTCTCTTACTTTTAAATCACATTTTCATATTATGTGAATTACTTAAGTAATAGATGTGAAAAGTGATGCAATTGTTCAAGATTATTTCCTGCTGATTAAGCTTTAACAAAAGAATATGACGGGGTACCAAAACCACAGAAACCAGTTACATTTCAGTGTGTAAGGGAGTCAACTTTGACCCACCTCATGATTCAGGAATATGGTTGTATCCCTTAATCATACCAGGGAAGGACCTGCTGCTTCCCAAAGCAGGAATGTTGATAATCAAACTCTGAAGCCAGTGTGCTCTACCATTAGCCGCAACAGCCCTTAAGCAGGACAAGAAGGGGCCAGTGGTATCCCAAATTGCAATCAACTCCCAGGCTAGTGCTGGAATGAAGAATCTTCAAGATCCTATTTCTGTTTTATCCCAGTCCTTGAGTGACCAGGTCCAGGGCTAGGGTTTCCTTAATCCTGAAACTAGCAAGTTACACACCCTAAAAATCAGGTTGCTCACCTGGAGTCTAATGGACAGCCTTAATGGAGCTGTATGTGTTATGTAAGAATAAAAGGGAATTGGGGACCTTCTTACCTGCTACTCACCTGGTCTTAGTAGTTTTCTCCACTGAATGCTGTTTCAGCAGGTAGGGAGAATGTGAGTCTTGGTATTTGCCTTCATTTGTAGAACAATTTGTAGATATTTTTTATTTAAAATATATATAATAAAAATATAAAGTTATTTCCCGTCTCCCCAGATTCAACTCATTGCCGCAGTTATAATTGCTATTAAATATTGACTAATTAGGATGTGTATGTGTATTCAAATTTTTCCTAGAGTGTAGAATACCCAAATATAATAAATAAATAAGAACAAGGAGATAGAGATTGATAGAGAATGCATATAAATATTTGTTGACAAATAAATGTACTCCTTTACATTTATTATTTTGTAACTTTTTTACTTGAGAGCATAATTTGGAGATTTTTCCTTCCAGTGTTCATAGCTCTGTCTCCTTCTTCAAAAAGAAGCTTATTATCTGTAATGGATACAAATCATAATCAAATTAGCTGTTTTCATATTAATGAGTATTTTATTTTATCACTGTTATAAATAAAACTGCAGTAGACATCTGTAAACTTCTTTATGAGATTTTTGTGACTGTTTGCTAAAGTATTTGTGTTATAAGGAATAATTACGGTATGTTCCTTAAAAAGGTGTGGTTTTTTAAATGGTAAGTCTAAACTTTTAATGCTAGCCTTTAGTATACAGAAATTTAAAATATTATTCAATAAAATTCAACAGTATTCTTTTTTATAGTTTATCTTTTTTATGTTACTTAAGAAGGCTTTGTATAGTCCGCAGGTTACTTAAGCATTTTCTCCTACAATTTTAATTTAAAAATTTATTTTGTCTTTCAAATATGCTCATTTCTGAAAGAGTTGGCTAAAACTTTTAATTATAGTTAATAAATGTTAACTTCTATTTGTAATTATAACATTTACTTCTTTATACATTATAAAGATTTTTTTTTTTTTATCTTGGGAATTTTTCTTTTTTCTGTCATAGCATCTTGGGGATCTTTTAGACATAGCAATCTTAACATTGACATTACTTCTCATCTGTTCAGCTTATCAACAATTTATCATAATTTCAATTAGAGTTTTATTTAATTTTTTCTCATATTCTAGAGTACATATTGAGTGCCTTATGTTAATAGGTTTTGTGCTAGGTGAATAAAAAATTATTTTCCTCAAAAAACTATAGGCTGTTGAAACAGACAGGCATGTAAACAGATAAATTAAAATAGAATGTGATTATTACTATTGTAACTCAGACATAGTGGTCATGAGGTGACCAAACACCAGAACTTCATGTCTTTGCAACCAAAGAAAATATTGACAGTAAAATAATCTAAGAGATCATAAAAGCAAAGTTGAAGGAATCTTCACTTCTATCTGGAATTTTTCCTTGTATACTAATAGCCTTGAGCAGAACACTGAATTTTGGGACTTTTCGAAAAAGAATTGTTTCCATTGAGAAACCCACATTGCCATGCCTTTTCTTGCACATAGAGTATGGGCTTACTATGAACAACAGTGTACACATGGAAGAATATGTAATAACAATTATACAACTGAAGTCTCAGTACTGATTTTGCCCATGTTTACTGATACTTGTCACAATGAAAAATATGTATAGCTCTCACACTTAAATCCCCTTTTCACTTCCAATATTTTTGACATTTTAAAGTGACTCAGATCTATTGTATTTACCCCCAAAACTAAAATCATAAAAATGTACTTACTTATATACTTCGTGTTAACCTGAGTCTATCTTGGAGAATTTCTTTACCTTCAAAGTGGTAGGGGTGTGCTCTTGTAACAAGAATCTTAGAGGTAAGACAAAGTTCAAACAGAATGAGGTTATTTCTTATTTGGGTGGAGTGTTGTGGACATTTGATGCCAATCTGCAATGTAGAGTTGTAAGTTATGATAAGAATTTAGATGAGGTCAAGCTAAAGAAATAAGAGGAGCCCAGCCAGCATGGCTCAATGGTTGAGCATTGACCTATGAACCAGGAGGTCACCCAGGTTCTGGGCTCCATCCCTACTGTGGAGTGTACAGGAGGCAGCCGATCAATGATTCTCTCTCATCATTGATGCTTCTATCTTTCCCTCTCCCTTCCTCTCTGAAATAAAAATAAAACACACACACACACACACACACACACACACACACACACACATATTATATATATATAAGAAATAAAAAGACATAAGTATATTGTACGTTGTGAAGAGAAAAGAAAAAGGGTAAGTATAAAACTCTGAATTTCTGCTTGTTCTGTATTAATCACAGTTCCTTTTAGTATGTATCTCCTTGGGAATGGAACCACCACACATTTGGAATATCTTATATGGGATGGCAGAGAACAGGCTATTTAACCAGTGGCCAAGAACACTCTGACATCCTGAGCTACAAATTGAAAGTGAAGGTTACTTTCTTGTAGACTTTATCTTAAAGCAGTAAAACAGGTAACTGCAGCTACAACTGAAAGTATTGATTTTGTAATTTCAACAAATTAAGAACAAGACAGAAAACCTATTAAACCTTTCCACTGATTGCCAGAGTAATTTTTGGTGATTCTGGGGTTGACATTAAAATTACATATACCTATCTCTTTAAAGTAAAGCATATTCATTATATAGAAGATGATAAATGGACTTTCCTTAAGTATGTGTATTTTTACATTTTCAATCTAAAACTTGTGAAGCCTGATGCTAAAAAATGTCAAACAGCCTATCTAATTTTAATCAGTTGGGGTTAAAGTTAGATGTATATTTATTAGGTTTTAATAAATTAAACTTTGATAAAGACCAGAAGATTTTTGTATCAAAAACAGAAAAAGAAATTCTCATAATAACATTACATGTTAGAACATTATGAGTAATGGCTATATAAAAATATATTACAAAGACTACTGAAAAAGTGAGAAAATTGTTCTTTTTTTTGAGTACAAGAATAAAACAAATCTGTTTTATACTTTTATGACACACATCAAGTATTTTAAAATGTAATTTTAAGGTTCCTTAAGTGAATATATTAAAATTCACATTAATCACAATAACATAGAGGAAACTGGTTTTGAAATATTTGATAACAGGACTGATATTCAACATTTCAAATAAATTCAGGACATTATATCTTTTCTTTTTACAGACAGCACTAAATATTATATTTTTAGTAGGTAGATAATATTAGAGAAAAAATATATATAGAGAGATTTCATGTGGGGGCAGTTTTGTCTGCAACCAGGGAAAACCACAACAAAAACATCTCATAAATCATAAGAAAAAAGTAACCAACTGTGGCAGCTCCTGGTTCAGTTAATTTAGTGACTCACCCACACGTGGTTTCATTTTTCTGTTTGTTGTTTGTAACTTTTTGCTTTGCTCTCTTCATGTGTGTCAGTTTTGTCTTCATGTCCACATTTGAACACAAAAATTTTCATAGGAAGGAAAGAACCACTTCTTCCTTCTTATCTCTGTTTAAGAGAACACACACACACACACACACATATTATATATATAAGAAATAAAAAGAGTCTCCCAGAAGCCTCTAGATTATTTTTCCTCCAGCCTCATTGACCAAAATCTCATTAAATTCCCATGACTTCACTAATCTCCGATAAGGCAAAGGGGACAATCACAATTAGCGTGGAGTCCCAGTCATTGTTAATTAACACAAGATTGAGAATGAGGACATTCCCGGAGGACAGGACTCCATGTATGGGGCAGATTCCTGAACCAAGTCAAGTCTACAGAGAAGAGTGATTGACTTGGAATAGTCAACTACAGGGCACAATTGCAATACAGTTTATCTCTCATTAAACAGAACACACACAGGATGCTATTCATAATTGCAGTTGTGCAGTCTAGATTTTACATTCATGAACTAAAAGATGACAAAAAATATTCTCTGAAATATCTGAAGAAATAGGTAAAATTCCATGTCTTCTAAAAGATGAATGGAAATAATATGATGTCTGTTATTTATGTACTTATTTGAATATTTGAAGCATGAGGAAAATAGCATTTCTAATAATATCAGATCACTTATAAAAATATTTTAATAAATTACTTGGAGGTTTTGAGATTTTTAATTCAAACATTTGCCTTCATTTTTTTCTTTTTACTTTTAATCTACCAGATTTTCAATTCCTCGAAAATGTACAGTCATACTATCAGATGTATTGATGTTTGATGCTGTTGCTACAAAAAAAAATAGATTTTCCACCAATGGCAAGACAGGCCCTTTTGTGTTGGAAAAGGAATGAAATAACCAGTTGAGTCCCTCTCACAATAGAGTCAAATGGCACCAGACAGTATGTTTCCAACTAAGCTCTTAGATGTGTGATGCTGAAACATGAAATTTCTTTCTTTTTAAAAAAAAAAATATATTTTATTGATTTTTTACAGAGAGGAAGAGAGAGAGATAGAAAGTTGGAAACATCAATGAGAGAGAGTCATTGACCAGCTGCCTCTTGCACACCCCCTACTGGGGATGTGCCTGCAACCAAGGTACATGCCCTTGACCAGAATCTAACTCTGAACCCTTCAGTCTGCAGGCTGACACTCTATCCACTGAGCCAAACCAGTTTTGGCTGAAACATGAAATTTCTTAAAAGGCCCATGAATCCAGTTGTTTTGGATTCTCAGGGAGGGGAGTAGATTATAACTAACTAGAGGCCCAGTGCACAAAATTTGTGCATGGGGGTGGGGATGTGTGTGTCCCTCAGCCCAGTGTGCATCCTCTCCAATCTGGGATCCCTCTCACAAACCAGGACTGCTGGCCCCCCACCACTTGCCTGACTGCCTGCCTGCCTGATTGCCCCTTACCACTTCTGCCTGCCAGCCTGATCACCCTCTATCCACTCCCATGCCAACCTAACTGATGCTTAACTGCTCCCCTGCTGGCCTGATTACGCCTAACTGTCCTCCCCTGCAGGCCTGGGCACCCCTAATTGCCCTCTCTGGTAGACCTGATGGCCCCCAACTGCCCTTTCTTGCAGGCCTGGTTCCTCCCAACTTCCTTCCTCTGCTGGCCTGATTGCCCAAAACTGCCCTTTCCTGATGGCCATCTTGTGGTGGCCATCTTGTGTCCACATGGGAGCAGCCATCTTTGACCACATAGGGTGGCCATCTTATGCATTGGAGTGATGGTCAATTTGCATATCACCTCTTTAATATATATATATATATATATATATATATATATATATATATATACACATAACCTCTTTATTATATAGGCTTAGCATATTAGCCAGTAGATTATTCTGATTCATGATAGTCATGATTGGATACCATCAGAATGAGCACTTTTGTTATGGCTGAATCTCTCTTTCATTGACTCATAACCATTGATTACTTCATGAGTAAACATTTATTTACCATTTACCTCATATATAGTGCTAAAATAAACATCTGAAGAACAAATCATTGTGTCCCTTCTTTAAGGATAAAGTTTATTGAAGGAGGTAAGACATGTTGGGAAATAAGGTAGAAAGTGTAGTATAGTTCCAGGGGAGAGGAATAGGTAAGGGAAGCTAAGCAAAGAGAAGTTTAAGTCCTTTTGGAAGGTCAAAAACTGCTCTAAGGAAATATATCTCCTACTTCCATAGTTTACATCATCATTTCTCTGCTTCCTCATTCCATTTAAATAATTTCTACAATGGGAGGCAATGAAATACGGAATTTAAGAATATGATATAAGGATCTTAGTGGGAAAATTTCCAAATATATCATGGAGTATTAGAGAAAGGATGTGCAAGAAGACAGATAAATATTAACTCCCCAAGATACAAAGAGTAGAAATATTTTCCCAAAACTCTTTTTTTCTCTCAAGGAATTATTTGAAAATGCTGGAATTAAAAGTTATTGGATTATTGCCAGAGAAATTATTTTATTACCAAGTAACTAATCCAGAAATTCCTTGTTATTAATGGAATTCTAGCAAGATATTTCACCATCAAAACAAAAAATAAAGTTTGGCGTCAAAATGTTACCTAAATGGAATTGTTTTTAATGATGCATTTATGTGAAATAGTAGTTTGAATCTCCCAGTTAGGTTTTATATGATTACCCATTGATAAATTCAACTTGAAAATAACTTAGATATCTGGACAAGACACTTTGTTAAATGCCCTTGATAAGACTGTGATAAAAGATAGGTGGCTAATTCTTATAAACTTTTATACTTAATATCACCTCCAATTCACTTAACAGTTAATATCACTTTGATCCACTTAAAAGTTAAATCTTAACAGAGACTCTTGCTTCCAAAGGAGGATGCTTCTACCCAGGCAATAATACCATTAAATCAGAAGGAGAGGCTGCTTCCTGACTATTTGTAGTTTTCATGCCTATAAATAAAACTTAAAAAAAGGAGTGTTTCTAAGTCGGTCTATGTCCAAATCACTAGTAATTGATGTACTTAAATTACTAGGCAAGTTTCTAGTTATTTAGAATCAGATTATTCTATTGATTAATTTTAATAGAATATTGAAATTTTCTATTACTTGCTGATTAACATGAACAGAAGATGCTAATTCAATAACAAATGATAGGATGAATGAAGATTCCTAACCTTTGGAAATAAAAATTTGAGAAACACCATCAAGTTAAAAACACACAGATGAGTCCAGGCGTTGGCAGAGGTCAAGAGAAACCTGGGATGGATGGAAGCTCTAGTTATCAATGTCCCCCTTGATGCCAGCAAAGGAAATAAAGGCTGCAAAAGACTGCAGCGGCTATGCCAATGCTATATTGGAAGTCATATTATTTTTAAACTCAGAGGAACCTTAAAATCTTAATTTAAAAATAAAGAAACTAAAGGTAGGTAATATAAAGTGACCTATTGCTGGTTATAAAAGCAGTTAGTGGCAGAACCCACGTTTACTGACCTGCTAAGCCTCTGTGCTTTGCACCACATTAAGCGGCTGCACTGTGAGCGGCGCTATGAAGAGAGACGAGGGAGGGGCTCTCTCAGGCCCAGGGCCCAGAAAAAGGGTACTGGTCTTCTGCTCTGGAGACAAAAATGCACCTAGAGTCTTTCTCCAATGGGAGATGCCAAAGTTAGTTTGACCATCTCTTCTGAAAGCTCCTGTTAGGTCCAAATTTGAGAAGGAAGCATGGGGATGCATTAATAAGCAGAGCAGACTTGGATGATCCCACCGACCAGTGGTCTTTAGCACCATTTCCATGCCAACAGAAATCCCCAATTTGGGGTAAAATAAAGCAGAAAACTTGATTCAACGCAAACAGCTCACCTGTGATACAGCAGGGCTGTGAGTATGGCAAGGCCGGGAGAGCAGCTCAGTAGTGTGACAGCGCGATTATGAAGCATGGCTGTGGAACAGCGTGGATGTGAGGTGGCCCTTGCGGGGGGCCCCTCTTTGGCTGAATAGCTCTGCTCTGCTCTACAGGCTCCTGTCTGCTCTGCTCTGTCCTGCTCTGCTTTTCTCTGGTGTTTCCGCTTCAGTCAGGGAACACAGCCTTCTGGTAAAGTGGTCTCTCCAGCGAGGGGAGTTGACTTATACAGGCAGAACTCTCTAAGCTAGTTCCTAGTGGGTTTGTCCTCATGCAAATGAGGACTTCAAATCCTCACAGTTTGATTGGTTCCAAAGGCACTGCCCTGATTGGTCAGAATGGGGCCACTCTGATGAGTCAGTGAAGATGCTAATAGGGGTACAGCTGGGCATCTCCAATTAGATGGGGGAAGTCTTAGTTTCTCAGTTTTATTGGTTGAAATAGGATTCCAGATACTCCTCTAAGGACTGCCTCAGAGGCAGGAGCACAGTGCAGGAAGGCAGTTTATTCAGTGCTGGAGGCAGGCAGTTGAGCACAGGCTTCTTCCTGAAATGTGGTTTGCTTTAATAGGCAAACGGTTATTCTTAAAAGACTTTCCCTTTAAGCAGTAGATATTTGCAGAGTTACATCATTTTGTTTTCTGGGGGGAAAAGGTTCCGAAATGCCTTAAAAATAAAACGCATTACTAGAATAAAAATGTTAGAATTGTTACAAATATGCCAGTACTATTATAGTGCCAAATTTGACCAATTACCAAAATTGTTTCAAATTTTATCAACTTCAATAATAACTATTTCGTACATTTTTCTCAATTCTATAGAGACCCAGTATTTGAAATTCTATTTTCATACTCTCTCTTCCTTTTCATTCCTTTAATCTTCTTTACATTGTATCTCAGCTACTCAAATGATCATTGTATCTATTTTCTAGGCATGGAACATATGATTCTTAGGCATCAATTTGCATGTTAATGACTTTTCTCTTTGCTTATGTTTTTGGCTGTATTATATTTTAATCCTTTTAAATTTGTTTTTACGTCTATACTATACACTTTCCTGGGTAGTTTTAGTTAATTCAGTTGGCTTTGCTGGATCTTTCAGAGAAAAGAAATGATTTGGAAATATTTCTTTGTGGAACTCTCGGCCTCTGGCATAAAGTACACATTGCTTTAATCCATAAAAATGGCAATGCTGATTTCCCTTTGCATATAATACCTCGATAAAGATGGTAACTAAAACTTTAACTTGGATAGCATATACAATAAAAGCTGAATAAAAAGGTAAATTACAATAAGCAATTCTCAAAACTATACATTGATTGCTACTACTTCAATTTATTCGAATGCTGCATGCACCATGTGATTAAAAAGTTCAAGGACAAGAATTGAACAGACTTTTCAGAACTGGCATTATTTTTACAAGTGAGAGAGATACGCTGTATTTTTCTGGGAGGAAGGAAATCCTGTGAATCTTTAACTTCAAGTCAACTACAGGCAAAAATGTTTATTTGTGGGATTCATTTTTCATTAAACACATACACCTCTCCCATTTCCTTGCATTTTGCATTTAAAAGAAGTTGTTTTGGTTGCTGCCTTTTTTTCCTTGTTACCTAGTTCTACTTTCTCTCATGGCTTAAAACATATTTCAAAGACAACACTAAAAGTTCTCTGGGGACTGTTGTTGCTTTGTTGAGTGATCTTTGATCATATTGCAATGGAAAATCCCTGCAGGTGATAGAAAATGTGTACATATATTTAAATACATAAAATATGCATTTTCTTTATTTCATCCATCTTTCATATTTTTAAGTTTATTTAGCATGCTGGCCCTAAAATGGTGGAATCATCTTGGGGGTATATTTCAAGACTGACAATTTAAAATTGATGGTGAAAATAATTGGATTTATGAATTCTTTGGAAACTAGGGAGTAAGTCTTAACAGAAAAAGCCAGTACTAAAATACATAAAACCCAGTCTAAGATATCCTTGTTTCATTAACTAGGTTTTAAGTATTGTTAAGCATCATGATGCTCATAAGCTTGGATGGATTAAAAATTGAATACTAATGTAGTCATTTACTTAAACTGAGAAATAATTAGTATATAAAAGAAATGTGTGCTATTATTTCTATTGACATTTCTAAGGCCCAAGATTCTAGATTTTATGTATAATTGTGTGTTTTTATTTGGTTTGGAAAGAAAGAAAGGAATATTAAAAATTAGGGCTATCCATTTGTTTAGATGCCACTCGTTCAATTATCATTTACCTCACGGTTGTATTTACACTTTGATTACTTTGTGGTTATATTAGACAGGCAGTGCTCTGGATGGGAAATGATTGCAAGTAGTCATCTAGGGACAGGTGGAGCCTATAAAGTGCTTCACAGTAATTCCTTTCCATTTACCTGTGAAAACAGAAGCTGTGGTGAGAGTTTAAAACATGCCTTTTTCAAAAACAATGAAACAAAATAGACAAACAAATAAACTGCCACCACATACACAAAATGCCAATGAAAAGACTTGAGATTACATTTCTGAACTCCTACCTGTATGTTCTGTGTTCTTTCATTGATATCAGAGAGAGGAAGAGAAAGGGAGAGAGACATAGAAACATCAGTGAGAGAATCATTGATTGGATGCCTCCTGTATGCCCCCTACTGGAGGTCAAGACTACAACCTGAGCACGTGCCCTGAACAAAAATCAAACCAGTGACCTCCTGGTGGATGAGCTGACACTCAACCAACTGAGCCATGCCAGCTGGGTGGGAATATGGATATTATGGCCGTGTTATTTCTTCCAACTCATGAGCACTGACTACCTCTCTGTTTATCTGTGTCTTCTGATGTTCATCAATGCCCTATAATTGTCAGTGTACTAGTAAGGTCTCTTACCCACTTGGTTTAAATGTATTCTTAGGAATTTTATTATTTTTGATACCATTATAAATGGTATTGTTTTCTTAATTTTTTTCATATAGTTTGTTGTTAGTACATAAAAATGCAACAAATGTGGTCTTAATTTTGTATTCTGCAACTTAACTAAATTTATTTATTATTTCTAACAATGTGTGTGTGTGTGTGTGTGTGTGTGTTGTTTAGGATTTTCTATGTATGTTATCTTTATTTTATTTTTTTAAATATATTTTATTGATTTTTGTACAGAGAGGAAGGGAGAGAGACAGAGAGTTAGAAACATCAATGAGAGTCATTGATCAGCTGTCTCTTGCACACCCCCTACTGGGGATATGCCCGCAACCAAGGTACATGCCCTTGACTGGAATCGAACCCGGGGCCCTTCAGTCCCCAAGCCGATGCTCTATCCATTGAGCCAAACCGGTCCCGGCTATGTATGTTATCTTTAAATAAAGACAATTTTAGGATACCCTTTATTTCTTTTTCATGCCTAATAGCTCTGACTAGAACTTCCAGAACAATATTGAATTGAAGTCAAGAGAAAAGGTATCCATGTCTTTCCTCCTGTCTTAGAAAAAATTTTTAGCTCTTCGCTGTTGAGTATGATTGTATGACAGTCTGTATTTGAAACTGACTCTCTTCTAGATTCAGGAGAATAGTAAAAAAAGACAAGTAATATATATTCTTCATGAAAATTACATTATTTGAGGGGAAGGGACTAAAGAAACAAGTGTATGGGGGAGAAACAAGATGATTTTAGAGAGTTTTAAATGCAATTCAAATAAATGTGTGGCAGGGATTTTGGCTGAAGGTAATATTTTTGACTGATAAGGGTTGATAAGATCTCTTTGAGGAAGTGATATTTGAGTTGAGGTATATAACTCAGTTACCATACATACATTAATATAAATGTAAGCAAAAACACTAACCAAATATTCACTAAAGCTAACTCGTAACATACACTCATTAAAAGTGTAAGTGTTTTAGAAGGGAAAATAGAAGCCTCGAGTAGGGTAGTTAGACTTCATATGGCATGTCAGTCTTAAAAATGTATTGGATCTGAATAGGAAGAAGCCAAAGTGTTAGGGATAATAGAGTGAGAGCATAGATGTGGAAATGACTGTGGCATGACTGTGGATATTAAGGCTAATTTGTCACACACACACACACACACACATACACACACACACACACAAAATAAGTAGAATTGTCTCTACAGATTTGGTAATCCCCAGAACTGTTACTTTGTGTGTATGTTCTGTAGAGAGTAAAGTTTGGGATACAGTGTTTTGTTTTGTTTTTAACCTGAAAAGTCCAATCCGTGCCTATAGATACATTTATTAGGGAGTGGTAGGAAATAGAGATGAATAAAAGCAAACTAGAGCCATTCTAATAGGTGCTTTCAAAGCCAGGAAAGGAGGCTTTCTTGGATTACTATTTTGTAGGACTAAAGTGGTATTATAGTGTTCTTTGTATGACCACTTAACAGTTAATGTTAGAAAAGAATGAATGGGTCAGAAAGGCAGGTAGCTAAGTCCCAAAATTTCTTATAAAATATATTAATTATTGCTAAATATGACATTAATGACAAAAGATAATGGCATTACTAACGGTGTAGCAGCATAATGTGGTGTAAAGGGCATAGGCCTCACAGGCCAGTAAATCTATGTCTCCCATTAACTGGTTGTGTGACTATACATAGGTCATTTTACAACCACTTAGGTTTAGTTCTTTTATTTTTAAATTGACTCTTTAGGTTCCTTTCTGGTTTAAAGATTCCGTGATTTTGCAATGGGTGTCTGGAGATTGAGTTATAATTTGTGTTAAACCCTGCTAAAAAAAAGATCTGAAAGTAAAAGGATTTGCATTTCATAATATTTGGGGTTGCATATTCTGAGCCTTTCTTAAATGATCTATGCCCCAGTGTGTTCCTCCATTAGTACCCACTATGGGCCTCATGCAGGAGAGTAGGTCTGCTCTCCCTCCTGGTAATCCCATGGCTTTCCTCCCTTTTCCAACTTACCGAGAAAGCTGCTCACATTACATTGTGTATGCCTCACATGGATTTTAGGACACCATTAAATAACATAAAGTAGCTACTTGTGATTTATATCAGATATGATGTTAGAATGCTGTGAACTTCATGAATGAATCAGATGACTTAGGGGTTGATTAATCCCAATCCAGTTGTGTAGACCTGCAGAACAGTTTGTCATATTGCTGAAATCTTAGCATTGCTATATTTCTAAGCTTCATCACTAACTTTCAAAGGGGATAATGTAATGAAGTTAAAAAAAAAAGTGGTAGTAAATTCAATAAGATTTTTGAGCCGATATGTAGTTACATTCCGTGTATGTTTCATTTTTACTTTTTGGAGAGTAGCACACTTTTCAGAAGAAATCTGTGTGCTCCATATCATAATTCCATTAAAGTAATGTTTTTGTCTGTTTAAATGATATGTCACTTCCAGGAAACACATTTTTTATCATTAAAATTCAACTACAATTTTGTGTGTTTAGAATAGAATGTAAATTTGTAACACATTGATCTGACACCAAGACAAGTTGGGTCAAGAGAAGAAAAAATTCTATTCAATTAAATAATCCATGTTTTTTTATCATATAAAATACAAATAATTAACTTTTTTCAAGCATGCTCCTCTCCTCCCCCCAAGATGATTGTATGTTTTGAAACTTTTTCAACCCTATAAATATGCACTTAGTCAACTTCCACCCACATATGGAATGTGTAGCAGTATCTATTGAATTCAAGGAATATGATTTCAAACTCTCCATGCTCTAGTTCACATGCACACGTCCCCATAAGTTGTAAATAGCTGTTATCACTTGTTAGGATAACTTAATTAAACTTGCTTATTAAAAACCTTTAATTCATTAGTGATAAAATCTTGATTAGTACATTTTCCTGCTAGGTGACCTTCTAATTTAATAGAAAATGAATTTTTAAATGGAGAAAAATGCCTGTGGCAGAGATTTTGTGCTAGTGAATAGAGTTTGCAATGCTCATAGGGATATATTCGAGCCTAATTAGTAAGGGTGCAAATGAATTTTTATTTCATACACCAGAAGTGTCATTGATGAACCACGATGAGGAATTTGAAATGCATTGAGATTGGCAGTGTGGGACTGGAATCTGTGGGAAAATCACAAGCTAATTCATTGATTGCCCCTTAGAAATTACTGCTGTTAATTGTTAGGTAATTAACATGGAGCTACAATTATATTGGCCTAAGGGGGTGATTAATGTTTCAACATGTCACATTAGTGGAGGCTGGATTTTCAAAGCTTTTCTTTTCACATGGTTTAGGAGACAGATGGTATATTGTATATGGATTTTTTTTTTAAACTAAAGTTTATGCCGAGAGCAACTGTGTGAATTTTCTGTTCTTGAGCCTCCTTTTATAGATGAGATTTTTAACATAAGTATTTTATAACTTTTTTGACGTAATGTAATATTTGCTATCACTATCCCTCTATCTAAAAAGCATATTGTTAATAGGAAATTTATGCTAATTTTATGTATTGGTCTAAAATCAAAACTGTCTTAAATTTGAGGAGTTGGCATTTTTCTTTATGACAGATCTTAAATTATTTAGTGATGGCAGGAAGAAAAAGAATTGTACAACATCATATTTATAACAATCAATATAATTTAAGCAGAAACCAAATAAACCATGCTGAACAAATACATTTAGTAACAGTAATATAGAGCACATTAATATCTCTTTCAGTGTCTCACTACCTCTGTTACCTTTTATCCCCTTAAATTTCATTCCCAGTACTCCAACCCTATTTTAGCCCCATTGTGCCATAGATTTTTCAGAATTATCCTATCAAGCTACATTGCTCCCTAAATATCAAAATAAAAAATGAATGGATAGAATGGATCAAATCAATTGCTTAGTTAGAGAGGGCCTATGCAAAAACAACATTACTCATTACAATTTTAGCTTGGGATATTACATTATGTATTAAGGATTTGCTTATGCCAGTACTTTCTATCGCAACATCATGATTTGTTAAACCAAGTTTGAGATGCAGCTATCTAGTGATAAAAACAACTATGGAGTAATCATAGCTAAACTATAGTTACTTCTACAATTGAGAAAATCATTTTATTCGCCAAAATCAATTTTATTTGAAAATGTATCAACCTTTATTGACCCTATGCGTACAGACATGGATTCCTAGAGCATAATTTTGTAGCTCATATGTTTTCATCAAAAATGGTTAAAAGTGTTTTCCACGTATTTTAAATTTTAATAAAAGTAAATGTGGTATGTTGGCTCTGGTAAAAAGACATATTCAATAATAAAACCTAAGCGAGTTCCAAAAAGTTCTTAAGGTCTCTAAAGATGGCTTTAAAAAATCCAATTAGGCACATTATCTAAAAAGACAGAATGGATTTCTAGAAGTTCAAAGAACAGCTTCTTTTATAATTTTTGTTCTGTGAAAATTTGAGACGTCATCTTTCTTCGTAGCCCCATACTGAGGTCTTTGTTATGACTGCAGTCTCTAGCTTTTATTGATTTGTACTACTTCAACAAATGACAGAAATCTTTATTATCTACAGCTGAGCCATCTATTAACTTTTAATGTCCATTAAAACAAAACAAAAAAATGTACAGAAAAAGAAAAAGAAAAAAAAAAAAGAAAAAGCCAGGACTTGTAATTTAGCCTTTAAAAAGAGAGAATTATTGAAATCTTGATTTTAGACAACCCTTTATTCAGTCTTTCTGCATTTCTTTTATATTCAAAATCATTGCAAATGTTCAGATGCCTCTTTCACTGTCAAGTTGACATTTCACCCCAGCTCCTCTTTTCTTTGCTTATTAGAATTTTACTCCACAAAAATGCTTTTTGTGCTGGAATTATCAGACTATGTAGTGAGGCTAAGTTAGGTGCATACATTTATATTGAAGGAAAACTTTCATCAAATGTCTCTTTTCATCCTGTTTTAATATCAGGTTTAAGGTGAAAAAAAATGGATTCTGACTTTGATTAGAAATTGTAAGCAATAAGTCAAAATTTGCATTTGAAAGTTCCCTAAAAGAAAATGAAGGGTAATCTCTGCTTGACTTGAACAGTAGGGGTCACTCTAATTCTTTAAAGATAAAAGTGATAGGAAGTTTATTAGCCACAAAAATGAGACAGTCCTTAAAGCTACTTTAGGGGAGCAGAAATGTCTTTTCTAAATTTAAAGATCAATTAGTAAGTGACAAATTTGTTATTCTACTATATACTAAGCACACACACACACACACACCCTCACACCTACATAAATAATTAAGTAGAGTTTAAATTTAGGACTGTGGTTATCCTTAATTAGGCTTTGTTGATGTTTTAGAGATACTGTGGTTTTAATTCCTGAGTTGTCATTTGTCATATTTCCAGGACTTCAAGAAATCCCTTGACTCACCCACTTCATGAATGCTATTTGCACATTACTATTGGTTCTCATTATTTCACCCTAATTGTAGCGATCTCCCCCTCCTCCTCCATCTCCTCCTTCTCCTGCTTATCATGAGTGAATACTAGTCATAAAATTGTTTAACTTTATGTATGAAATAAATAATTTGAAACTTTGTTATGAATATCAATGTTGGGTCATCATTCTTGGTGATTAGTCTAGTCTAAAATGTAGACACAATGGACCAGCCATCAAGAATGGCAGGACACAATAAAATTTGTCATTTTCAAGTCAATTATTCTATGGTCCCAAGCCTTTGAGGAGCTGCAAGTGTGGTGGGAGAGGAGATATGAAAATAACCATGACAATCTTCTTAAATGAGGTCTGTACTGGAAATGAGAGTTAAGTTCTGGGGAAGAAGAGAGGAATACTGAGCCTGTCAGTATGAATCAGCTGTGGTTTCCCAGCCACAGAAGGCGGGAGTATTTCAGAAGCACAGGCCTTTGAGGAAGCCAGTAAGCTCCGAGGGATTGGGGCTCACAGTTCATGATTACAATATTATATTTGGTGGGAAGGGCCATGATAATGAATGGGCATGAAGTTCATCAGGATTTGGTACACTTTATTAATTTTTAGTTAGTTCCATGCTAATTGTGAATCAGACACTGCAAGATTTCATTCTATTTAAAAAAAAAAAAAAAAAAGAACACCACCTTTAGCTGTCTATTATCCAAAACTGACTTTTCATAAGTCAGCTTAGACAATTACTCTTTATTCCTGAATTGAACACACATATATATTAAGTGCCTACTATAGGCAAGGCATGATTTTAAGTATTTGGTGTACAGCGATCAACAATACAGGTAAGAAGACTTCTTTTTCATAGTTTACAATCTAGAGCGAGGAGATATATGGAGAGGAGAAACATGGTTGAGTTGATGTAAGATAGCACAGTGCTGGGGTGGGGTGTGACTGGGAGAGCGGAGCCACTGTGCATAGCTCAGGTGGAGAAGGTCTCTAGAGAAGGGGGCAAATAAATGTCATGTCATGTGGATGATGAAAAGCATCCTAGCTGAGTGGGGATTTGGAGGACCCCATTGAAGGAAGAGAGAATAGTAAGTAAAAAAGACGTTTGAGAAAAGGGAACCCTCATCCACTGCTGGTGGGAATGCAGATTGGTGCAGCCACTGTGGAAGCAGTATGGAGTTACCTCAAAAAATAAAACAAAGAACTGTCTCTTGAGTCCGCAATTCCACTGCTGGGAATTTATCCAAAGAAACCGGAAACACTACTTCAAAAGAATGCATGCACCCCTATGCGCATTGCAGCATTGTTTAAGATAGTCAAGATTTGGAAGCAGCTTGCCCACCAGTAGCTGAGTGGATAAAAAAGCTGTGCTACATTTCCACAGTGGAATACTACTCGGCTGTGCAAAAGGAGGGACTTTTACCTTTTGCAAAGGCATGGTGGGACCTGGAGAGTATGAAATAAGTCAGTCAGAGAAAGACAAGTACCATATGATTTCACTTATATGTGGAACCTAATGAACAAAATAAACAAAACAGAAACATTCTCATAGATACAGAGAATGGACTGACAGCTGTCAGAGGGGAAGTGGGTTGGGGGACTGGGTGAAAAAGGTGAAAGGATTAAGGTATATATATATATATCCTCATACACACACACACACACACACACACCATTTGAGACAACGTGGATATATTTATATATTTTGAGAATATCATGCTAAGCAAAATAAGCCAGACAGAAAAAGTAAAGAACCATATGACTTCACTCATATCTGGGTTTTAAAACTGAAAGCAACAAGTGGTGGTTATCAGAGGTTTGGGGTTTAAGGGGTCAGTAAAGGGGTCAAATGTATGGTAACGGAAGAAGATTTTACTTTGGGTTTTGGGCACACAATGCAATATACTGATGATGTTTCAGTTGTACACTTGAAACCTATATCATCTTATTAACCAATGTCTCCCTTAATAAACCTGAGTTAAAAAACGACAGCATTTTAACATTAAACATTTTGAGAATTGCCATAATGACTTCTCTTCCCCACTTGGAGGCAGATACACAGTGAAGCAATTTTGACTAGAGAATCTGGTGTCCAACTGATCTGAATTTAAAAATCTGCTCAATCTCTCACAGTACCTTTAGGCAAATTATTTAATTATTCTTATCCTCAACTTTTCAGCTGTAGAAGATAATACAGTGATACAATTGTTAGCAGCGTGCCCAAAATATAGGTGGTTTATAAGTAGAGCTTAGCATACCTTCTTCTGAGTCATATCTCCTGAGGTATGGGACAGTGCCACTTACCAAGCCAGTATGGGTTTTTTGTTGTTGTTAATTCTCAAATAACAAGTGGACTTGACTTTGCCATTAATTCTTTTTTCATATTCTTTTTCTTTTAATATAATCCTTACCTGAGGAGAGAAAAACAGAGAGAAACATCAATGTAAAAGAAACACATAGATTGGTTGCCTCCTGCACAAGCTCTGACCAGAGCCAGGGTGAGGGAAGAGTCAGCAACCAAGGTACATACCATTAACTGGAATCAAACCCGGGACTCTTTGGTCTGCAGGCTGACCCACTGAGGATTCTTAATTCAAAATAAGATAGAGAAGATCAATATAGAGTAAAAGCTGATCCATTGTCATCTATTCCTAGTTAATTCTTAATAATTCCTAATGTCATTGTTAATTTGTAAGATAAAAATCCAGCATATTTCAGGTTTATGTAAGAACGATTATGCTTGGGATAAATAGTGTTGTAGATTTGTCCAATTTTTTTTTTTAAAACTAAGCAACTGCCAAAATAGACTTATTTTTCTAGTCCTGCCAATTTTGAGTGAGTCTCTTAAAATCCCTTAGCTAGCTCCTGTTGTCATTGCTTTACCTCTGGTTTATTTGTAGACATTGCCTCTAAATAAGACTTCTCTTATCCCATAACTAAAACATTTCCTTTGGCTCTCGCATTTCCAACAATCCTGTTCTTAACTTTCCTCCCTACTTCTTTTGTTGACAATATATCTCTTACTATTGAGCCTCATTGCCGATTCCCTAAGCCTCTTCTTCAGAATAAATCCTCTGACCTTCTTTTTCTAAAATCTAATGACCAAAACAGACTTCTCACCAGCCTTCCGAGTAATCTTATCTTTTCTGCCACGGACTGTATAAATTTCCTCCTGCCACAGGCAAACTGACTTCAGTCATGTTTTGTGAATATTTACCACAGAACCACTTTGTAAAATGGCGCCCAGTCAGCTCTTCTTTTCTGTTTCCCATGTAACTTTCTTTTAGCTCCTTTCTTTAATTAATCTCACAGTGTACATCTGGACTGTCCCCAGGGTTACATAGGTAAACATGCTTATTCAACGGCCTTGATCTATATTTCATACATCTCTGTGCATAAAGAGGTAAATTGTTATTGGAGAAAGAAACCTTACCAATAGTGTAATTTAATCTTTATTTTTACATAAGAAAATTGAAACATGAGTAATTTGGACTCAGATCTGCATTATTCTTGCTCTACTTTCTTTGCAGTTCCTAACGGGATGGTGTGAGGGCTAGCTAGCGCCAACAGCAGCTGGGCTCTGTTTGGCCCTGGTGGAGACATTCTTATACACATTAGATGTTTCCTAACTTTAATGTTCTGATATTTCATATAAAACTCTGAATTCCCAGATTCTCTTAGAAGTCAGATTATTTGGTAATAGAGGAAGCTCATGACTAAATGGTGATACTTGGTTACAGTTTAGTAGAAGCAGCTGCATTAGAGAGAGTGTGCTCTCCCATTGGCCAGTTCCAATTATCCTCTAGCATTTCACACTCTCCTCTTTATTACTTATTTATATTACTTGTTTGGCCTCACGAGAACTTGGAATTTGTCATTCTTTTCCTATGCCCAAGTGATTTCCACTTGAGCTGATAAAAACTTAAACTATTCGGCCCAGGTCCCACATTATTGCATCAGCATGCCCCTCAGAGGTACACTGTTGCCCTGAAGATGTACAGAGGCACAGTAGTGGGGCAGTGAAATTGCACAAGCATGTTCAAGAGATGTCTCTGTATAAGGCATTGAACTAGGCACGGGGTCCTACTGACAAAGGAAATCATCTTTGGAGGATTTGACTTGATTATAATAGTGGATTTAAATATTCTTGAGAGTGGGTGCTTATTTGCATCAAAACTGTACACAACCAGCCCAGGATATATTTAATGTTATCAATTCAAGATAATCATAAAGTATAATGTCTCTTTTTTAATTTTAATTGAATTTATTGGGGTGACATTGGTTAATAAAATTATAGAGGTTTCAGGTATATGATCCTATTATATATCATCTGTGTTTTGTACTGTGTGTTCACCACCCAAAATCAAGTCTCCTTCCATCACCATTTATTCCCCCTTTACCTTCATCTACCTCATCCACCCCCTTCCTCTAGTATTACCATACTATTGTGTCTATGAATTTTTTGTTTGTTTCTTAGCTTAATACTTCATCGTTTTCCCAGCCCCAACAGCTGTCAGTCTGTTTTCAATATCTATGAGTCTGTTTCAATTTTGTTTGTTTATTTTGTTCATTAGATTCTACATATAAGTGAAATTATATGGTATTTGTCTTTCTCTGACTGGTTTATTTCACTTAGCATAATACTCTCCAGGTCCATCCATACTTTTTAGAATCTAATGAACAAAATAAACAAACAAAATTTTCCTTTTTTTATTTATTTTTTTTACAGCTAAAGAGTATTCCATTTATAAATTAACCACATATATTTTTTTAATCCACTTATCTAATGGGCACTTGAGCTGCTTCCAAATCTTGGCTCTTTATATATATAAAAGCCTAAGCAACCGACTGAATGGCCAGTAGTAATGATGCACACTGACCACCAGGGGGAAGACACTCAACTCAGAAGCTGCTGAGCTGCAGTGACTTGGCTGCTAAGGTTCAGAAGCAGATAAGAATGAGACTGATTCCAAGGTATGTCACCCAAGAACCACCCTCTTGCAATCCAGGACCCCTTGGGGAATGCTAGAGAGCCAGTTTCTACCTGATCCCCACAGGCCATTCCAAGGGACCCCACTGGTGCACAAATCCCTGCACTGGGCCTCTGGTTGTAAATAATGCTGCAATGAACATAGGGTTACATAAATTCTTTTGAATTAATGTTTAGATTTCTTCACATATATTCTCCAAAGTGGAATTACTGGGTCATAAGGCAGTTCCATTTTTTTTATTTTTTGAAGAAACTCCATGCTATTTTCCACACTGGCTACATCAGCTTACAATCCCACATGAGGGTTCCCTTTAATTCTAGCCAGTGTTCGTTGTTTGTTGATCTATTGATCACAGCCATGCTGACATGATATCATTGTGGTTTTCGTTTGCATTTCTCTTGAGGATTTGTGACCTTGAGCATCTTTTCATGTGTGTATTGGCCATCTCTATGTTCTCTTTTGAGAAGTATCTATTCAGGTTCTTTGCTTATTTTTGATTGGATTATTTATGTCTTGGGTGTTGAGTTTATAAATTTTGGATATTAACCCCTTATCAAATATATCATTGGCAAACTTGTTCTCCCCTTCTGTGGGTATAAGGTTTCTTTCATCATAGATACCATGTAAAGCAAGCAATATTAAAAATAATAAGCCGCCAAAACCAGTTTGGCTCAGTGGATAGAGTGTCAGCTTGGGGACTGAAAGGTGCTGGGTTTGATTCCTGTCAAGGGCATGTACTTTGGTTGCGGGCACATCCCCAGTAGGGGGTGTGCAAGAGGCAGCTGATCGATGATTCTCTCTCATCGATGTTTCTAACTATCTCTCTCTCTCTTCCTTTCTGTATAAAATCAATAAAATATATTAAAAATAATAATAATAAGCCAAAAATAGCACAAACGATAAAACTTTATTAGATTATTTGACCATTGGTTATTATCCATTTCAGATGAGTATTCCTACTGATCATAACAAACAGAAGTGCTTCCTCATTTAATGGTATGCCAACATTCCATTTTGGAAATGTATAGGTTCTTAGAATTGTACAGAATTTGTAAATCACGTGGCAAGTCCATGGACATTGCTTTGGCTAAACTAGAGTATAACGGAAGGCTAAGAAACCAGTTCCTCTTTGTTAACTAAACAGATGTTATTCACTCACTATTAGTATAGGCAGACATTTCAAACAATATTCTCAATTGTGACGATGGATTTTTGCAATTCTATCCTCACTCTGTTGCTCCCTTACCCTTTGACTATTGGAGGTGTCAGTCATCTGCCTATGTTACAGGTAGGACCAGTGCCTTAGAAAAAGCAAAGCCATTGTTTGCCACAGGGTTTTGTCTTTATTACCAACATAATCTAATCGTTGAGAACACCAACCTCTAGCATCATTAAGTCTTATCAGAATTCTTTCCCTTGTCATACTTTATCTTAATGATTTTGTTGAGTAAAAAAAATAAATGAAAATTATTTTTAATATCCATAACTCATTTACTCTCTAGACTCTAGAGTCTAGAACATAATAATGCTTGGTTGGAGATGGCAAAGTATAGAAAATACAGTACTTTCTATATACCATTTTCAAATTCAGTGAAATTGCTCAAACAAGTAATAGCAATGAAGTGAATTCTGGTTAATACTAGAGATGAAAAGACTCCAGAAGGTCAGGGTTCTCATTATTCCTGTTGGTTGTGTTTGGTGAGCCTGATACTTTATAAACCACATTGAAGGACTTGCTCCTTGTCCCAGGATCTCACAGACTGAATTACACAGGCAAGAGCAGTTGTATTAGCCAAGCAGGTAGTTAGCTCCAAAGTAGATACTTTTAAAAACATTTTTAAATTTTTTCCTTTTTTTTTTTTTTTTTTTTTTTTTGTCATTCTATACGTTTGTTTCTCATACTTCTGTCTTCTCAAAATAAAAAAAAAAGGCTAGGCCTTGCCTTTGACAAGTATCAGAAAAATATTCATTTTTGTGAAGAGACTCTGTTTAAGTAAATGTAAAACCAGATTGAATGTAGAAAAGAGGAAGATAGATTGCTACAAGCATGACTAGAAAAATAGAAAGCAATACAAAGTTGGGCTGGAGAGATGAAACTTATAACAAATGAGTCCACATAGATAAAAGGAGTGTTGAGAACTAAGGAGTTGAGGACGGATTTGATCATACACACAAAGCTGATTTACTCCAAAATAAAAATGATGGTTTGCCAAACTGAATTTATATCTGTCTGGGGGTTGTCCAGTTCTGCCTATTTACGCCCTTCTAACAAATAGCAAAGATGATTTTTGGGAAAGCATTTAATAAATCTATTCCCTAGACTTTTTGTTTAGTCCAATATTTTCTGAAATTTCACTTGCATGGAGAGTAGCTTGCTCCAGTAATTAGGTAAACTTGTGTGTGGGTGGGGTTTGTTTGTTTGTTCGTTGTTTGTGTGTGTGTGTGTTTTGTTTTTTTTTTACTATTTATTATAATTTGTAAAAGTTTCATATTTGGTAAGAAAATAAATAGGTTGCATATCTAAATTAAAGGGATATCTTCCAATTCACTTATTCGTTCAAATTATGATTATTTGGAAGGATTAGTGACTGTAAAGTACATAAGCATTTTTTTCTGTTACATCTAACATCTGGCCTTGCTAAAAATAATAGTTTTGCAATTTCTCTTACATTTAAAATATTTTCTTTCCCCTTAATTACTTTAGTTTTTGAAAGAACTGTTCCTTAATTCCACTTTTCAAATTATGACAGGTCATAATAGGTAACAGGGATTAAACTAAATGTGCATTAGAAGAGTAAAGAATTCACTGGGGCAAGACTAATCATCATTTAGATTATCAGTAGAAGCTGATTAATAAACAATGGATGGCGTGACAAGTTCAGTCGATGCTGTGTTTGGGTAGCCAAATGTTTTAGCTTTTACAAATGAAAAAAAAAAAAAAAATCCCTAAGCAGCTTACGGGGGAAAGTAATCATTCAAATTACAAACTTAGGAATTTCAAATTACATACTTCATCAAGTTGAGCCTATTGTCATGCACTGAGTAGATTTGGTGTAACAGCGTGAAATAATTACTTAGTGTTTCAAGTAAATAGGAACCAGTCTCCCTGCCCTTGTTGTTTGTTTTCTATATGATTGCTTCTATAGATAACTTGAGGGGAAAATTGCTGAGAATGTATCTCTGAAAGTATGTTCAGGAGTAAGCATTTATACATATATTTCCTTAGCCAAGAATTTCTTTGGCTAACATAAAAATTTTTTGAAGTACTGTTTTGTTTTTTTAGAAGTATCTTTTAGAAAAAAAAATCTGAAGGGGGATATAGAAAGTATAAGGAAGATGTATTATATTTTCCTAGTAGCTTCTCTTAAATAAAGCTGGAAATTTGGCTGAACAGGGTTTTCCAATAAATGGTCTGCAGGTGTGCACTTGAACATAAAACCTTACCATTACACTATATTACATATACTAAACCCATTTTAATGTTTTAAGGATAATTAAGAGTAAAAACTGTGGTTGGACATTCTGGGCTTAAACCCTAGTTTACCACTTAAGTAATAATGTTGGACAAATTATTAAGTTTTCCAAGGCACAGTCTTTAGTGGTATACACCTACCACATTATTGCTATTTTTATAGCAATGACAGAAGGGTATAAAACATTTAGATTTATGCTTAAGATATGTAATGCACCTAGTTCATAGTAAATATAGGTTCTTCTTCTTATTATTGTTATTATCAGAGTAATTTTTTTATTTGTTAATATGTTATTTTATTTACTTATTTTTAAATATATTTTATTGATTTTTCTTACAGAGAGGAAGGGAGAGAGATAGAGAGCTAGAAACATCGATGAGAGAGAAACATCGACCATCTGCTTCTTGCAAACTCCTACTGGGGATGTGCCCGCAACCAATGTACATGCCCTTGACCGGAATCGAACCTGGGACCTTACAGTCCGCAGACCAACACTCTACCGCTGAGCCAAACCGGTTTTGGCTATGTTATCATTTTAAATCCCACTCAATTATCTCAGACCTTCGAAAGAGTACATACAGAAACTGTTTTGGTTCATATCTTGTTTTTAGTTCCATAAAAACAGGCTTGAAAAATCAACACTATTGTGAAACACAAAAATATTTCTAAGTGAATATGCCCTCACTTCCTACAAATACTTTACTAAATTCTAGGCTTCCAAGTAGCTTTTCATGGAAATTAGTTAGAAGGTTAGGTTACTTTAAATGTTTAAAATTAGCCTCACTGGCTATTGTGAGAATAATGAATTTTTCTGGAGTTCCATTATACCCTATAATGCTATGAAAAATTATGGAGATTTCCATGGTTATTGAAAGAAATTAAGAAATCATTATCGCTCAAGTCTGGACTCAGAAATAAGTGGCATATTGTCAGTCATCCTTATCTTTGGGGGACGTAATATGGCTAAACTTCACTTATGTGATAATGTTAATAATATTACTCTAGCAATAACTTGTTACTGCAGGATAAATATTACTAGAATGCCAAATGGAAAATCTAGCTCTCTGGGAAGGGGACAGCATTAAAATATTAATGTCACAAATTGCAGCAGGGACTTAATAATGAAGAGGAGCTATTACTGTTCCCAATATTGAATCTATGAAATTAAATGAAAGTAAACCCATTCAAATTAAGGGCTCCAAAGCTGTGTGCTGGGCAGGAAGGACTCTGAGCTCTGAAGCTGTGTGTTGGGCAAAAAGCATTGCAGATTAATCCAGATAATTTATTTGTTTTTGATATCTTAAAGTTTATATCATATTGCCCTCTGATATACTCGTTTTGTGTTGATATTAAGGCCTCAAATACTTTCTTTTTTAAAAATTCAGTTTCTTTGCTTTAAGAAAGCAAAATAGCAATTCAGTCTTTTAAGTGGGTCTCTGTAGGAGAAGGTGAGGGCCAATTCCTACCTGTATCCTGTTGACATTTTCTTCTGGCTGACAACTTAATAAAGGAACGATGGTAGATTAGGGGAGACAAGCGAAAAGGGACTTTCTAACTTGACACTGCAATATTTTACCCAAAACTTATGGCACAACATTGAGTAGATATGGCTTTGAACATATCTTTGCAATCTGAAGCAGATATATATTGCCACCTTGAAACTTGTGTGAAGTTAATAACTAATAATTCACAGATGGTTTTTAAACACCACTTTTATATAAACAAGAGGAAGAAATACAGGCAGGCCGGGATATGAAAAAAAAAAAAAGCCTACAAAATCATACAGGATATATGGATGGGTAAGCAAATTCTTATTGTTTAAGTATTGGGACTGACCTCTGTTTGAAGCCCATACCCTTCATGAGAAACCGGATTTTCACATGCTGTTTACATCTTCCGGCAGTCTTAAGTACCCATCAGTTCTCGAGCTGTACCAGGGAAACTTTACCTACTTCTCCTCACAGAGAAGGCAATTCCTAAACATGTTTAATGAATATATGTATTGGTGGATCAATGACTAGTGGGAAATTATCATGTATTTATTTAAAATATTTATGAAACTCTAACGCTATCCCAGACACTAAAATATAAAGATTAAAAATAATCAACAAATATCCTTGAACAGTTGAGTTACTTGATATTCATGTTAGTATTAAATGCTTACTTTCTTACTCTTTGGGTTACAGTACCTTCAGCAAACATACATGATAGAAAACTTTGTAACCACTCCATCCCTTTGTCCAAGCACCACATTGAGTAAATGGCATGGTCCTCATTTGAAGCCAGGATGTTCTATTACCAAGTTCAGGCTCATCACTATTAGGTCAAACAGTCTCCTACACAGATAGCCCCGCATTAGGCACTTTCTGTACATTTTGTGCATATGTTTATAGGTACTTTATAAACATAGACATGATTCATTTAATTATCCCCAAATTTTTTTTGAGGTGATTAGAGTTAATGTTATTAACTCTATGTTATGGGTGAAGACATAGTTGGAATGGCTAAAGATTCCAGACAGACCTTTATTCAACCCCAACCTCACCCCATCCAGCCCCAACTGTTTGCAGCTGGAGAACAATTTAGCTGTGACTGGCCATGCACCAACTTTCCCAGCATCTGTGGGGATTAGTGTCTTAGTCCTCAAGGGGTGGTCTGGGCATGACCCTAGAGCATCCACTACATCATTTAGAGCCTATACATTCTCCAAGCTCAGCTCAATTATTTTCACATGGAATTCTCTTCTGGTCCCCATAACTGGGGGGTCAAAACCTCTTTTACAAGCTCTCAGGACACCATGTACCTTCACTTTGTAGTATTCATCAGAGTTGAAGTCATTTTATTTGTGAGTTAATTTAATTGTCTGTCTTCCACGCTAGTTATCACATTCCATTGGAGCTTGGGTAGTGACTGTTTTTGCCCAACATTAGATCCCAGAGGCAAGTCCAAGGTCACGTACATGGTAAAAGGATAGGAGTAGAAAGGACTGGCCAGAGCCCAGCAGGGCACAAACTAAACCAGTCAGCGTCTTTTACACAGGACTACAAAGTGGGGAACTTTTTCCTACATCTAGACTTGAACAAGATGGAAGAGGCCAGAAAGAGGACACTTCAATAAGAACCACAGGCATGGGGTAGCCAGAGTCCTATATTTTATCTCTGTTGGGGCTGATTCTGGAACTGGTCCTAGTAATGGAGAAAGTAGGCAGGAAAGAAGAGGTACGGCCTACTGTTTGAGCGGGCATAGTCACTGTATGGAAACTCAGGCGGACAGTGGCTCCACATGCAAATCACCTTCTTTGTAGTTTCTGGACACAACATCTCAGATCACTTACCTCCACAAGTAACCCTAGTCATGAGAAACCCTTGCAGTGGCTTCTTCTTGCTCTTTTTTTCAGAGCTCACAATAAATGAACTATGTCTTTTTCCAAATGTCCTAGAAACTTCTACAGGTTGAAACTCAAGGTTATTGTCAAAACCAAGCATGGAGGACAATCCTTCTAGGGACACCTCTAGGCTGTGCTAGTTTTTCAAGAACGTATTTGAGCTTTCCTAGAGTTGTATTGCTATGTAATGATTGTACTATTGCTCTTGTGTCATTATGCAGTATCCTATAACCAAATACTCACTTGATTTATTTTTCTTTGTCATCAGGCCAGTGACCATTATGTTTATATTCCACTAATTAAGACTAAATTATCCTGTCATCTAAGGGTTCTTCTGCAAAAGTTTATATTGCAAAAGAGCCCACTCATCCTCAACTCTCCAGAAATCACTCCCCTGTTCAGTAAGAGAAATGAATGTCTGACTTTGTTGGAGCAAACCTATATGATCTGAGTCAGAGAACCTGAGAAACTTCTTTAATTACAGAAAATGTTCAATATACTCTAAACCAGTTTAATTTGGTCTATATTAGAACTAACACTTTATTTTTTATAAGAAATATTTTGAAATAATCCTTATTATTCTGAAATAAAATCCATGCATATATTATTAACACACATGATAGATCAAAATGAATCAGTCTACTATCCTATCTAATAAAAGCCTAATATGCTAACTGTCTGGTCATCCATTCAACCAATCAAAGCATAATGTGATAATGATATGCTAAGGCCACTCAACCGCTTGGGCACTGACCACTACTGGTAGGTTAACTTGCTGCTGGGGTCTGGCCAATTGGGGACTGAATGTGATGGGTCAGACATGCCCTGGAATCCTTCCATAGTCCCTCTCCAGCTGGCCAACCTCCCATATCCCTCCCCAGCCCCAATTGTGCACCAGTGGAGTCCCTCAGCCTGACCTGCACCCTCTCATAATCTGAGATTCCTCTGCTGATGTTGGAAATCTGGTTTCAGCTGGATCCCATTGGCCAGGCTGAGAGACCCCACTGGTGCATGAATTTGGGCATGGGACCTCTAGTCTTTACTGTAAAGAGGGATAAGAGAAAAATTTATGTATAAAAGCCTGAGTGACCGAATGACCAAATAACCAGTTGACAGGTTGCTATGCCCCTCACTGACTACCAGGGGACAGATGCTCAATACAGAAAATGCCCCCTGGTGGTCAGTGCACTCCCACAGCCAACCTTCCATGGCCAGCCAACCTTCTACAGTCCCACCCTCTGCCAGCACTCATAGGACTGGCTGGCAAACCTCCTGCTGTCCCTCCCCCAAGCAGCCAGCCCTGATGGCCCTGATCAGAACCTCCTGTGACCCCCTTCTCCTGGCCGGCCAAACCCCTGCAGCCCTTCCCCCTGGCTGGCCAGCCCCCATCCACCCTGATTGGACTGGCTGGCCAGCCTACCTTGGCCCCTCTCCCCACCAACTGACATCCCGAAACCCCTCCCTCTGGCTGGCCAACCTCCCATTGCCCTTCTCCCCACCAACTAACCTCCTGCAGCCTCTCCCCTAGCCAACCAACCTTTTGCAGCCCCTATGTGCCCCGATCTCCAGTCAGGCCGAGGGACCCCACCTGTGCACGAATTTGTGCACTGGGCCTCTAGTCTTTAATAAAATAATGTATTTTTAATTTCCAAAAGCTTGGTCATTACTATAATGAGAGACAGGTAATCAGAGGCTAGCATTTGTAGAAATACTCTTCCTTACAGACCAAGACTACACAGCCATGTGTATTGACAACTCAAATATCACGGGCAGCCTTGCCTTTCATCACTTGTCATTTGAAATGGTGATTAACTTTTAGTAAAACTCTAAGTAAGATAAAGTTCAATCTTCCTTTGATTTACATGGTACATGCATTTCTATGCATTTCTGGAAATTCAATATACCGTGTTTCCCCGAAAATAAGACATCCTCTGAAAATAAGACCTAGCGCAACTTTGGGAGAAAAAAATTAATATAAGACACTGTCTTATTTTCGGGGAAACAGGGTATGTTAAACCTCTTCCTTCCTCCCCCATATTTTGAATTTATATATCAAGTGGATCTCATTTCTAAGCTAAGTTTAAGTGAACTCTTCATGTATATAAACACCTGGTAGAACATTTAAAAACTGTGCAGCTATATTACATTGTAGAACATCAGAGATCTCAGACCCCAACCACATAAGTGGCATAAAATCCCACATCATTGTTACAACCTAGAATATCTCCACAGATTTTAAAATTGCTTCTTGAAAATAGTGGTTGAGAACCACTCTTTTAGAACCTCTGAGGTACCTTCTGGTTCAATGCATGTACCCAAACTTCTATCCCGAGGGGATCAGCTTTACTGGTTGAGAGATCCTTGCACCCATAATCTCCACAAATAGCCTTTGTACAGACAAACGTGTGCATGAATGTGTATTGTACAATAAGAAAACTGTTGGGTAATTTTGGAATGTATGTATTAGATACTGATATAATTTATAAAATAATGTTAAATCTAAAATCTTTTTAATATCTGTGCCAAACTTTTTTGATTACATATTGTATTAGCTCAGAATTAATCAAAGATTCATCTATTACCATGTAGAGGATCATGAAAATTCATAAAGTAAAAAGGGAACTTCACAATCAGAATTATTATATGTGTTGACATGTGAGTAATAATTATGAAGAGAAATTTGATTTGCTACCAATAAAGTAGTAAAGATAATAATATCAAGATGAGGGCCGTAGTAAAAAGATACTTACACTATAATAGCCACAGTTTTTAGCAGATAAATGGAGGCCATCCAGTTGCAGGTGACAAGTTACTTAGGAGGAATATCAGCAGCTGAAGTGTCCCAAAGGCTGTCAGAAATGCTATTGATTAGTCAATGATCGATTTTTATCAATGTTAGTAGAGTTAAGAGGCCAAATTGCCTTCTTCCCTCTCTGTTTTTATGCCCCAATTGCCCTCACAACTTATGGATACACTTAAGGTTTTAAAAACTAAATAGCTCATGAGTTTTAATAAAATCACTATATTTTCTAGCAAATATATGAAACAGCTTAGTTGGTTTGGGTTGCATTAAAAAAGGTGACAAGTTGGTTAAGAGAAGCTTTACGTATTAGCTGCTTTTAAATACTATTGAGTGTGCGTGGATTTTGTAACACTGTCTCTATATTTAGCTTATTTTAGCTGCAAATTATTCTGTCACAGAAGTGTCATCATGCCAACTTCCAGATAAGAAAAGCAGAGTCTCAAAGAGCTTTCTTACTCAAGGTCACACTTAAGTGTGCCAAGAATTCTATTGACCTTAACACTATATCAGAGTGACTTGATTTGGGGTAACCTCCAACAGTAAAAAGGAAGTTCTGAGGCCTCTCATCTATAAAAAAAGAAAAAAATATTAATTGAAGCCTATCTTACAAGCTGATCTAGTTTGTAAGACTTTTATTTTTAAGTTCTTCAGTTTCTTCCTTTCACTTTCCAGATGTACCCCCAAAGCGAAGACAGAATGCAAAAAAGCATTTTTCATAATAAACATTTTAGTACTGATTTTAAACTGGTTTGGCTCAGTGGATAGAGTGTTGATCTGCGGACTGAAAAGTCCCAGGTTAATGTTAGAATTTATTTTGTAAATGTTTTTGACCACATGCATATTTCATAATAAACATTTTAGTACTGATTTTAAATCTAGGCTGTGCAATAATACATAAATGTAAACAATAAAAATATAAAACAATGGAAGTTGTCAGAGCTAGTGTCAATTAAACCATGTCTAATCAAATAAATGGAGAGTTGTACATCAGGGAATGGTCATTTTTAAAGATTATGATCATTTCTTTAAATTGACAACAGTTGAGTCAACAGAAAATAAAATGAAGTTTATTTCATAAACATGCTGAAGATTTAATTCTGCTAAAGAAATTTTTTAGACTTTATTTCTGTAGAAACAGTTGATCCCATTTTTAGTACTCTCAGCTTTTCAATGGGCAAATAGTACTTCTACAGCAAGAATCATGTAGAGGAAATATTTATACTCACCCCTGAAATCTTTCAAAGATGTTTCCATGTTTGACTTGAAAAACAAATAGAGATGTGAGAGGTTGGATCTAAGTTAAGAAGGAAGTATTTTATTTTCCAGAATCTAGTTTAAAACAATTACATTAGAACCTGAGTGTGTGTCAAGACTAGTGAGTTTTAGCTTACTTCCAAATAGTCCCAAATTTATATTATTTTTGTTAATATTACATTAGTTAAATGCCTATCTTGCATTTTTTAAATTTTAATGTTAGAATTTATTTTGTAAATGTTTTTGAACCTGCATTTCCCCCTCAAAAAAACTTTGCCTTTTTAATACACACACACACACACACACACACACACACACACACACACACACACACACACACACACACACACACACACACACACACACACACATATATATATATATATATTTTTTTTTCCATTGATTTCAGAGAGAAAGGGAGCAGGAGAGAGAGAAATGTCAATGATCAGAGAGAATTATTATTCAGCTGCCTTCTGCATGCCCCTCCCTTGGGATCGAGCTGGTAACTTGGTCATGTGCCCTGAAGGGAATCACACCTTGATCTCCTGATTCATAGGTCAGTGCTTAACCACTGATCCACGAAGGCTGGGAAAAGAACTTTGTCTTAATCTCTCAACCAGTTACAGAAATAGAATGTTATATAAGAATATTTTAGCTGAAACTGGTTTGGCTCAGTGGATAGAGTGTTGATCTGCGGACTGAAAAGTCCCAGGTTCAATTCCAGTCAAGGGCATGTACATTGGTTGCAGGTACATACCCAGTAGGGGGTGTGCAGGAGGCAGCTGGTCTATGTTTCTCTCTCATCGATGTTTCTAGCTCTCTATCCCTCTCCCTTTCTCTCTGTAAAAAAAAAAATCAATAAAATATATTTTTTAAAAAGAATATTTTAAAGTTATATTATTTTTATAACTTAAAGGATCATTAGCTTGGTCGGTATTGAATAGATTTAGCTATTGAACAATTTCTGTCACTAGTAAACAACACAACAATATATGTTTCTCCCTGTTACATTTTGTCATCACCTCCAATTCAGGATTTTAAAACCAGGCCTATTTTTTATCTTCCTATTTCTCTTCATAATAGTCTTATTCGTATGATTGACATCACCCTAGTTTTCAGGTGATTTTCAACTTCACTCTCTGATTTCTGGTTGCCTTTTATTTAGTTACCTCCAGGTCCTATGGCTCCTTCCTTCACAGTGACTCCCAGCCAAGCTCTCTCCACTCCGGATCACAGCTCCTCAATGCAGACCCCAGAATAGCTTCACCAATATTGCACATCATCCAAAGTTAATTTTGCTAGGACATGATACCAGTTTGCTCAAAATGCAGTGTGCAGTTATTTCCTATTGAATAAATTCTAAAGAACTTAGCCTGACATGCAATTCCCATTCTAAATTGTTCTCTAATCATTTCAGCTTCATCCGTTCCTCCCTTTATTTCCCTTTTGTTCCATATTTTGTTCTGAACATCTAGAGCTTTCTTGATTTCTGTGATTTTGTTCATGCTCTTTGGTCTACCTGGAACTTTGTCTAACTTTCCACCTCCACATGTAAATTTGGCATATCACTAAATCTCACCCACAATGCCAATAATTTCCTGGTTCTTGCAGCCAGAGGTGAACTCTTCTTTTCCCCAAATTCTAATATATTTATTCGCTACACCCCTTTTGGGGTACTTGGCACTAGGAACATTCAAGTGATTTTTCCAAGGTTGTTTCCCTAGATGGTGGCAGAATGTAGATGTTAGGTTTCCTAAGTTTTCCATTTATTCCTAATTATTATAATTTACTATTTTAATTACTTGAACTTTTACTCTGTGGATGGACACAAGCTTGACTGCCTGTGCTTCTGAGAGTAGTCACATACACACTGAATGAGAAGAGCCTCACAGCATTGGGGGTCCAGCTGGGATGTCCCTCTCTCCCACCCCCAAACTTCCAAGCCAGCCTTCAGTGTGACCAATTCCCAGGCCATCTTGCATCCTCTTGTGAAGTAAAACTCATTACTGCTGAGATTGGTTCTATCCTTAGCATTTTATGGGATCACTAGAGCTAGATTTTTCCCCCCAGGGTTGACCAAATGATGCACCATTTTAACAGAAGTCTTACCAGAATTGTTTTCAATCAACACAGAATGATGATTTGACTTCATGTCTACTAATGAATCGCTGCTCTGGGTGGGAACAGTATAATTTTGGTCTGTGTTCCCCATTGGTATATGGATAAGTATGAAGCTCCGGCTGGGATAATTTGATGTGAGTCTTTTGGCTTCTTCCATCTGCGAGCAGCATGAGGCAGTGAAGGCTATAGCAT
Organism: Pipistrellus kuhlii; assembly: GCF_014108245.1. Taxonomy (NCBI): domain Eukaryota; kingdom Metazoa; phylum Chordata; class Mammalia; order Chiroptera; family Vespertilionidae; genus Pipistrellus; species Pipistrellus kuhlii. The sequence continues at coordinate 36,532,426 of NW_023425449.1, forward strand.
GCTCGGTCTTCCTCTGCTGGTCTCCATGTGTGTTTTCATCATTCGCACAGTTGTAGACGTGTGAATGACTGCCTCAAGGACTCCCTTGAACACTTATACTCTGTGGAGGTGCAAATGCTTCCTGGAAGAGAAAAAATTCTACCTTCCCGTGGCGGAGTAAAGTGGAATTAAAATTAATGTGGATGTGTATTCGCATCAAAATTCTATCAGAGAAAGCTAATTGAGCTTTCTGTGACTATCTCAATTTATTTGCATAACTGCCACAGTATCATGTATTCAAGAATTATTTCAGACTCTGGCCTAAAAATAAGTGAGTCTAAAAATCCTGGCTATTTCTCTTATCAGTTCCTTAAATCCTATAAAGTTTTAAAAGGTACCCGATAGAAATCTTCATATTTATTAATGCAGCTTTCAGAAATCCAAATTGACTTTCAATTTTTTTCTGCAGTTTGCCAGAAATTCAGTAGCTTAATAACTTAATCATTGCTCTAACTTGATATTTATTTCATCTTCCTTTCCTGAGATATGCAAATATGTCTCTTTGCTAATATCTTTTCTCCATTATCTAGTCTGAAACTGATGCAAAAAAGTCATTAAAATTGATAGCAATACCCACCACTTCAATGAATATGTTACATTTTCCATTTCATGGAGGCCCCATTATCTCGAGCCCTGACCCCTTATTCCTTCTCTACTTGAAAGGATCCTGATTTATCTCCAACTCTTGGGTAGCCTTCCTTTCATTTTCTATCCTTAATTTCTTATCATATTTTTTTACACTTTTCACTTCATTCAGTAATCTCAGTGCTCCTCTCTGCCTCATGTTTTATCATGTACATTTTCTTCTTTCTTGGTGCTGATTAGTTCTTGGACGCTTCTCCTTCTCCACATTTAGTTTTATTCTAACTAAAACCATATTTATTCCCAGATGATAGATAGGTATAGCCCTTGAACATATTTTAATTTACCTTTCAGCATATTTCATTTCCTCTTTCTTAATATCCTCTAACTCTCCCTCTTTCTTTTTCATTTGGTTGGCATGTATGTCTCTACTCAAAATTTACTTTTCTATCTGCCTAATTAAAAAAATCATATTTTTGCCTTTCCCCCCCCTTTGTTTGCTCTGTTGGCCTAACCCAAAAACTATTACTCTGATTTCAGTGTCATATTTTCTTAAATCTGTAATACTATCTCCTGTTACTTAAACTACTTTTGGAATTACAAAGAAAGCACATTTTCTTGTCCTTTGAAAATGTAAGACAGTATTGTAAGCAGAAAAGTGGTAAGTGCAGGAAACACTGTGCTGGTGGAATCTTTGTTGAAACATTCAGCTTTGAACTACATACACAGAAAGCCATTAAATGCTGGGATAATAGGCCCTGACTCACTGTGTCCCCTTTGTTTGGCTATCTCTGTGGTTTAGCAGTCCCCATAGAATATAGGACTGAGGGGTCTTGAGAGGTCATTTAATCTATTGCTCTATGCCCTGAAGTATACTAGCCAAGGTACCTTCTTGCTTTAGTCCTCACCACTGTCAGTGATGTTTGGAATGCTTGGTAAATATTTGGGAAGGTTGCAAATGTCATAGAGAAGAAAACTTGTATAGATAGAAATTATAGAAGTGTCACCTACTGAAAATTTTGAACCAGGGGTTGTTAGAAAAGTCAAAGCATTTAGAAATTGGAAAGTATACATCTCTGTCTTTCTATAGAATTTTGGGTATATATAGGCCATGACAATAGATTTTTAGTGGTTTGGCCTAACATTTTATAAGGATGAATATCCTGAGAACTTGCTATAATATGGGTGGGCTTTTATGTCATCTGGCAGCTATGACTCAAATGTGTTGAGAATCATAAGCCTAACCACTTTCTATACTGTACTTCCATCCATTATAGAAGGGGTGACCTAGTTTTTTTGTGTATTTTTTTCTCAACAGATTGATATTCTGAGAAGAAACAGGCATAATATTAGAAGTCATTGCATAAATATAAAACAGGGTCATTATAGATTCAACTGAACAATAATACTTTTAAAATGAGTCACTTTGATACTAAGAATACTTCTGACTCAGTCTATGATTCATATTATTAAAATGCCATGGTTTTCTAAGACCAATTTTGCAATTGATATTTAGAGAGGTAGGGTGGGGGCAGATTGAATAGCATCTAGGTGTTTTTTATGGATGGAATAGCTGCCAAATTCAGATCTCTCTATATTAGTAGTTCCAATTTTGGGGAGAATTAGTCTTTAGTGGTTCTTTAATGCTACTGATTTGTTGAAAAAAAATAATAACAAATAAATTAAAATTAGACCAAATAATAGTGACCTTTGCTTTCAATCAAAATATAAGCCCTATGTCCACTTTATATTCTTAGATAATTTAAATTCTATAGAATTTTTAAGTCATAATTACTTCAAGAGTTACTAAGAATTTCAGGGTATTAAAATGATTTAGAATGAATGAACTGACCTCAGTACCAATGCTGTACAGGTAACTTACTGTGACAGAGGTGTTCACTTAGAGCCAATCAATTACTGAAATTAAGGGAATACCAATAAATACCCAATATTTAAGAGTGATTAACAAATAGCAATTAATGAAAAACTAGAGAATATATTAAATTCCCACAGGGAGATAATATTAAAACATTTAGATTTTAGGCATTCTTATATGTTTGTTATCCATATTAGCATTTTTTCAGCTTTATAAAATATTCTAATATAGGTCTTGAAGACATTATTTTAACATGAGCATAATTATTAAAAATAGTTAATTTATTACAGGAAAGTTTTGATTGAAGAATAATCCAACCTACAAAGAAAAGAGAGGAAATGTCCATGTTTGAATAGTATTAAAGTTTCACTTAAAACAGAGCAAAACACAAAACTATTAATAAATATCCCCCAAAAGTTTTCTAGCATTAACATTTAGAGAAATTAAGGTTAACAATACTGCTAATTGATATCTGGCCTGGTAGCAAACATATAGCAACTTTAGGCACCAAGCTTTGTATTCATAAACACACTGATTTGGGATAATTTGAAATAATTCCATTTATTTCATTTTATTACTAGTAGTTTAGATCAGGCCTGACCAGTTCATCACTACATGACTGTGTGAATCTTACTTACTTTCTCTGCTGTATGTCTGTGTGGTGAGAAAGTGGCATCTACCTTAATGAATTGTTGTAAGAATGAGCTGGAATAATGCTTATATATAAATTATGTAGAACAATAGATGGCACATATTAGATGAACAATAATTTATAGCTTTTCACCACATTGTCATCATTTTTGCCTAAATAATTGTAACTGCTTCTTTGCTAGGCGATGCTTTTCAGTCTTCTCAGTAGCATTCTACATGTAATTTTCAAGTTAATATTCTCCAAATAAAATGCCAATTGAATCATGTCTCTGGTAAATATTGTCTTCTTAATAAATTAAATTTTAACAACTTAGCCTAGTCCTCATATTTCCCTAGGTTGTTGAAATACCCAATTTTTAAACCCTAATGTTTACAGGGGTTTATGTTTCATGTGCAGCAACCGAACTGCATGACTTATTATTCCAGAATATACTTCATACATTCTCACCTGTATGCCTTTGTTTACTCTGCCTACTCTAGTGTGCTAGGTAGCATCATGGGATCTGTGCTGGCATTTCCCTTTTTGTTCTCAATTCAGTTTCCAGTTCTTTCCAGTTCTTCCCTTTTTCTGCATCATCACAGAGAACTACATTTCCCAGAATCCCTGATATGCTAAATTTGGAGTAAAATTAACCAATGGAGGCACTGAAAGAAAACTTGGAAGGAAGGGAAAAGTAGAGTAGTTTTTTTTGTTTGTTTGTTTGTTTTTGTCCCTAAAGGGTCTTCAGCAATACCTGTACTTCCTTCATGGTCCTTGATTCAGCCAGTTAACCCATTCCCGTGGTCTTAGATTCTACTGGAGGCTTTGGTTAAGTTAACTACTTAGATTTTTTTTCAACTTTAGGTGAATATAGCTTTCAGAGAAAGATATTCTCAGAAATAGCTGTTTTGAGTTGTTGGCTTGAGCATTTTTAATATCTGTATATTCATTACTCTGTATTCACTCTCTTTAGGTTGAAGAATTTAGACCAGTTCTGTTTCCTTACTGGAACATAACTGCTACAGAATGCCATCGATTTGGCTTAAAATATTGACTTCTCTGAATATCAGCTTTTTACCATTAATTTAATGGTATTTTGTGGGGATTAAATAAATAGCATGTATGGAAATACATATACAATATCTGGTATACTTGGGTTTTCACTCCTCACTTTCTATGTTATGAACCCTTTAAATACATATGGGCTGAAATATATTCATTATTGGAATGTAAAGGGAATAAAGGAATGTCTTTGATAATGTTTACTCTGTAGATATATCTTATTATTTATATCATTTATGCTCTGAAATTGCCTTATTATTTATTAGACTCTGAAGGTGTTTTAGTTTGTAAGTCTGTATTAGATACATTTAATGGATTATTAAATAAACATTGTATAATAAATACCATTTTCTAGATAAATGTGAGTCCCATACTGAAAAAAAGGTATTATATGAGTCAGGGGAAGTGTGCCAGATCAATATGGATGAACTGAGACAAGCAATTCCAAAAGTCCCGAGGGAGACAAGTAATAGGAGGAGGATGGGATTTGTTGAACAAACATTGAGGTCAAGGTATTGGAATAAGGACTCAGAAGGAACTCAACAATGGCTGAGCATTTTCTCTTTCTTCTCTCAGTCTGAACAAGGAACAGAAACCATCTGGCACTGTTTCCCACCTAGGGAAGCCTTCAAGTAAAAGAGACCTGCTCTCTTCTCCTATGACAGCTCATTTTGAGTCTTTTCCTATGGCTTCTATTTTGAGTCTTGAGATGATTCTGGGGGCATAGATTCAGACCCCATTCTATTTTTTGTTACTTCTCCCAGAACCATGATGACTGTGGTAGTGTTGCTTATAACTAGGCATTTATTTATGTCTTCCATTCCTGGGAAGAGGACTTGCCAACACATCCTTCATCTGCCACATTTCAGATATAACAAACCTGTGAGCTCTTACTAAATAACATACTCAATTCCAGAATTGACACAAAGAACAAAGATTGAGTTCATGTTCCCCACATAATAGCCTTCTGCTTTAAGAATCTGAGATCTAGAGAATTTCATCTAAATGTTTCATTTCTTAGGTTTGAAACTAGGACACCTAGACTCTACCAGAAACCATTGCAAATACCTTAATTTTTGGTTAAATGTTCTAGGAGAGGAAAACACTCAACTGTATTGGAGATTGTCGGTGTAGGAGTAACCCAGTTTCCCCAAAGGCTTTTCCATCTGTGGGTTAGACTCTGAGGCCAAAATAGGATGTGATATGAGACAAGCAAAAGCTCTTCTCAATTTGTTGTGACTACTCAACTAGATTGGTTTCCTATGAGTCAAAGACTCCCTGTCCCCATTACCTCTAATTTTTAACCTCTTAATCCACAGAATATTCTGGAACATTAAACAAAGATATATTAAATATTTGAATGAAACAGCACAAGTTATTTGGTGAAATGGCTTCAAATGATCTCTATCAAATAAAATCTCGCTTGTCTAAATTGTAGAGTAAGCCAAGCAATTTAAAAAACGCTCATTGCTTCTTAAGAAAAATATATAGGATTTGGATTTTTTTTTCTCTCCAAACTACAGCTGTTACCATCATAATGGAAGTTAACATAGATTCTTGGAATAGGATTATACCAGGTTACTTTAAATAATAGAAATGGCTTTCGTTAGTAGTTTTACTCTATTTATTGTGTTTCTGATGAGCGTGCTAAATGATAGAAGTATTAGCCACCAGGATTGACACCTGTAATGAACTATGTATAACATGATGCAGAATTGAATACATGCTACAAGAGAGGTGCTGAGAATAGAGCAGAAGGGACAATTACTTCTAATTAAAGCATGGGGGAAGATCTAATTGGAATAACATTTAAGCCTGGAGTTAGCCCTGGGAAAGTTTACCCAGGCTGAAAAGCATAGGAAGAGTACACCAGGTAGAGAAAACAACACGAGCAAAGTCCCAGAAGCTGGAGAGTGGAGAGGATATTTGGAGAAGCACTTGGTGTGGACTGGTGGTTATACAATAATTCCTGGTAGAATGCATAGAGTTAAGCTTGGAAATATATTTGAGACCTAAGTCATAGGATTTGGACTTTGAGCCTATAGTATTTTATTATTTTGGTAAAGAGTCATAGTTTTAGGGTGAATAGGTACACAATGCTATTTCTCCTCTATTTTAGAAAAAAAAATGTATCTTGGAAGGTATATTGGTGGGGATACTAGAATAGATTAGACAAGAGATTTTTTGTGTGTGTGTGTGCATAGGCCAATTTAATGCAGTAAGAATGGAATGATAGTTGAACAAGTAAAACATTCCAGAAGTTCAATCTATAAGATCTAATAACTAATTGTGAGGGTCTCTAGTACACAGAGAAGAAAAAAGTCAAGGTTTCAGAAATTCACAAACGAAAAATGATAATATTAATAGACAAGTAGACTATAATAAGTGAAATAAATTTCAAAGAGGGCAAGTAGTTTGATATTGAACTGGAAATATATGTCAGTAATTATACATATAATGATTTCTTGAGTCAGAAGTTCAGGAGAGAGGTTGGATTTGTGGCCGAGTCTGGAAAATACAGCAGTTTTGATTTAGGTTTTTGTCCTCAGTACTTTGTCTACCTGTCTGACACAGTCTTTCTATTATAAATGATTCCCATTCACACCCACAGGAGTGACTCCCGTATTTCCTGAGTCTCAGACTCAGTTTTTCAATTGCCTACTTTTGCCTCCACCCAGGCATTTGAAAAATATGTTAAACCCAACATCTTCAAAACTGATGTCAACATTTCTATTTCTTCCATCAGAACTGCTTCTATTCCTATAGAAATGGCCAGTGGCATCATTACTATTAACCCATACATCAATACGTAAACTATATCAATGCAAAACAAAACCTGCATACACAAACTTGTGACTCCCCTTCCATCCTGATTTCACTAGTCTAGACCCTAATTCTTTCTTCTTAAGATTTTAGAACAAATTTCTACCAGAAACCCTTGTCTCTAGACTCTCCGGCAAATCCACTTCCCATATAATGACCGGAGTGACAAAAACTGCCAATGTGATCACTTCTCAATTACATTGCAATCTACTGTATTGGTTCATGTGTGTATTACTGTCTCCATGCATTGAATTCTATGAAAGAACGAGCAACTGTATTGTTGTTTCTCACAATGACTTTCTGCAATAGTAATTTGTAATAATCTTTGATTTAAAACAAATATTTATATTTAGGAACAGTTGATATGAAATGATAGTTGAAGTCATGCCAGTGGAAAATGCCCACATTTAGAGTAAAGAAACAAGAAGATCAAGAATAAAATCGTGAAATAAGGAGATAAATGAAAATGCAACTGTGGATGGTATTGGGAAATGAACAATAACGAAAGAATCCAAGGAAAGTAATATTTAGAAGAACGTTTAGAGAAGAAAGACGTGTTTGCTTACTTGACCTCTGTAAGCATTGCACTGCTTCCACTCTCTTCTTGACCCTCTTTGCTTATTCCTTCTGCTCCTCAGCTTGCAGTGCTCTCTTCTTCTTCCTCTCATAGTCACATCTATCCAGCGCATGCCTGCTGCTCTTCCCACTCTGGCCACTCTTCCTGGGAGATTAATTCCAGTTCTAGGGTGTGCACTGTCATTTATAGCACAATGACTGCGAAGTCTGTATTTCCAGCCCTCTTTGTTGCTGTGCTTCAGTCCCGGAACCCAGCTTCTAACAAGGCTTTGCCGTATTTCCAAAGTAAAGGCAGCGTTCCTCCCAGATGTGTTCGTTTATCCCCTTTGTATTCTGTTGAGCTTTGTCAGATGTAATATTCTTGTCTCAAGGTGCTTCATTTTTTTTTTAATTTTAAAAAATATTTTTATTTATTTCAGAGAGGAAGAGAGCACGCAAGAGAAAGAGAAACATCAATAATGAAAATCATTGATAGGCTGCCTCCTATATACCCCTAGGGATCAAGCTTCTGCAAACCAAGCATGTGCTCTAACCTGGAATTGAACTGTGACCACCCTGGTTCATAGGTCTACAGTCAACCACTGAGCCACACAGGCCTGGCCCAGCTGCTTTAATCTTGACTCCTTTCTTTCTTACATCCCACCTCATGTCAGTCACCAAGCTTCATCAGCTCTCCCTTCCCTTTTCTTTCCTACTTTCTCTGCTTCCACAGTTTTCATTCAGTTCTTCAACATGTGTTAAACAGGTTTTTGTAGTAGACTCAAATAGGTATGTTTTCCATAATCCTTCCTAATCTAAATTATCCTTCATATGATCATCAGAGATAATTTCCCAAAGGATAATGTTGAATGATCTCATCTGTTTAAAAGCAACAAACACATAAAAACATCTTAACTCACTAATGATCAGAGAAGAATTTCCCAACTCACTAGGATCTTTTACATGGATCCTTAAAATATAACTTAAAATATATATATTTTTTAGTATTAACTTCTCTAAATGCTTTTCTCCCACATCACAAAAACAAAGAGAAAAATTCTCAATTTCTTTTTTTTTTCATGCCTTTATAGAATTTGTATGCTGATCTTGGAATTTTTTTTTAACCTGGCCGGTAATAGTTACTTTTTGGAGAATATTTGCTTAACTTGCAGGAATTGTTTTAAATGTCATCCTATTGTGGAAATCTTTTCAGGTTCGCAGTGTTAAATCTAACTCTTCAAAGAAGAAAGCATCTGTTCTGTAGTTAGTTATAAGCTAAGCATTCATACCAATTTATATCTCTGACAACCATGTAAATTGTGACCTTAATAAAAGGTGCCTGTTCAAAACCAAATGACCTCTAGTTACGTTTTCTGCTCTCTGAATTATCTCATTGTATAGTGTTCATCTTTATGTTTATTAGTATACATATATATACTAATTTAAATATATATACTTAATTTCAGAGAGGAAAGGAGGGTGAGAAAGAGATAGAAACATCAATGATATGAGGGAATCATTGATTGGCTGCCTCCTGCATGCCCCCTACTGGGCATCAGGCCTGCAACCGAGGCATGTGTCCTACCCAGAATTGAACCATGACCTCCTGGTTCATAGGTTGGTGCTCAACCATTGAGTCATACTGACTGGGTCTTTATTAGTTCTTAAATGAGTGTTTGCTTTTGTTTCAATGCCAGTATTAAATAAAAACCTATAATGTTAGAAAATACATATATATATATAATGTATTGCTTAGATCTAATTTATATCAGATGCACAGTTATTAGATAATGAGGTATTTCTTGACTGGAAAGAAAACTATGAAATAATTACTAAGAAATTGATTTTCTTTCTTCATTTTGTCTTGATAAGAATATAAAAGACATAAACTTTGCCTCGTATCAGCGCTGTGTGATACTGCCTTTCCCACCCTGGAGCCACAGTACATACTTAATAACATGCACATAATCAAGAAACACACCATGCAGAGACAACTCCCATCTACAGAGGAGAATTCCTGCCAAAGTGCCACCTGAGCCGTGAGGCTCCAAATTTGGGTCTGCATAACCAGGAAGAAAGAAAGCTGTGCAATGCGAGGGAACCACATGCAACCCTGTCACACTAAGCATCATAATTGTAAAGTCAGGATGAATAAGAAGAAATGAAAAGCTATTCATCGGAGCTGCCTCCTCATGGGATCAAATGATCCTTATGCTTGAGGTAGATTTAGCTGTCCCCAAAGGGCCATCTCACTCTGGCACAGGAAATGAAAACAAAGCAAGCGAGCAGCCAGTCAGAAGCAGCCACCACCTCTGGGTCCAGCCGCCCGAGAACCAGCGGAATGTGTGGCTCCGTAGGATGCAGGCAATTATAAAAACATCTGAATGGGTACACTGGAAAATGATCTTTAACTCTAGTGGGATGTTGAAATGACTTTTTTGAACTTTTCTCATTAATCTCAGGTTTCTTTTTACTGACATTGTAAGGTAAATTATGCCTTAACTGCTTCATGCTCTGTTTTCTGTGTTGGATTTGTGGACTTACCATAATTTTATTTTGTATATGTTGAGAGGTTTTAATAAATTGTGTCAACCAGAAAAACAGTGGGAATCATTGTTTCAGATGTGAAGTGACAGCCTGCAGGCCTAGGCTGTTATTACTGGAAATGCCATTGAATTCTGAATTTCAGCACTCCTTTTCTTTTTTATAGCTCTTCATGCTTCATATACACTGAGTGGCCAGATTATTATGATCTCTGAATGTATAATAATCTGGCCACTCGGTGTATATCCTATATAATAAAAGGCTAATATGCAAATTGTCCCCTCAACCAGGAGTTCGACCAGCAGGCAGGCCAGCCAACCTCCCATGTCCTTTCCCCCTGGCCAGGCTGGCCGGACCCCACCCATGCATGAATCCATGCACTAGGCCTCTAACACACACACACACACACACACACACACACACACACAAAATGAGTGGCAGATTATTATGCGTTCAGAGATCATAATAATATGGCCACTCAGTGTATGTTTGCTAACTATAGAATTTAATTTTGATGTCCAAGCATCATATAGTAATTAAGGCCATGTTATAAGTAGGGAAGCCACTTGATTTACAGTCAAATTACTGTCCTTTTTTATTAGCTATATTTATCTTTTCCTTTGTGTGTCTTTGTTCATTTGGGCCACTGTAATAAAATACCAAAGTCAGGGTAACTTATAAATAGTAGGAATTTATTTCTCACAGTTCTGGAGACTGGAAGTCCAAGATCAAGATGCTAGCAGTGTCTGGTGAGGGCTCTCCTGGGGTCACAGACTTGTTATATCCTCACCTTTCGTAAGAGGCAGGAGTACTCTCTTGAGCCTCTTTGACAAGGTCAGTAATCATATTCACGAGGGGCACCCTCATGACCCAGTCACTTCCCCAAGTCCCACCTCCAAATAACATGACATTGGGTATTAGGACTTTTGGGTACCCAAACATTTGAACCATAGCAGTGTGTGTGAGTGTCTAGTTTTAATTGGTTCTGTCACTAACTAGCAGTAGGTGGGTTGGGATATCTCCCTTTCTGAACTTTCAAAATGTTTGTATATTACCAGTAAACCATACAGTACTCATATCACAGATTTGTTCTAAAAATCCTAAGAGATCATGTAGTTAGGCCAGTTTGTAAATTCTAAAGTAATACACACATGAGATTCTTCGCTGTTTAGATGGCAGCATTGTTAAAGAACATTAAACTAGTGTTCATGTGACTTAAATTCTAGTTTACATTCTACCATGGACTTGCTTTATGGCCATAGATGAGTCAGTTAATGTCTCTGAGCCTCGGAAAGGAGGAAACTGATTTTTGTGGTTCCTCATCATTTCAAAGAAACGTATTTGTTTCATTTTTCTTTTCATAGTTTTTAGCTAGTAATTGTAATAGTAATAAAATAACTGTTGTCACTTACTGAGTATGGAATTCTAGACTAGTAAGATTATCAAGAAGTCAAGCTTATCCCATATAATAAAGAGATAATATGCAAATTAACCCTCTAACCCTCACAAGATGGCTGCCTATGACCAGGCTGGCAGGGAAGTTAGTGAGGGCCAACCAAACAACGGAACAAGGCCAGCGGGGGAGGGGGGGCAGTAAGAGGAGACCAGACAGTGGGGGGAGCAGTTAGGGGTGACAAGGTTGGTGGGGGGGAGGGGCTGTGCAGTTGGGGGCAACCAGATCAGCAGGGGGGGCAGTTGGGTATGATTAGGCTGGCGGGGGGGGGGGGGGAAGGGGGTAGTAATGAGGGGTGACCAGGCCAGTAGGTGGGCAGTTAGGAGCAACCAGGCTGGCAGGATGGGGCTGTTGGGGACTACCTAGCCAGAAGGGGGGACAGTTAGGGGTGATCAGGTCAGCATGCAGAGGCAGTGAGAGATGATTAGGCCAGCAAGGGGGGGGGGGGCAGTTAGGGGTGTCCAGGCAGGTAAGCAGGTGAGCAATTAGAAGCCAGTGGTCCAGGATTGTGCGAGGGTTCCCTGATTGAAGAGGGTGCAGGCTGGGCTGAGGGAACCCCCCTTCTGTGCATGAATTTCATGTACTGAGCTTCTAATAATTAATAAATACCATACATGATCTATTTGGATCACATTGTTGTAAATATTTGATATCTTGGATAGAGATCACTCTTGCTACTAACTTTTTGTGGTCTAAGTTATTTTCACATGTTAAAGGTGAATATGCCAATTCAATCACGACCCCTTTTTTACTTCCTGACATGAAGGGTACCCATTTAGAATCTGTGACAGATTTGGGGTTTTGATTTTGATCAGAGAACAGAGTAGCTATACCTGGTAATAATAATAGTAGTTAATGCTTAAGTGAGCTCATTCTACATTTAAGATAGTTTTCTAAATGGTTTATATGAATACACAATGTCATCTTCACAATATCCCTACGAGGTAAGCACTATTGTTATTTTAAATTCTACAGATGCAGAAACTGAAGGGCTGAGGGATTTGGTTCATATGAATAGTAAGAGACAAAACCTAGATATGAACCAAAGCAATTGGATTCTAGAAAATCACTGTGCTTTTCTAGCTGAGAACAATGACTTAACTACTAGATAAGCTAACCTGACAATATCTGAGTTTTGTTAGTTCACACTTAATATGGTAATTAGTCTGGCTCTTCTACAGGGGGACTCATAGACATTCCAGGGGTACTTGAATGAGAACATTTAAGTAATTGTGTGCATTTCTTTGTGTAATGGTGTCTTAGTCAGCTCAAGCTATTATAACAAAACTAGACTGGGTGGGGGGCGGGGAGAAGGGTGTCCCTCAGCCCAGCCTGTATCCTCTCCTATCTGTGACCCCTCGAGGGATGTTCAACTACCCATTTACAGGGATCAGGCCATGGGAGTGTGGCCGGCCTGTGTGAGGGGCTGAGGGCTATTTTCAGGCTGGCTACACTCCCTTCCGGTTTGGGGTCCCCACTGGCGTGCCTGGCAAGCCTGGGTGAGGGGCTGATGTCTGTTTGCAGGTGGGCCACACCCCCCGGTGACCCAAGCTCCCAGTTCCTCCTTTTTTTCCCTTTTTCAGCGCCTCCTTGAGCAGAGGCCAGGGCCAGCTGGAAGCAGGTATCTGGGATTTATCTTCTATAATTGAAACTTTGTAATCTTGAGCGGAGGCCAGGGCTGGCTAGGACATTCAGGAAGCTTGGCTTTCTTCATCACCTGGGGGCAAGTCAAGCCTTCTGCTCTGTGGCCGCTACCATCTTTGTTGGGTTAATTTGCATACTCACTCCTGATTGGCTGGTGGGTATAGCAGAGTGATGTTCAATTTGCATGTTTCTATTTTATTAGTGTAGATAACATAAATAGGGTGCCATATCAATAATAGAGTTTTATTTCAGTTCTGGAGGCTGAGGCTTCCAAGGTCAAGTTGCACATCAGGTCTATCTCTGGGAGCCTTCTTCCTGGTCTCAGATGACTGTCTTGCTGTGTCCTTACATGATAGAAAGAGCAAGCAAGCTCTCTGGTCTCTTCATAAAAGGGCACTAATCTCATTTATAAGGACTGCACCCAAAAACTGTACCTCCAAATACCATGATATTGGACATTAGATTTTGACATATGAATAGGGTGGGACACAACATTTAGTTTATAACTTATGATTTAATGGAGACATATGTTTTTAATACATATATTTCAAGCAGTGCATATGCTTTGTAATCCACATATACATAATTCAAATGAAAGTAAAACAAATATACAATATATATTGTTTTTAATTACACACCTTTGTCTGCAATGTTCTTATAGGTAATCTTTCTTAAGAAATAAAGATCTTATAAGGAGAAATCTCTTTTATATTTTATTTCAAAAACTTTGCTGTTGCAAATTTTGCAGGCAGTTTGCAGGCACTCCAGACAAGCTTTGGAACTGAAAGTCTGTGTTGCATCCTTTGGCGTCACTAGACAGCCTATTGATTTAATGGGCATATGAGAATATCAAGAAGCATTCTGATACGACTTGTAAAACCACAGCAGTTTTTAAATGCATCAATTGTTGACCTCTTGCCAAATTTTTCTAATCCTTCTTCACTTTCTACAAGTACATGACCTATAGCAGAATTATCTCCCATATAAAGAAAATTGAAGCTAATTGACACTTGATCCCAGTAATTTATGTCAACTCAAAATCTAAATATGTACCTTTGCCAATGTTTTTTGTCCGTGTGCCAAGACCACCCACTCTACATTTTATTAAATATCTATTTAGCAACTTTTACTAGTCCTAGGAAAAGTTTGGGCCCATTATCTAAACTCAGCAAGGGAGGTGATTATTTCCAGATTTTTACATATGAAGGAATGGAGATTGCGAGTAGCTAAAAATTTCCTTAAAGGTAAAGTTAGCATTAAAAACTGAGGGTCCTAGCCCTGACCTCTATGGCTCAGTTGGTTGGAGTGTTGCCCCACCCTATGCCAATAGATTGTGGGTTTGATTCCCAGTCAAGACACATACCTAGGCTATGGGTTTGATCTCTGGTTGGGCATACAGAAGGCAACTAATCTCTCTCTCTCTCTCTCTCTCTCTCTCTCTCTCTCTCTCTCTCTCTCTCTCTTTCTCTCTCTCCCTCCCTCTCTCCTTCCCTCCCTCTCTCTTTCTCTCTCTCCCTTCCTCTATCTCCCTTTCTCCCTTCCTCCCTCCTTCTCTCCCTCCCTCCACATACAGAAGGCAACTGATGTCTCTCTTTCTCTCTCTTATCTCACCTGTTTCACCAGTTCCATCTCTTTGCTGTGCCTATGTTTACAAGGTTTGGAGCATGGTTAGATCTTTTACATACTAAAAAGAAAAGGTGTTTAAATCTATAACTTATCTCTTGACTTCCTTCCTCTGACCATCAGCATTTTGAAAGAGTAATTTATACTTACTCATTCTATCTACAAGTAGGGTTTATAACCTGGCTTTAGCTCAAACTTTATATGAAACAAATTCCTTAAAAGTTATAAATGTGTCTATTGTTGAACAATGTAATCTTTTCAGTGCTTTCTCCACACTTACCTCTTTTTAGCATGTTGCACCCCAGCCCCTAGCTTGGATTCCACTTCAAGACATTTAGAATGCAAACTACTATCTCTACAAACTACCCTCTACACGGCTCCTTAACTATTCTCTTTTTCTTCCATCCAATTGCAATATGTAGGCATTCCCTGTGGTTCTCATCTGCTTGAGGATCTACCTACTCCTCTCCCTTTGCCTGGATAAATCCTATTCAATCTTCAGGTTGCAGATCCAAAGGTTCTTTCTCAGACTCATCAATGAGGAATTTTAATTTTTAATTCATGAGTTAAATTGTATAATTAATATTAACTAATCAGTTACATTTTCTGTACTACACATGATTATTATTGTATGTCTTTTAAAAAGTGCAACCTTTTAACAGTTTGTAAGTGATTCACACAAAACTTCTATGGGATGGACCTAGTCCTATTTCTTGTCACTTTCTCCTTCATACACAACTTATATTTAATATTGCATGTATACATGGTAATATATTTATTTTAATTTACATCAAACTGAAGAGGAAGCAGAAAAAATATAGCTATAACTAGAATAATTGAACAGTCTTAGATCATGTTATTATATCCAATGAATTCTTACAAATTAGGAAAATGCGTGGTCATTCTGCCAAAGAGCTCTTGAGAGATTTTTCTTTAAATCCTCATCTGAAGATATTTTTTTCATTGGTTTTTTTTTTTTTTTAGAGAGAGTGGAAGGGAGGCTAGAGACAGAGAGAGAGAAACATGTCTGTGTGAGAGAGACACCTTGATTGGTTGCCTCCTGCTCACACTCCGAGGCCTGGATCGAGCCTGCAACTGAAGCATGTGCCTTGGACTGGAACTGGACCTGAGAACCTTTAGCCCACGGGGTGAGGCTCTTTCACTGAGCCAAACTGGCTAGAACTTGAGAGATTTTTAAAATTACAATATGTGAGGCAGAGGCTGGGTGGAGGTGGGAGGGCGGAAGAGGGGCAAATGAGGGACATCTGTAATACTGTCAACAATAAATTTCAATAGAATAAAATTTCATAAGAAAACAATAAATTTATAATTTTTTTCTATAAAATTAATTCCAGAAAATAAATAAAAAATATTTTATGGGAAAAGTTAACATAACTGTAATGAAAAGAGATCAAAAGTGCAGGTGTCATCTACTTTTAATAAATTCATCACGTGTTCTTATTGCTTCACGTTGCCTAACAAGTGCATTTGAGTTTCCCAGGGAGAGGGACCTTTTGCCTATTCCTGACTACAGACAAAGTCTAAGCCACCAGGAAGAGAGATCCCGAAGGCCCTGCTGAGTGTGCAGCAAGCTGTCTGAGTTTTACATGAAGAGGTCAGGCTTTTCTGGGAGCGTTGCTTTCCCAGTATAGCACGCTTACAATAATTAGTGTCCAGGCCACCCAGGAGATGGGTGCAGACACAGCTGTTGTTTCAGGTAGCAGGCACATCAATGGCAAGGCACTGGGTATTGATTTGCACAGTGACATCTTTCTAACTATGTCATCTGAATGAAAGAAGCCTCAAATTAGCCAATAATAAAGTGTTAGAAGTTGTAGTAAGCTGCCCTCTTGGGACTTGAACTAGAAGAATATAGAAGCCCCTCCCCCATCAGGCCATCAATCCTGCTAAAGGACTCAAGGTGATGTTAAGTTGACCAGTGAGACAATGTGAAGCCTCCAGTAATGCTGTCCTATTTAGTATTTGTGCATGTGTGTTTGCGCCATTTTTGTATTCAGTTTCTGTCTGTATTTAAGATATGCATATCTACAGAAATAAAATATGCATACATGTTATTGTGGCCTAAAAACTTTTAATTTGTGAGAATAACATGCATCATTGATAAAACTAACTTCTCTAACTTGATAAAGCTAATTTCAAAGGCAAAAACTAAGTAATATTTTCATTAGCATTAGATAAGGATAAACTTCTTGGCAAGATTGGTTGCTGCTGCTTTACTTTCTGATTTGATTATATTTTCTGTTTTCAATATAAGCCCTAGCTACATAATTTATGAAAGGATCCCAAATAAGTTGGATTAGACTGTATACTGATGTTGCATGTCTCAAAAACAGTCACAAAAAGGTTATAGTTATATTTATTGGTATCCAAATTATCTCTTGATCTTTTTTTACATGAAAAAAATAGTCATTTCACTGCAAACTCTTGGATATTATCTTTTATGTTGTTACAAACTTTTGTTGAACATACCTTTTCTTGCATTGGTCTCCATGTTTGTGGTCCTTTGAGGTGACCCATTGGACAGCATGGCTTTACCCTTTTAGCTTTTTCTTGACCAAATATTACAATATTATCTTACCACTTGACCCATTCCTCTTTTTCTCATAGGTATTAGGCTTTATAAAAACAAACGGAACTTTAGAAAGCAGCTCTGTTTTTAAAAAACAGATGCTAATATCAACAAATGGTTAAAGGCAACAATGAACATAAGATTCCAGCTTGGAATGGCCTTTGTAGCTCCTATCAGAATCTCAGCACACACCCTCACTTTTCTTTTTTTTCTTTTTTTTAAAAATATATATATTTTATTGATTTTTTACAAAGAGGAAGGGAGAGAGATAGAGAGCCAGAAACGTCGATGAGAGAGAAACATTGACCAGCCGCCTCTTGCACATCCCCCTCCAGGGATGTGCCCGCAGCCAACGTACATGCCCTTGATCGGAATTGAACCAGGGACCTTTCAGACCACAGACCGATGCTCTACCACTGAGCCAAACCGGTTTCAGCACACCCTCACTTTTCTAAGGCCTGATATATGGTCCAGGTGGCTATTAAGACAGGGAATCAGCTTTATTTAGAATGCTAGACCCATGCAAATTTTACCAATTTCTATGATGAAGCTATTTTTAGTTTCTAGGGAACTCTACAATGGCTACTGAATTTCTCTGGCTGTGGGACAGTCCCAGCAGAAGACATAGTACTTTCTCCTCTGATGGGTAACAGGAAAGGAAAGAGAAGAAAAATGTTAGTTGGATTACAGGCTCTGGGGTGGATCTTGTGATTAGCTACCCTGTTTCCCCTAAAATAAGACAGTGTCTTATATTCATTTTTGCTCCCAAAGATGCGCTAGGTCTTATTTTCAGGGGATGTCTTATTTGAAGAAGAAAACGGTACACATTTATTGTTAAATGAAAATAAAGGAAATTTATTACCTGTAAACGGTACAGAAGTACGGTAGTTGTCAACACAAACCAGACAAACTGTGAATCCTACAGTATCAAGAATTTACTCATTTATTCAATGACAATCATGTCATCATCTTCTGGAACATCATCATAACAATCCAATTCCTGAATTTCCTGGTGAATTTCTTGTGACTCCATTTCTTTCAGAATCAGTGGACCAAATCTCTCATGTTTAGCCTTGCGGGGGTGGGGGGGGGATCTTATTTTCAGGAGGGGATGCCTTATATTTCACTCAGAAGGAAACTGTAAGTAGGTCTTATTTCAGAGGATGTCTTATTTTCGGGGAAACACGGTATTATCTTTGTCTGTTTGATTCCTTTCCCAGGCAAGCATGGGAGCCCAGGTTAGAATCTGATCTAAAATACGCCCCCTATTGGTGAATCTCAGTCTGCCAGGGCTGATTAGTTTAAGGTTGTCTCTCAGGACCCTTTCTATGTCTCAGGAGGCTGGTCTCTACCAATTCCTCACTTATGCTCCCTTATTCTCTGGATTTGTATTGGGTTTGCCCAACATGGCAGCAGCAGGAGAGTAGAAGGTAGGAGAGGAGTGTCCAGGGTATTATTCTGCCCCCACTCACTCCCTAGCAAATACTAGATCTTGAGGTATACATACCTGAGAGGGACACTGTCATTTACCCCCAGTATGGCGACAGAGCTTTATAGTATTGCTCTCTGCCCTCAGGGACATCTCATAAACTTTTCTGAAAGTATAAATATTTCTTCTTCCTGGTAATGGGCATGTCTTCAGAAAGAGAATGACATTAGTTGAACTATGAGACCAAAAACTAGAGGCCGTCAGTCTGCAGTTAGGTGTACTTCCGGAACAATTTCCAGCAGTAGCCCTGACATGCAACAAAATGTCCACCCTTCATTTGTTCTTTTCCTTCCTGACCCCATGGATGCTATTCCGTGACACCTAGTCCTCCTGGTAAGCATAGGAAGCCAAGTGGATTACTGTGACCCTTATGTTAACATGACAGCCAACATTGCATGCAATGCTATTAGTAGCCATAAATGTTCATTTTTCGTATCTCTTCAAAACCAGACATTCCAGTGAAAGCTGTGTCTTGGATGTACTCATTCATCACATTTAAATTTCTTTAAGAGCTCTGAGTACAACTTTTCCAGAAAGAACTGCCTTTACAACATTTGACCCCACAGGCCTAGACTCCAAGAGGGATAAAGTCCGGCGATGTGCTTAAGTAGCACTTTGAGCCCAGAGAGACCTGGCACATTAAACTAATAAAAAATGACTGTAAAACCATTTGTAAACATGAAGTGCCATATAAATGCTTATTAATAAGCATTTTTTCCTTCAATTTATATTTATTTTTATTCCAAGATGCCTCTTAAAAATGCATTATGGTTCATTGTGTATAATGTCTTTCAAACAAATTGTATTCAGGGCATTTCAGAGAGTTAAATACATGTCAGTATGTGGCATAAATTACAGAAGGACACTTTGAATGGTAAATGAATTAGTGCCTTCAGTCATAAGGCCAGAGAGAAATGGGTTGTGTAAGCGTCTGGTTTGAAATATCTAGACTCCCTGGAACCAACATTGCAAATCCCAGCAGGCCAGCTCTGTCCTTCATCCTTCCGTGATAACAGTCCCTTCAGTTTACAGTCTGCTGATTTTCTGAATGATCCCTGGAAACAGTAGGCATGTCTGCCCTGTGAGGACATTGTACTGAGCCAGGGCAAAGAAAACAAAATTCAAGAGGATTTAAGCAGAACCAAGGTATCTTTTATGGGGGCAAGATTTTAATAGTGAAGGGAACATAGCAGGAGTGAGGGCTGAAGAATCTTCAAGGCTTTAAAAGAGAAAAGAGGAGTGAGCATCTAATTGCTACTACTGACCCTGAGATCCGCTTGTGAGTCTGGGAAATGGATTCCAATATAAGAACAGACTTTGCAACACCATGTAATTGACCTGTAACCACATGCACAGTTGATATTTTGGATTCCTTATGATTTTTTATGAAGCTTTAATCTGAATCCATAATGAAGAGCATTTAGTATCTAGATAAAAACTTAAAACATTTTAAGTATGCAGGAGAAAAATAGAGCCCTATAATGTAATAAAAGGGACACAAGTCACATTTGAATGTGGCCCTTCTAAAGACTTGAACATAGTACTTCTAAGTGGATATTTTCAAGTTTCCACAGCCTCCAAAAATCTCTGAAAATTGTTAAATACATTATTATGTGAGAGTAGAATTGGAATAAGCTAATAAGGAGGGGGCTCTAATCTTTCACAGATAATGGCTTACATTGGATTTTTTTCAGATTCTTATTAGGGTTATGAGGATACTCTTTGCAGAAATGGAAACTAGGAAGGCAGATGCCCAGGTTGCTCCTCTTTCACTTTGACACTTTATGAAAGTCCTGGTGTCAGCAAAGAACTAGAACAATTAGGTGTACCTTCCATAGTTCATCACCAGATATTGGCTGACTATGGATTGTGATCAACTGTTTAAGAAAAACCTTTTTTATTTCCTCTTAAAACTAGTATTTGATATTTTATTTCTCTGAATCAATGCCTTAAATATACCTCTTTAAGCACCCACTGTTTCTGAATGCCTCCTCTTCTCTTTGCAAAGGATTATAAAAACAATCCACAGTACCAACAAGTTTGAATGCCTATCAACCTGTTCTGGGTGGAGTAAATTCACAGAAATAAAATAGAAATATAAGACCAACCTCTAGACTTTCACTGCATACCTTTTCACTATAAAATAGGTATATGTATGGGCAGCCCTGAAGCAATGTAACCCTATCAAGAATTCTTTGTCTATATGAATAAAGAATTATATTATCAAGCAAGCCATCAGTTACTTTTCTGCCCTTACTGGAACTTTTCACTTAGGCAACACTTTGTCTCTTTTATAAAACTCAGGATGCTTTTCTATCAAGAAGGTCTGCCTAAGTCATTAGATCCCCTCCTATGGTTCTAATACCATCCATGTGTCCCTCTTGTATCTCATGTCAGATGTGACATTCATTATCAACCTCTCTTTCTATCTTTCTTCTCTATTTTGTATCTTCAGGATGCTGTGCACCAAATGCAATGCTCTCTTAATAGAATTAAATACTAATTTAATAAATTAATCAGCCTTTTTCAAGATTGTCCCTGGTACCCTTTTCTCCCTTACCTATACCAGGTGCATGTGCTGAATGATTCTGTACATTTAAATCTAACCTAATAATAGAGTAATATGTAAATTCACCATCACTCTTCTACATGAGCCACACCCACCAGCCATGCCCACCAGCCAATTAGAGTGAGTATGCAAGTTAGCCCAACAAAGATGGCAGTTCATTTGCATACATGGAGGGAGGGAGGAGAGAAGACTGAAGACAGCATAGAAGAAAGAGGGAGGGAAAGTGGAAAGCAAGGTGGCTGGGGCTGCTGGAGGGAAAGCAGTGGCAGTGCATGCTGGCAGGGCAGGGCGGGTCGAGGCACACAGCGGCATGCAGCTGCGGATGCGGTGGCCGCAGGAGGAAGCAGGGGCAGCAGGCACAGTGGGGTGGGGGCGCAGCAGCAGTGCATGGCCCTAGAGGCAGTGGCAGCGGGCATGGCCGAGGAGGCAGTGGCAGCAGCAGGCACAGCAGGTCAGGCATGCCAGGCGCGCTGTGGAGATGGTGGCGGAGGTGGCCTTGGGCACAGTGGGGCGGGTGGGGTGTGCCCAGTCCCGCCTGCCCCACCCTGCCTGCCACAGCCGGAGAGGTGAGGGGGTGAAAGAGGTGGGGGTGGTGGAAGGGAAGCCCGCCGGAAGTCTTGCAGGAATATTCCTGCAACAGGTGCCTAGTGTGAATATGATGGGACATTATTCCTGTGTTTCAGATACAAGTCAGTTAATTTTGTGTTCATCAAAAGGGAGAATATCTAGGTGGGCCTGACCTTAGAGTGTGAGTTCCATGTGGGCAGGGATTATTTCTTATTGTTATGATTTATTTATTTTTAGAACTTATATGGCAGCCTGTGTCTGGAGAATGCATAAGGCAATATTCCAGGATACCAGCAACAAAGAACAATATACCTTAAACAATAAAATTAAAATAAGTAAATAAATAAAAAGGAATGTGTTGGTATTTTAGAGAATTATGACTGGCAAAAAACACACAGACACAAGTTTGGGGGCAACAGAGTAATGTTCTTGCATTACAAAATCAATCAAACAAACAGTGGTTACATGTCAGTTATATCTCACTAAATTTGGAGAAAAATAAAATTAAAAAATTTGAACTCACATATTCCTGTGTCTATTCTGCCAAGGAGAATGTTCTGCAGATTTAAGAAGATAAAACAAACATTAATGAAAAGAAATTAAAAACCTAGGTATCTATGAAAGCATAAGAAACTATTTACTATTCTACAGTAAACTTCAAGCTTAAGAGAATTTCATCCTAGCCTACTGATAGACCTGAACTTTTGCTCACCATCTCAGATTTATCAACTCAGCACTTACTAAGTAACATCTACTCTATGCTTTAAAGTTAAATATGTATTGATATTTTCCAAATCAGCCAAGGAAAAAGAATAAGTGATTTCCTGAAATGTTCTAAGCAGAGTAAGTCCAGTAAAACATGGGATAGTATGGCTCACTAAGAGAACTACATATAATTCTCTGTTGGTATTGTAGGCAGGATTCTAAGGACCCCCAATTACCCATACCCTGTGTAATCCCCTACCTTTGAGGATGGGCCAACCCTGAGCCCTGCTTCTATAGAATGCAGCAAACTAATGGGGTGTCACTCCCAAAATTATTTTGCATATTATGTGGCAAAAGTGAAGGGATTTTACAAATGCAATTAAAGTCCCCAATCAGTTGATCTTTTAAAAATTCATGGTAAAGGAGTTAATTCTGGGTGGGCCTCCTCTAATCAGGTGAGCCCTTTTGAAAAACAACAGAACATCCTTGAAGTCAAAGATTCAAAGCATCAAAAACTCTCACTTGATGGCCTTAAAAAAAACACAAGCTGCTATAAATTATACAGATGCAGAGGGAATCCAATCAACAATTCATGAAGGTTTGTATGCGGATCCTTCCCTAATCAACTTTCTAAATGAGAATGAATGCAGCCCAGCCAATACTTGATTTTAGACTTGTGAGATTCCAAATGGAGAACTTAGTTCAACAGTGTCCAGACCTCTCACCTACATAAACTGGGATAAGTGAATGTTGTTTTAAGCCACTTTTCCATGTTTTACACAGCATAGAAAACTAACACAGTGGGTGCTGCAGGCTGATTGTAAAAGTTGCCTAAATCAATCCCCTCCTTGTATTCACACCCTTTGCATTGTGACTCCGAAGAGCTTTCCATTAAGAGGTAGAGTTTATTTTCCATTCCTTGAGTCTCATCTGCATTGTTATCTGATTGAATCAATATAGCCAGAGGAGAGTGTGTGCCATTTCCAAGTCTCTCTTTCTTTGATTCCTGCTCTCGTTGTGAGAATAAGTCTGAGCTCACCTACTGGAGGATGAGTGAGCTCAGGGAACAGAGCCCAGCTGTCTCAGCTGGGGTCAGCCTAGACCAGCCCACAAATAGCTGCCCATAACATATAAGAAAGCCCAGCAAGATGAGGTGATTTGCCTAAGTGACCAAGAGCAGAAAATGTCTTTGAAATTTACTTAACTACAAGTTCAGTAATATTCATATGTATGATGTAGTTGACAGAAATTTAATAAGCTTAAGCAGCTAAATAGCAGTGAACTAAAAAAGGGAAAATTAATATGTTACTTGATTTTAGGATGCTTACTTGAAATAGTACCCTATCTGCCCTAGCCAGTTTGCCTCAGTGGATAGAGCATCAGCCTGCAGGCTGAAGGGTCTCAGGTTCGATTCCAGTCAAAGGCACATGCCCGGATTGTGGGCTTGATCTCAAGTGAGGGGGATGCAGGAAGCAGCTGATCATTGATTCTCTCTCATCATTGATGTTTCTATCTCTCTCCCTCTCCCTTCCTCTCTGAAACAAATAAAAAATATGTTAAAAAATAAAGAAATACTGTCCTATCTGAGAACTATTGTTAATATGTGGGCACTGAAGACATCATTTTTCTCAAAAGGAGTATATGGGATGATGGGACTTTGAAACATATCCAGGTAGAAATAGATTTTTTAAACTTAATAAGAAAATATATTTGATACAGCTGCATCCTATTGAAGTGTTACTATGCAAAAGAAATTTTTAATATTTATGATGTGGCTAAAAATGAAATATTTTAAACCCATAATTGAAAAGTTCAATAGAAGGATGTTGATTTAATTGAAGGGGTAATGTTATAAAATGTAGAACATAAAGTAAAAGGACCCTAAGAAACATTAGTGCTTACCCAGAGACTAGCCTTTTTCCCAGGTGAAGCCTGGGATTATTGCTTCTCATAAATCACCTGACCTGGGGCCAGCAGTCACTGCCCCTTGCCATGGTAGAGCTAATTTGCTGAACAGAGAATAGGAGGAGATGGTTTCTAACGTTACTTCCAAATTCAAGAATGTTTTCTGGATTGTCTTGGAACTTGGGTTTAATTGTGTTGACATTGCACCTGATATTATAATTTATGTTTGTATTTCCTAAACTCTTAAACTTTTAGAGAATGTCCCTAAAATTAGTATAGTAGAAGCTTGAGAATGATTTCAATATAGAATATTTCAGGACATGGAATAATATTGTCAGGTCTGGCCACTGACCTTTTGTGTTCAGAATATACCATGAAAGTACTATATGCAGATGGTTACTTATTTTAGGGTATTATTTTCTTTCTGTCTTTTTGTAATTCAAATACATATATCAGAACAGACATATATTTGTAAAGACCCCTCAATACAAAGAACAGCAACATGCATTCAGATTTCATTTTGAACAGACTAAACAGATCATGAATATTTATGTGGTTTGAAAGGACTTGTACACTGTATCGCTGAACCAAATAATTATGCAAAGATAGTTTCACTTAAAATTACAAATGCCATATTTTAGCTTGTGTTCAACGGTTTTAATGCATATTGATAATGGAAGGAAATAGCTTCTATTTAAAAACAATACACTTAAGTTGGGAAAATGCCATTACAGCATACTTTAAAATGTTAAAATGGCGGAATTGTGTTAGGGTAAGAGCTAACGAAGGCCCAAATGCTGAGTGATGTTTAAGAACTAGACGTAATTGCCCCTTTTGAAGAGAATATACTTCTAAGATTTAGTCTGATGATTCCTTCTGTTCTGGTTTATGCATTTATTGTGTTTAGCTTGTCCAGTTTGACCTGTGCATGCAATAAAGTGCATGAAGAACTCAAATAGAGGTTATTATGGGTTAAGAGACGAGTGACGTATCTCTAATAGGAAATCATTTGAATGGCAATGCAGTCCCTTTATCTTTTTCCATTGTAGGTCATATAATTAATCTTTTAAAAAATGAATTTGCAGTCATAACGTCTACATAGTACTTTGGTAGGCTCTTGGGGATGCCAAAAGCATATTACTAGGAAGGAGAATAAATAGATAACAACGCAAAGGACACATGTATTTTACTAAAACACAGGTGGTTCTAGAGATGCTAATGTCCCCACATTCTGGTTAATATAAACCTGGGCTTAGGAATCAATTGAACATAGTTTCAAATTTAGGGTGAACTACTTTTTATATCCGGGTCTTTGCACAAAATTTTTAAAATCATTGAACTCAATTTCTGTATTTGAAAAATGTGCATGTAAAGTATCTGTTGCATATGAGAACTTCTTTGGTGCTGATATTCTCGCTTCCTCATTTCATCTCAATGAGCTGTCACCCTCACCAGGACCTACTGGGATATACCATTATACAGTTGGCACCTGGAATTCACGGTCCCTTTTATCATTATAAAAACCCGAAAAAACACATCCAACTATTCTGCTGGTGCAAAATATTTTTCTCTCCTCACTTAAGTCTAGAGGCAATGTTATAAATACAGTATTTTTATAGTAAGTATATTATATATTTATAGAAACCTTCAGGTAGGATTGGAAATATGTTTACTCTCTTGGTAGAAAGGAAAAAATCCTCAATAATTGACGTTAATGTTGATGAGAAAAAAAAAGAACTTGAGGAATAGTTTTATTTCCTAAGTATACTTTCCTGAAATATAAAGATAGTTTTTTTTTATTGCAAAGATTAAAGGCCCTCTTATTTCAATTATGGAGGTGCTATAAAAGAACTCAAGTAGCGTTTATCAAGCTGTAATATGAACTTGCAATAGGATTTTCCAGGTTGGTATGCATTGTTTGCATTTTCATTCTTCTCAGCAAATTTCTAACACCTTTTTTTAGAACTTCAAGGAAATTCTTCTGCTCTAAAATGAAGATTTTTCTATCAGCTGTTAAAAGTTTCTTCACCTAGCAGGTTAAATTTTTAGGGTTTTGTGGCAGGAAAGACTAGCTATCCACCTATTCTATTTCTCTCTCTTCCTGGAGAAGAAATGAAGCTACACAAATAAACTACATTCCCCAGACTTTCTTGCCATTGTTTGTCCCTGTGACTGCATTCTAGCCAATAGAATGCAAGCAGAGGTGATGGTGCCACTTGCAGCTTCTGCAGAATATTTCTTACACTGGGTCTTCCAGACTCTGTCCATTCATTCTCTAGGCTGGAAAGGGGACCACTGATTACTTTGAATGCAACTTGTTACATGTAGAATATCAAATTAAAAAAAAAAGTTTGAGATGATAGCCTGACAGCCGCCTCATTGGTAAGATCAACATTGGACTCTTCCTTAATTTGAAAGACCAAAGTTTTTTATTCAACAACTCAGATTTTGTGGTTTGGTCAGTCAGTACAGCTGTTAACATTACTTTATTCTATCTGTGCAGTGTAATATCTAAGACAAATGTTATGGAGAAACACAGATGCCTTATTCTCCCAGTTATTATATACAGTACAGGGTTGGCAAAAGTAGGATTACAGTTGTTTGTATGGAAAATACAATAATTAGTAAATACCGTACAAGAATAAACTTTTTCCAGCCAGAGTGGCTCAGTGGTTAAGTGCCAACCTGTGAACTGAGAGGTGGCATTTTGATTCTCAGCCAGGGCACATGCCCGGGTTTGCAGGTTTGATCCCCAGTGGGGAGCATGCAGGAGGCAGCTAATCAATGATTCCCTCTCATCATTGGTGTCTCTTTCTCTGTCCCTTTCCCTTCCTCTCTGAAATCAATAAAAATATATTTAAAAATAAATAAAAATAGGAATTGACATAAAGAGAAGTTTGGATAAATATAAAAAAGATCATGCATGACAGGGTTGATCCTGGATGGAAATGTAGATGTTTTGGATTATCTGTTGAAAGTTAAGAACAAATACAATTTACCTCTGGAATCACCACTAGTTTTATCATTTCCACAATAAATAGACACATGCTAATTTTCACCATGTCCTTTAACTAAATCGGTGAGAAAAATGGCATCTGAACTTATCATTGCTAATAACTTCTTATAAGTTTTCAAGTAACTAGACTGATTTTTATGTGGTTGATAAAATCTCTGTTGAGTTTACTACAATAGTTTTACTATTGGTGTTTTTAAGGTTTTGGGATGAAGTGAGGTAAGTTATGTAGGAACGTACATTCAAAATATAGGTGCCTCTACATTAAAACTAGTCAAGACAAAACGAAAGAGTGAAGATTATTATAAAATATAATAAATATCATTCCAAGCATTTGTTTAGCCTCTTTGGAAGTGGATAAGGCAATCAAGAGAATCTGAAATATGGACTAAAATAGAATATATTATGGACTGTAAAGATAGGGTACCTATCTCTAAAGTGATTTATTTTTAGTAATATATGATAATTTCCATATTTGAAATTCAAAATTATCTAGTTCTTTCTTGATTGACTCAAAACGGTCAACAGGCAATCAACAGAAACAGACAATTCAGTTAGGGCAACTAATTGATTTGAGGAATTTTCATTCAATAATGACCTTGAGTCCTTGCTGCCTGGGATGCCCTCAGATCATGTCATGGGGCTCTAGTAAAGATCTATCAGCAAATCAATTACAAAAAGCAATGGAACATCTGATCCTTCCCTTGAAATTAACTAGTGAAAGTAGGTCAGCACACCTTCAAGTGACAAAATGAATTATTATGTTCTCAATGACCCAGGAAGGAAAGAACTACTGATTGATGGGAAGGGATATTTAAATGAGAATTGAGCATTTCTGGGACTAAACATGTAGCAACGATCATAAAACAAATAAAAACTTATAAATTTATTAAAATAATTTATTTTTCATTGTAGCCAAGGAAGAATTTTCTTCTCATTGTCCTCTATATCCACAACTATAATTCTGGGAAGCTGCCTATATTGAGGTTATTGTTATGCTAAGTGAAAAGTGAAACTGTGAGTATATAGATTTCTCAATATAATTTTTATTCTATGTAGAGAAAAAGCACAAAATAGTTTATTGTATATTAACTGATAGAATTTGTTTCCCACTATGGAAATTCAGTTAAATAACATTACAAAGATATGGTCCAAGATGACTAATTTAATGATAGGAATTAATGTGTCAAAATGAAAATCAATATTAGACAGTGTTTTCAGTTGGTAATTATAAATATTTAAACTAAAAATAAATAATAAACTAAAAAATCATTTCTTTCAAAAAGAAATCTATAATATTTTTATTTGACTAATATTTTAGGTAGTTATTATGTTTTTATATGATCCCTGGAGTATTTTTCTTTTAATTAAGTCATCTAGCACCTAGACTTATTCATAATGGTAAGTTTTAATTTAGAGTTTTATTGTTACATATCTCTATAGACAGTACAAATTACAATGTACTTTTATTGCAAATGGCAGTAAGATATTAAATTAAGGAATAATTTGTGGATTCCATGTATAATGCACATACTCTACTGTTTTCTACATAAAAATATATCCTAATTACTGCAATATGGAGATTAAACCTGTGGTCTCAGGACTTCAAACCTTGACTCACCCCTAATTTTGAATTGTGTAGCCTAAACTATTGCTTCTTCCCAAGCCCCAGTTTCATCATATGTAGAATAGTATTAGTGGCAGCCTTTTTCTCATAGGTTTTTGGAAAGATGACATTTGAAAATCTATATGAAATGATTAGCTAGGATCTGGAATATTCTGAACAATGTTAGTTATGGTAATCATCATAGAGTTCACATCTATGAATGCCTCTATGTTCAGTTCTTAAATGTTCCTATTCACTGAACTATGAAGTTGTCATTTTATTTAATGCATGAATACAGTGTATTTTATTTAATGCATGAATTTAGTTTTCTTTTAAAATTTTGATGAAGTCAATAGGCCTACTGTACTGTATTTTTCAGTTTTATATGGTACCTAGTGTAATATTATGACTTTGTTTATATTATGGTGTTATTGAATTATGGTGTTTATATTATGGTGTTATTGATTTCCCTTTGATGTTTGCTAATGGGATAAATTACTATATTATCTTTTTAAGGGATATATGTACTGTGTTCAGGAAGACATTCCTAAAGTGCCATATTTCATATTTTTATGCCTACTGGGATTAATGAGTTTTCTATTTTGTTAATATTGATGCTTCTTTTGTTAACGACATAAGCTGGGCATAGAAAATCATCTCTCAGTGTGCCCAGGAGTTTGTCACACCTCCGTAATATTGTAGAGCAGACCTTTCTATCATCTTTGATTTCTGGGCTTTAGCACTAGTGTTAGAGTATTCTCAGGGTAGAATCAGGAGGTTGAGAGGAGGATGGACCCTTTCCCAGCATCATTCCCTTCCTGTTTAAAACAAACAAACAAACAAACAAACAAACAAAAAACAGGCTAAGAAGGAATCCTTAATTCAGCCTCCCTTTGTGCTCAGCCTGGTCCCCGCCTTTTAGAGCTGCAAGGTGCTAGAGGGTGTCATAAAAGACCCTGTGAAGTGTTTTTCTCTTCAAGGATCTTGAAGGAAAATGAAAATGTAACTCTTATCTTTATAGCCTTAGTAGTTAGAGGTCAAAATGGGGAGAAAGCTCTTTAAACTTTTGTGAAGAATCAGTAAGAAAGAGAAGTAAGGAGTGGAACAGTATTCTATATCAATATGAATTAACCATAGCAACTTACATCTTTAGGCATTACATTTTAGGTCTGTTTGGAGTAGCAGTGATGATGGAATGTGTAAATATGGAAGGAAGAAGACAGAAATGGACACACTTTTTTACTTTGTCCCAGAGAAAAGCAATTTTTATTTGACCAGCTATTAATATTAAAGGCCTAGCAATCTGGGAAATGTAGACCTAAAACATATATACCCTCATCATAATAAAATATTTAAATGGCATTAAAATATTTTTAAATTTTTAAAAATTTATCTTTATTGTTGAAAGTATTACAGAGTTGACCCCTCCATTTCACTCCTGTCCCCTCCCCAGGCCTTCACCACACTATTGTCTGATGCATATAGGCATATGTCTTTTGATTCGTCTCTTCCCACCCCCTTCCCCATCCCTCTGAATCAATGACATTTAAAGATAGTACAGAGCTCTAACAGGAGATGCATATTGTAAAATTAGCTATTGCATAGCTAATTACCAGATGGATTCAAAGGTCACACAGCAGTGCAAGAACTTCAACTCCAGGTTCAGCCAAGAGATTCTACTGGGAAGGAAAAGGATTGGTGGCAAGCATCAGGGACAAAACCTGGATGGCGGCCAATAGAAATGAGGTGAAACCTATATTTCTGCAAGAATGCCTAAAAGGCTTGGCCTCTGTTTTAAAGTGCTCACAAAATTAGGTAGGCTCACCTCCCCAAATCTGCAATTTGATTAATCTTAAACTAACTGGATGAGGGCCCTTAGTTACATCTGTGACATCCCTTCCTCTTTGTCATGACAGCATGAGGTAATCATGGAGTGAAATCCCATTATATTCACAAGTCCTGCCCATGCTTAAGGACAGGAGTCTTGGGGTTCATCTTAGAATTCTGTTACTAACTTCAGGATTATGTAATATTGTTGTGCCGTGGGATTACACACAGTTCAAATAACTTTCTGTATTTCTCTTCTATAGAGGTTATAAGAACAGTTCTGTATCATAAGATTGTATGGACTAAGTGAGGTAATAATTACAAACTTCTTGAAGATAGTAAATGCTACATATGTATGTGTGAGAAGAAAATAAAGTGTTTCAAATACCGATAGCACATACTAAGCACTCAAGAATGTTAGGGGCTATTATTTTTTAAAAAAATTAACTCCTAATATGAAATATTTAGTTTGAAACAGTGAATGATGTTTGGTTAATTGGTCTTTTATGGTTCCAGTGATAAAAATATATTATGTGTTTACCTTCACGTTAATACTTGATTCCTAACAAACAAGGTATTTGAAATTAATGCTGTATATATTTTAAATTGCATACTATCTCAATAACTAAATGATAATCAGCAAGAGTGTGTTTGAAAGACTGATTAATTTCAGGTAATGATTTCCCATTACACAAGAGACATGGGCAGTTTTTAGTATAATTAGACTTTAAATGCCAAGATCATGATCAATAAGAGTTAAAAGACCATTTGCAAACGCATTATTTATGGAATTTATACAATCAGATTTTAAAAATAAAAGTCAAACCTCATTGTTAAAAATATATCTGAAGGGATTATTGGCTAATATTCTCTATTCAATCAGTAGTTTACTAGAATGACTATCGATATATTTTTTTCCAGCAAAAGAAAAAAATTTTAGTTTTAATTTGACAAGTGTTGGTTTAATTAACAATCAACAAAATGGCATTCTAAATTTGCTTCAGATGACAGTTTGATGACATCTACTGATTTTGCATTATTGGATTGAATATTGTCATCATTGTTTCTGTGTGGCATGCTCAGGCAGGAATTGAATTTTTCTTTTTCTTTGGGAAATATATGTAAGAATTGTCTCAAGTGCTATAAAAGTTCATATTGCTATAGCAAGAATCTCTCTCAATATATGTTATATAACAGTATGTATATGTATATGCATATGTAAACAAACCATTTTAACAGTCTGTAGCTATTAAAATCTTCACGCATTCAGCCTTTACTGATCACCTACTAAGCACTTGGCAGAGCATGATAGGTTTTTATTGTATGTGATGAGAGATGTAAAAGGTCCCAGAGTGATATTCAGTGCAGTCATAAATATCATGCTAAAGAGTATGGATGTTGTCCTTTAAGAAATAAGAAGTTTTGACTTTGCCACATGGCCACCAAATTCTTTGGAATCATTTTTTCTTCCTTCCTTCCTTCCTCCCTCCCTCCCTCCCTCCGTCTCTCTCTCTCTCTCTCTCTCTCTCCTCCCTCCCTCCCTCCCTCCCTCCCTCCCTCCCTCCCTCCCTTCCTTCCTTCCTTCCTTCCTTCCTTCCTTCCTTCCTTCCTTCCTTCCTTCCTTCCTTCCTTCCTTCCTTTCACATGCCACAGGCCTAACAATGATGGGTCTGTCTTGAAGACATACCCAGAATCTGACCCAGTTTACCACTGTCACTGTGACAGCCCAAATACAGGCCACCATCTCCTTCCTCCTACCTAGACCACTCAGTTGGTTTTCTACTTCTGCCTCTGCCCACTTAAATCTACTCTCCTCATTGAAGCCAGAAGTTTCCTGAGAAAACATCAATCAAATCTCAATATTTCTTTCTCCCTAATCCCCTTAATGGCTTTCCACCTCACACCAGGACAGAACACAAAATCCTGACAATTGTCCACAGGCTCTATTGATTGGGTGACTCCTTAGTAGAGTGACTCACAAGCTGACTCTAAGAGAGTTTCCGGCAATCTGGATGTTGGCAAGAATAGACAGCTTTGTCTAGACTTCCTGATACTTAAATTGTACAGTGTACTTCAGTTATAGAATATTTTGCTTCAGTAGGCCCCTGATGTCTGCGCTTGGTCACACTGGGAGATTGATTTTCTCTTACCTCCTCACTGTACTGTACCTCCCGAGTCTTCTCTATAAGCACCGAGTTATGGCCTGTACCACATATTGTATCATGTTGGGCTTTACCATACCCCCAAATAAGTATACCTTCCTTTTATATAATAAAATTTTACATAGCAGGGTTTTGTGGGTTTGAGAGTAAGATTCTCAATAGCTAACATTATCTTCTCTATAGGTAATGATTCAGTGACCATTACTTACAGAAATGGGTCTTTAAAGGATAATAATACTAGGAAGCCACAGTATCCTAATTCATCTTTTTTTGTCAGGTGTATGGAGAAAAATGAATGTTGTGTTTCTCACCTTTACTCATATTATATAATGATCACAATATGCCTCTTAAGCAGCTTTTTTTTGGAAAGTTAAAAATAAAATAATAGCCGAAGCCGGTTTGGCTCAGTGGTAGAGCGTCGGACTGCGGACTGAAAGGTCCCAGGTTCGATTCCGGGCAAGGGCATGTACATTGGTTGTGGGCACATCCCCGGTAGGGGGTGTGCAAGAGGCAGCTGGTCGATGTTTCTCTCTCATTGACGTTTCTAGCTCTCTATCTCTCTCCCTTCCTCTTTGTAAAAAATCAATAAAATATATTTAAAAAAATAATAAAATAAAATAATAGAGGTACTGGAGGTCACAAAACAGTGTGACTACTACTTGAATTCAATCAGTACATATTAATCAAGTTTTGTATAATATATTCATTTCTTCAAGTTCTCAATAACCAGATCCCTTATGCTATCAAAACCAGATAATTATTAGCCTTATCCTCAAGATGTCATTAACTTTAAATTTGTATCATATTTATGTATATATCAAAATGTTTTGCAATGTTTTTTTTTGTTGTTGTTGTTTGTTTTTTACTTTTCATCCTGTTATCCTAATATATAAAAACCCTGGATGGTAATGACCAGTAATGACTGAGGCTCGGCCTACTGGGTGTCAGTCCTGCAGTCAATGCTGGATTGCCTGTACCACATATTGTATCACATTGGGCTTTACCATACCCCCAAATATTTATTTTTATATATATCAAAATATATATATATTTGGTGGCCTGTATTTGGGTTGTCACTGCTTCCATTGTCCCAAAACAGTCTGATGAGTGGGCTGTGAATCAGAGCCAGAGAGAGGCCTGAAGAGAGAAGCAGGGACTGATCTGTTGCCTCTATGGCAGTTTTTCATCAGCACTTGCCTCTCTCTCTCTCTCCCAGTCTGGCCAGCAGCCACACCTCCATTTGTCTCCAGGCCTCCACAGGGGCTGCTGATCAGCCCCACCTTTCTGATCAGGCCTCATTGATAGGCCCAAGACATTGTCTGGCATAGAAACCAACCAATCAGAATCAAATCTGGGTGAAGTGTGAGGAACCAATGGCTGCCTAGGAGGCAGAGCTTTTGACGCTGACTGGCATAGAAACCAACCAATCAGAACCAAATTGGCCAGCAGAGGAGGGCATTTGGGGATGAGATCAGGCCTGCAGGGGAGGGCAGTTGGGGCCAAGATCAAGACAGCAGCGGAGGGAAGTTAGGGGCAATCAAGCAGGCAGTCAGGCAGGCAAAGGCATTTAGGAGATATCAGGCAGGTAGGCAGGTGAATGGTTAGGAGCCAGCTGTCCCAGATTATGAGAGGGATGTCTGATTGCTGGCTTAGGCCAGATACCATAGGGTTCTAGCCTAAACTGGCAGTTAGATATCCCCAAGGGGTCCCCAATTGGAGAGGGTGCAGACTGGTCTGAGGAAACCCCCCACCTGTGTACGAATTTTAGGCACCGGGCCACTAGTATCTATACTAATAAAAGGGTAATATGCTAATTAGACTGGAAGACCTTACAGCAGACCTTTCAGATGTTCCTCTAGACTAGGGGTGTCGAACTCAATCAGAGAAGGGGCCAAAATCTAAAATCCAGCCTAAATCGCGGGCCGAATGGTTTACTGAACAGTCATAAACTGTCATTGTGATGGAAACGCAGCGAGTGCAGTGATGACAGCGCGGTGCGGGCCACATTGCAAGGCCTGGCGGGACGGATTTGGCCCGCGGGCCTTGTGTTTGACACATGTGCTCTAGACAAAGTCATGGTGGTGGGGCTTAGGTAGAGGCAGTTAGAGGCCAAGAGGGGAGGGCAGTTGTGGGTGATCAGGCTAGTGGGGGGCAGGGCCATTGAGGGTAAGCAGACCAGCAGGGGGCCAGTTGGGGGTGAGCAGGCCATCAGTGGAGGTCAGTTGGAGGTGATCAGGACTGCAGGGTAGGCAGTTTGGAGTGAGCAGGCCAGTGGGGAGGAGAGGTAGGGGCAAGCAGCCCAGCGGGGAGGGGGGGGGGCAGTTGAGGGTGAGCACACTGGCACGGGTGGCAGTTGGGGGTAATCAGGCTGGCAGGGGGTGGGGGCTCATTTGGCAGGGGGTGGGGGCTCATTTGGGTTGAACAGGCCAGCAGGCAGAGTGGTTAGGGGCAATTAGGCAGGCAGGTGAGCGGTTAGGAGCCAGCAGTCCTGGATTGTGAAAGAGATGTCTATCTGCTGGTTTTGGCCTGATCCCTGTAAACCAGCAGTAGGACATCTTTCAAGGGGTCCCAGATTTAGCAGGCAGGGCTGAGGAACATCCCCTTCCCCATGCACTGGGCCACTAGTTGAATTATAATTTAGTTGGTTAAATAATTTAAAGTATTAATGTGTAAAGCAAAAAGACCTCTCAAATACATTTTCTGTAAAAGAAGAAAGCTTCATAGCCAGGTTTAACCTTATTTTCTCTTCTCATTCTTAGTAATATACAACAAAGAAACCTTGCTGAGAGAAAAGAGTAACACAGGTACATCTATAATGTTAGTCATCAAAGTAAAACATAGGTCAGAGACTTGACTTGTTGTCAGACCTCTCTGCCTCTTATAAGTCACTTCACTTCTTGAAGACTCACTCCTTGTAAAACAAAAAGGTTGAGCCACATTGGGTAAGGTCCAACACTTCTCCCTGCCCTAAA
This sequence comes from Pipistrellus kuhlii, assembly GCF_014108245.1. Lineage (NCBI taxonomy): Eukaryota > Metazoa > Chordata > Mammalia > Chiroptera > Vespertilionidae > Pipistrellus > Pipistrellus kuhlii. The sequence continues at coordinate 36,568,663 of NW_023425449.1, forward strand.
ATTCCATGACTTTTCATTTAATTCATCTTGTTAACAAAGGAAGATTCAATTCATAGTATAACCTCTTCAGTTAGTTAACACCTATGGAAAAGATTATATAGGGAGACTCGAAGTGAGAAATCTGTATTTTTTGTTTGTCATAAAAATGCCAGTCCTTTGGTATTTTATTTAATTTTTTTCAGAGATCATTTTTATTTTGTAAGTGCAACTGATAAGCTATCGATAGATGATTACTATACCTATCTCATTGGCCTTTATTTACCATTGTTGACACAATAGCCATCCTCAAGTGTTTATTATGGACTATTTCTTTCCTCTCCTCCACTAGGCCCCACTTTTTGGTTTCTCATATTATTTTGTCATTATCCCAGCATTGTTCTAGAAAGTACATGCAAACTAATGGGTATGTTGCATGTTCTTGGCCATAAATCTTATTCCAGCTATTATAGGAGTGGGAGGAAATATTAGGAAAAAAACACACAAATATTTTAAAGTAAAAATCAGTGGGGCATTAATAGTTAAGGTAAAAAATCAAGATGTAAAATACTTTAGTTATTGTTTTCTGTAGTTATGCATTATTTGGTTTAAAAAAATCCTGTATATTTTTCCAAATGTTATAAACTTTTCTCAATTTGAAAACCAGAGTGTGCCTAACTATAAATTTTCCACTTTCTACATAGGGCACAATATTTGGAAAGATGATCATTTTACTTTCTGATGAGCGTTGTTTAAACTTTATTCTTCTTTCTACTTCAAAACACTGTTTGTGGAGTTTATTTTTTTTATATTTTGGAAACACCTTTTGATTGAGAACCTAAATTCAAAAGATTGAAAGGCATTTTGTATGTATATTTTATTCAAAGGTTGAGACCAAAAAAGGTGGTTCACTTTCTAACATTTGCATTTTAATTGACTTTAGAAACAATTAGGTTTATTCGCTATATCCTGAATTACATTACCGTGCAGCATACCCAATCCAAATTGAAGTCATTTATAAAACAATTGAAACCACAATACATCGTTTTTTAAAAAAATATTGGACTACTTCAGATTTTATTAGCTCTTAAATTTGAAAGTGATCAGGGTTCCAGCTTGCACCATAGAAGATAATTTAAAATTATCGAAACACTTCACATATTTTTAAAACCACTTCAGGGGTGAAATTATGATGTTCAGAAAATGGCCATGAGGGTGTAAAATCAACCGAGAGCTTAAGTGCTTCAGTGTGAAAGTGATCGAGGCTCTTGGCTTGCACATCAGAAAGCAATTGACAATTACTGAAGTGGTTCGTGTTTCCATAAGAGATTTTAGTCTTTCCTTCTCTGAGAGCTTTACATTTTTGAATGTCTGAACAATTGCATAATGTTGCATATATACCTCTGGTCCTGATTATCAAGTTTAGAGGTCAGTGCAAATATTGCACTTCTGAGCTGAGTCAAGGCAAATATTCAGTGATTGGAGATAGTTGATTTCAAGCCAAAATAAATCCATGAGACCAGATCTGTATTTATTTGAAATTCACAGTGCAAAATTTAGGCTGTTATTCAGGAGAATAAAGCTGCATAGAGATATATATATATATATTTTTTTTTTTGTGGAAAAGGTAATGCTATGTATATCATTTAGTTAATATGGATATTTCAGTTTTTAAAAAATTTAGTGAGAATGCATTTTTTGTAGATAACTAAAGAAAATAGAAATACAATAGTATTGAAATGCAGACAATTGATTGCATTTGTATCCTAAAACTGGAAGAATTTACATCTTATATTTAAAATTACTGATGATAAACAATGTAATTTTAGAATAGAAAATGTAGAATTTTTAATGAGTCCAAAAATTTTTTTGCTTCATCTTCTACTGGATTAGTCAGCACTCCAGCTACCTCATTTTAAGGCCATGTATCTCATACTCTAAATGCATATAATCTGATATGTAGCCAAGCAAGATATTTATTGAGCATCTACTATGTGTGGGGTACTGCAGACATATAAAATAGAATCAAACATCTATCCTCAGAGTAGATCAGCCTCAGAGTAGACAAATTTAAATGTCTTTTAAGGCAAGTCAGAAAACTGAAATGCAGAGAAATAATGTGCCAGGCTAATTGTCACTATCACAGAGTGAGAAGCAGAACAGAAGCTGGCCTTCAACAGCAATACCCTCTCCACTGAGCAAGACCATTGACATTCCACTTCAATTTGGTTCTTAGTAGTAGTGCTTTTTTTACATTTGTGAGAAGATAAGGTCACAAGGTTGGAGATTGGCAGGGATACAATACTGATAATTATTCAGGATAAGTTGACCTTACTTCTCAGCCAAAAACCTTTAAAAAAAAAAAAAAAAAAAAATATATATATATATATATATATATATATATATATATATATAAATGTACATCACATATCATTCACAGTAATTGCTCATATATGAATATTTACCAACAGATAATGTGGATCAAAAATCTGATACACTAATAAGCTAAAGTCAGTAGAAATATGAATGCATATCTTATATAATAAAAGGCTAATATGCAAATTGTCCCCCAGGAGTTTGACCAACCAGGAGTTTGACTGCTTGCTATGACATGTGCTGACCACCAGGGGGCGGTGCAGAATGAAGGAAGGCCCTGGATGGCAGCTGGCAGCTGGGGGAAGGAAGGCCCCAGCTTGCCTGATTGCCGGCCAGGCCTCAGGACCTTACCCATGCACAAATTTCATGCACTGGGCCTCTAGTTATTATTACAAGAGCAAAATTCTGGGGAGGGGGGAGCATGGGCACAAAATTTATACACAGACTAGAGGCCTGCTGCACAAAACATGTGCATTTGTTGGGGGGGGAGGGGTCCCTCAGCCCGGCCTGTGCCCTCTTGCAGTCTGGGAGCCCTAGGGGGATGTCCAACTAATGGCTTAGGTGTGCACCCTGCAGGGAGCAGGCCTAAGCTGGCAGACAGACCTCCTTAGCGCTGTCACTGCCACTGCACTTGCCGGCCGTGAGCCTGGCTTCTAGCTGAGTGGCATTCCTCCTATGGGAGCACATTGACCACCCGCGGGCTGCTCCTTCGTTGAACATCTGCCTCCTGGTGGTCAGTGTGCATCATAGCGACTGGTCGTTCCACCGTTTGGTCAGTTTGCATATTACCCTTTTATTATATGGGATGCCATTTTAAGAATATTAGGATGAATAGTGGGAAATAGATTGAGGATATATTCCTAAGTAAATTTAGTTAGAATATTATATATTTCTTATCCAATAGATATTTAGTAGAGTAAAAGTAATACAATAGATCTGATTATAGTCATTCTAATCTTTAGAGTTTTATTTGTATATTTTCATTCAAAATTACACAAAGTAATTTTAGATACTCAAATTTTGGGAACATAATTATAGTTATGACATGATATTTTCATAGAAAATTTATTTTTGTGAATTCTTCCCATCTTGTTTAAATGAATTAAAAGCCAAATGTCAGAATTTGATGAGTAAGAAAAACTTTAAAATAAAATACAGCATTCAAGTCAAAACTGGTTTGGCTCAGTGGATAGAGCATTGTCCTGCGGACTGAGGGGTCCCAGGTTCGATTCCGGTCAAGGGCATGAACCTTGGTTGCAGGCATATTCCCAGCGGGGGGTGTGCAGGAGGCAGCTGATCGATGTTTCTCTCTTATCAATGTTTCTAATTCTCTATCCCTCTTTAAAAAATCAATAAAAAAAATACAGCATTCAAATAAATTATATTGATCCATCCAAAATAAAGAGCATAGAGAGAAAATAAAAGGAAATTTTAGAGAAAAATTAGTTTTGCCACCACTAAGTTAGTTATATGTCTAAACATTTAAAAGTTAACAAACTTGCTTGGTAACATAGCTTCATAAACAACACAACAAGTGATAATTCATTATTATAGAATAGTATGTATGATATATTGATCCACATGAGAAAATAGAAATTCATTATTATTATGGATAGGTAGGATGGTACAAAAGTCTACCTAGCCTAGCTGGTTTGGCTCAGTGGATAGAGCATAGGCCCATGGACTGAAGTGTCCCGGGTTTGATTCTGATTAAGGGCAAGTATCTGGGTTGCAGGTTCAATCCCCACTCTGGGCCGGGTGTACTGGAGGCAACCGATTGATGTCTATGTGTCTCTCACATTGATGTTTGTCTCTCTCTGTATCTCCTCCTCCCTCCACTCCTCTAAAAATCAATGAAGAAATATCCCCAGGTCAGGATTAACAACAAAAAAAAAAGAATAACAAAAGCATACCTAAGTAAGGTAAGATAAGAATAAGCTTTCTGGCAAAATAAAGCCTAAAACAGCAAAGCCTTCAAAGCATGCGAGAATAGTCTCAGCACAAGGCATGCCTGTTCATAGAATACTAGTATGTTCCCTCTTAATCCCTATTACTTCACATACATAAGCAGCACAAAGCTTTTGGATACATTCGAAATTGCCAGGAGGTTCAAGTTTGATGTATGAGATGTCCTCTCTAGAAACTGTTGTGAGGAATACATTGGTGAGAGTGACTTTGCCTAAAGTCCAAACACCTCTTCATGCTCAAGCCAACAGATATATTATTAAACAGCCATGTTAAACTTGGCAAGTATTTCCCGGGATCATACCAAAACTCCAAACTCAGGATGCACAATTGTTTGTAAAATATTAGTTATTTAAAATGTAAGTAACTAGAAGAAATCTTACTGTTAGCACTGACGGAGTTTTTAGGTGTTTTGGGACTTTTTAAATCGTGTTTCCATATTAAAATGGTGCAAGATGCTACCTTTAAATATGTTGAACATGTAAAAGCACTGTAGCAAGCTACAGAAATATTGATTTATGTTGACACAAAGTCATTTATTAAAACTCTGTGTTTAAATGGATAATCAGCTAGCTTCAATTCTACATAAATAGCATTAAGACCCAGCTCATTCCCTAATCCCAAATAAAATCTCATGGGAAATTTTAGCAACACTTTTCCTGTAATCAAGATATTCTGTGCCTACTGCACTCCACATGAATCCTACTAATAGAACTTATTAATGTTGCATTTAAAAACAATGTTATTGATTTATTTGGAAAATAAGAAAAATGCTTCATGTACTTGGCTTATTTCATATAGTGAATGTGATCCCTACCAGAAGTTCATAGGTTTAGAAAGTAGAGAGGTATAAATATAATGTATGTATGTTCTCTGTGTGTGCATGTAGTGTGGATTTATAAATAGTTGATCTATAAAAGCTAAATACACAAGCATATCTATATATTTACATCTATATCTATATCTATATCTATGCCTATGTCTATGTCTATGTCTATGTCTATGTCTATGTCTATGTCTATGTCTATGTCTATATCTATATATAAAAAAGAAGTGATATGCAAATTAGACCCAGACGCCATAACGGGTCATGACCAGACAGGAGGAGGTTGCCCGCACAGGTGAGACGCTGAGTGGAGGCAGAGACAGAGACAGGGGGACCTGCCTGAGCCAGCACGGCAGCTCAGGCGGCCCTGGAGTGGACACAGGCAGGGTGACCGGCCACGGGATGCTGAGAATCAGGCACGAGTCCCGTCCCCCTTCTCCTCCCCCCGCAGCGTCTGACCTGACTTCTGCCCCCTGCGGGGTGCCTCGTCCCATGGTGGGAGGTGGAGCACCTCCTCACATGATTGAAATTGTGTGCTGGGCCTCTAGTGTGTGTGTGTGTGTGTGTGTGTGTGTGTGTGTGTGTGTGTGTGTCTGTGCATATACATACATACATATATATTCACACATATATGTATATATGTATATATGTATATATGTATATATGTACATATATAATCAATGTATATAATTATTTTTTAGATAAGAAATAAACACAATGAAAAATATATTTGTATTTGTCAGGTCTTAAAAACAAATCCATGCATAGTACCCTTTTATCGAGGATCCTGAAGGTTGTGAAATAAAGCTAGAATTGGAATCTCCTCCATGTTTTTGACCATCTGCCTGCACTCTCCTGGTGAGACCCAGAGTGGGAAGTCAACGTAGTGAACTGAGTGCTGTGGCCCCCAACTCCCCACCAATGAAAGCGTGCTTGGATGTGAGCCTCCGTGCTGACGCTGTGACCTGGGACCGTAAACATGTTAGTCCATTTCGCTGAGGCTTCCTTTTCTCATCTGCACGTCAACGATTTATTTCAGGGAAAAAACGAGATAAAATAAATTCATTGATTGGCACAGTGTCATCAACATAGTAAGTGCTCAATTAGAAATTCGTGTATTCACACATATATATGAAAAACATTGAGGTGCAGAAAGTTAAGTAAAATATTAATAGCTCACGACCACACAGCAATCATAGACTGAATTCGAAGTCCGAGCCATTTCCACAGCAATTTGCAATACCTAAATATTCTACGTGAGTCACCATTACTCTTCCTTGATTCTGTGGGATATGAATAGTACTGTTCACCTGTGTGTCAGGCACCCTTCTAAGTATTTTATTCAGAATCCATTGATTTTTGTAGTCAATATTTTATCTTGAATTTAAATTTATGTAATAAATGGTGTCTATTACTTTCTTATATGGTTCAAATTTGTAATGAGTTTGGCACACACACACAAAAAAAAAAGGAAATGCAGTTTTCTATATAGACTCTAACATGAAAATGTGTAAGAACTTTCCTACACTTACTCAAATGAAAACACATGTAATTCCCTAGAAACAAAATAGCAACTTGTCAGTCTCTTGAAAATTATTTTATAGGTTGCACTGCCTGTGGCTAAGGGCAGTCATCCCATCTGGCCAGAGGTGTGGCCAGTGGCGTTCTCTCTCCCACAGGTTTCGCTGGCACCCCAGCAGGTGGCTTCCTGACTGCCTGCTTTGTCCCCTGGCACCTCAGTGCCCTCTACCATCTATCTAGTGGGCAGCAGCCACACCTCTCCTTCCAGGCATGAATCTCTGCCATTCTGGCTACAGACGCCTTCTTTCTTCAGTCTAAAAGGTGGTAGCTGCTCTCTACATGCCATCTTGATATTCTTTGAAATTTTCTTATCTTTTTAGGAAACGTCACATTTTTATGCATCCTTTTTTTTGTATCCTCTCTGGCCCATTCTCATTTTACAATCTCATCCAGAATCAGATCCAGCCTCTGAAAGATTGCCTTCCTTAGTATCTTCAGGTAGAAAGGAGACCATTCCTCTGCATGCTCTCATAAGGTCTATGTCACATTTCTTCTACAGCATATGTCTCCCACTAGAGGCCTGGTGTATGAAATTAGTGCATAGGTAGGGTCCCCAGGCCTGGTCAGCGATCAGGGCTGATCAGGTTCCCTGCCTCCTCCTTTCCTCGCTCCCTTGGTGCCACACTGGTAGCCCGCCATGTCCCAGACCTCCCCCTGGTGGTCAGTGCATGTCATAGCAAGTGATCGAAATCCCAGTCTCCCGGTCGAACTCCCGAGGGGACAATTTGAATATTAGCCTTTTATTATGTAGGACTAGAGGCCTGGTGCAAGAAATTCGTGCACTCGGGGGGAGGAGGGCGCAGGTCCCTCAGCCTGGCCTGCACCCTCTTGCAGTTTGGGAGCCCTCTGGGGATGTCTGACTGATTGCTTAGGCCAACTCCTAAGCCATCAGTTGGACATCCTTAGTGCTGCTGCAGAGATAGGAGAGGCTGTCGCCGCTGCCACCACTGCGCTCACCAGACATGAGCCCTGCTTCTGGCTGAGTGGTATTCCCCCTGTGAAAGTGCACTGACCACCAGGGGGCAGCAACCAGTTGTTCATAGCGACCAGTCTTCCACAGTTCAGTTGATTTGCATATTAGCCTTTTATTATATTGGATGATCAAAATGGTCTCATTCTGCCAGTCTCCATACTCTAAAACCCAACAGACAGATTCTATCACATAGGTATGCACATCACCAAACATGTACTAGATACCTAACAGAGCCTTTGTTTCATGAATGCTGCCCTTCCTCCCCATTCTTCTAAATTTGTATTTTAAAGGGGGAGTTTCTGAGGTTATATAATTTTGGGAAGTAGTCTTTTTAAATATTTTTTTATTGATTTCAGAAAGAAGGGGGAGAGAGAGAGAGGAGAGAGAGAGAGAGAGAGAGAGAGAGAGAGAGAGAGAGAGAGAGAGAGAGAGAAACATCATTGATTAGAAAGAATCATTGATTGGCTGCCTCCTGTACATCCCACACTGAGGAGAAAGTCTGTAACCCAGCAATATGCCCTGACCAGGAATGGAACCATGACTTTCTGGTTCATAGGTCAATGCTCAACCACTGAGCCATACAGGCCAGGCTGAGAAGTAGTCTTTATCTTTATTCCGAATAGAGTTCCTTAGGCCTTGTGAGCTTTTTGTCTTGTGCAGATCCATAGAGCAGCAGGCCTTGTACAGAAGGAAGCTGGCATACTGCAGCGACTTCTGTCTGAACACTGAGCTGTGAGGATTGGACCCATGCCAGGACACATTTCTCATTGACAATTAAGCACTCATCAGCTGGTAATGACAACTCCCAGTCACTTGTGACACAGACCAGACAGAGGGCTGTGATCTAGGTAGGAAAGGCGTTTGATCTCATTATTCATTCTTGGAGCCGTTCACAGCCTCAGCATGTCCAATGATGGAGCCCTCGGTGAACAGAAAGCTACCAAGTATGAGATTGTTTGTGAGACATGTATACATTCTATTGTCTGTTATCTGTTATATAAATGTGCTTCCTCACTGATTTCTTTAGGCATGTTTTTGGGTAAACACTAAACATTTTCTCAGTTACTAAATTCTAGTTTTCAAAAGTAGTGACGCTGTTGCATGATATACACATAAAAATGATTTTTAAAAAGGAACATTTTTTTTTTTCAAATCTGCTTCTCAACAGTTGACTGTAAAATGTCAACATAAAGTTTAAAATTGTTTAACTTCTATTCCATTTGCGAAGTGAGTATAACGGTGGCCAGGAGTGTTTTTTGAACACGACCATGTGGAAATCAGTTCTGCTCACAGAGTAAGTTCAAGTTTGGTTTCTCAAGCAAGGGAAATGCGACTTATTCCAATACGTGTTTGACACCCTCCAGCACCAACAGTGATGTGGAGCTGTCTCATTAATTTTGGCAAGTTTTGTTGAATGATCTCTGAATGTGGTGGTTTTCGCTCTTTTTGTCAGAAAATTATTCAAGCTCTCAACTATGAAAAGTAATCTGACAATCAGTGGAATTGCATTTGTCCCAAATTTACAAACTATTTTCAAGAACATGGCATGGGTTTGTACTCTGGATTGAATTCCTTACTTAACTTGTTCGTAATTTATGCCTATTTAATATTGTAAAACAAAAAGTAACTTTAAGAAACCAGAGGGTGTACATTTCTGAGAATTTCTTCTTTTTATAATATTGATCTTTTAACTTCTTGACCTACTTACTTTCATACAATGCCATTATCCCACTATAAATATTTGTTATTGTATGTTTCAGAGAGCTCTTAATTATAAGAATAAGAAAAATCTTTTAATATATATATGTCATTAACTCCTTGGAAAATGAATTTCCCCTGTATGATAAAATAACTACTCTTGACTTCATTTACTTCATTTGGTTTAAGTTATAAATTTTTTTTCTATTACATATTATAACTAAATTATTTTACTGGCAAATGGAAAAAATAATATAATAGCATACAATCTATAAACTGGTATAAGGAGAGAGGCATGAAACAGACATTACTGTGTTAAAAAGAACTTTTGATAAGCTATTAGACTTTTGTAAAAAATGTTCATGTCTTCTGAATTATAAGAAAAATCAAAAAACTCTGAAATATACAAATATTCCATACCTTCTATCACCTTATATTACATCACACAACTTTTTTTAATGACATTTAGTTTATCCCTCAAGTTTTGAGGTTAATAAAATAATTTATTTTAAAGATTAAAAAAATAACACCAGACAAGCAAGGGTCCATTCGTTCCAAGTTGCAAGATTCAAAAACAATGTGAGGGGTCAGAAAACATAAGATACAAAAAATTAGGTAACAATTTCCATGGACGTAACTCCCCTTTGCCTAGAAACATCTAGCCTAAGATCCTGGTTAGGGATAAGGTTTAATAGTGTAATACTAAAATTTATCAGCATGAATCTAACATAGGCCATTGGAATGGAGCCAGATTTGGTGCCTGGTACAAGTTTACCTCTTTCTCCTGGTTTTCCTTGGAGCACCATGGGTGGAACTGAATTCCTGCCATTCAATTTGTCCTTTGGACCATCTGCGACACAGCATGGTGGCTAAAAGATTGGAGGCAACTGCCTGAGTTAGATTATTGGTTCTGGCACTTCCTGGTCCTAAATTTTATTATTTGTCAATGGACATATAAACATCACCTGTCCTCAAATTCTGTTGTGTGGATTAGATGACATATTACTTGGCAAACATTCATTGTAAGCTCTTATTCTTCAATTGTTGTTTTAAAATTATCAAGCATTATGATGAACAGTTTTTTTTACCAGATAGCTTAATTACAAATATACGTGATTTAATTGTCACAGGTTCCTCTAAATTGTTTTTGTGTTTTTGTTGTTTTTTTTTGGCTAGGATTTATAATAAATTTTAAAGAGATTATACATCTTTTAAAATATGTTTTGCTTAGCACTATAAAGGTACTTTGTCTGGGAAACAATGCATTAAATAGGCTTAATTGATTAACAAATGAATAGATGCTAATGGATTCTGATTGTCTGCCAACATTGTTTAATGCCACTACAAATCAATTAATGATGTAAAATTTGCAAATTTTACTGAAAAAAAATTTACTCCTATTTGCAGGCATGGCTATAAATAGTAATTTTTAAAAGATTATACAAATGCAAAATACATAGTCATTTTTAAATGTGATTTGCATATGGTAATGTGCACATCACTTAATTGCTACATTAAAGTTCTTTTTTTTTTTTAAGGGTTGTAAGGAGCAAAGGTTGTAAACATTCACAAATTAGGACTGTATTCTGATGTGACACATTTATTTGACAGGCTTCCATATACCAGAACTTACCTTTCAAATTGTGGAAGAGCAAGGTTGTGAAAGGTTGTGAGATGTCAGATTGTACTGTCAACCAGCCCTTATCTCCAGACATGTCATGGTCGGCCATCATTAAATATCCCTGATCTTTCCCTTGACTGTGCAGAAATCTAAACCTGGAGGTCTCACTGCCAATCATTATTTAGGGTTCACTGTTGCCCTTTGGAGTAGTCACCATAGCAATAGAAATGAATTCATTGAAAGTATTATAACTTCCTAATGCACCTAAAAACATTATGGGCTCTAGTCAGTGGGAAACGTCAAGTTTTTCATTTAATTTCACCTCGCTTAAATGAAGCCATAAAATATTTAATGTAGGAGGGTAGAAGATGAATCTTTTTCCCCCATAAAAATTTTTTAAAAATAAATCAGTTCCAAAGCAAAGTCTGAATGTTGTTTTATTATTGAAGGAAAGATGAGGCAGAATGTCAGGAGTGAGTTGGATAATGACTGAATTTCAGGAGGGAATATGGGTAAACTTTATAAAAGAATTTTGTACATTAAAAAAAAAACAGCTTGGGATAATTTAACTATATATAGACTGAAGTCCTCATCTCTCAAAAGTAATGTTAGTATAGAAGTTGTATGATTGTATTTATTTACATTGAGTAGCATGGTATAATTTCCTCTCCATTAGTCTCATATTTGTTTTTCTGTATCTTTCTTTTTACCCTTTACTTATCTGTAAATGGTCACACTATATCTAAAAATTGCTATTCATTATTTTTATTGAATGTAATTTCTCCCTTGTTATTAACAAGTACAAGTGGAAATCTCTTCTCCCTGATAATACCAACTACAATTCACAACATAATGTATAGTTCATTAAGTATTTTTCAATTAATGATGATGATGATATTTTATTTAGCCAATTAGTTGATTAGATAGTAAAAATATATTTTTGTTGATTTCGGAGAGGAATGAAGTGGGGAGAGAGCTAGAAACATCAATGATGGGAGAGAGAGAGTCATTGATTGGTGCCTCCTGCATGCCCCACACAGGGTGTTGAGCCTGCAACCCAGGCATGTGCCCTGACCAGGAATCGAACCCCAACCTCCTGGTTCCTAAGTCCACGCTCAAGCACTGGGCCGGGTTGGCTGGGTATGATGATATTTTTAAAGAGTTCTCTTTTTGTTAGAACACTAGACTCCTATTTTTCTTCCTATTGATTAAGTGACACTCAGTTGGTCCAAATAAGTGATGTCGTATACTCCTGGTGTGAATGAGTATCTTCTGGTCTGGTAAGCAGCTACCTAAGTGTAGAGACTTCTTATTGTGAATATCTGTGTTCAAGATACTGTGCAGTATGTGTCTGCCTTGAAACACCTGCTAAGCTAGGCGTTTGTTACCCATTATTGGCAAAGGAGCTGCTGAGACTCAGAGAAGACGGGTGAGGTGCCCATGGTCACAGATCTGCACTACAAACTCAGGCTTCTCCTACAGAGATGTGACACAACATTGATGAGCATTGAGCCTTGTGTTCAGAGTCAAACTATGTAGACGTGGCCACTTTACTAACTGTGCGAAGTTGGACAAGTTGCTTTGCTTTTTTGGAACTGAATTCCCTCCTCTGCATAAATAAACCTGTAATATTAACCCTCGCCAAAGGCCCAGAAGTGGTAGATGGAAATCTGTATAGTTGCTGCCCAGCAATTAGCAGTAAAAGATGCAATTTTCTTTATTACTCTTATAATAAGGTAACTCTCCCTTACTCATTTCTACCTGTCTTCTTCCTATCTTCCCTCTCTCACATAGCAGAGTAAAATAAATGCCCAAAGTCAATCACTGGTTCATTTTGTTGCAGCCTGTCTGATTTTGGGGACATTACTCTGCCATCTGAACCAGTTTCCTTATCACAAATAAGGCCTGGAACCCCAGGTAGAATATGTATGTGTAGTATACAGTGGTACTCAATAGTACTCAATAAATGTTTATTCATCCTTCACCTCTTTGGTTTTTTGTTTGTTTGTTTGTTTTTAATAGAAAGCTCTCTGCAAATGTGTTACTATTATGGAAAACTAAATGGGTATCATCAAATTTACATTTAATTTTATGTCCAGAGGCACCCAGAAAATGACTTCTTGAGCTCTAACTTTTCAAGTGCGGTTCATTAATATGATACCATGGCTGCTTTCTCTTTGTTTAAGAAACAGTACTTGTCTCTTCTCTAGACAGAAAAAATAATTCATAATTCACCCTTGAGATGAGTACTAAAACCAATCCCTATCTCTTATTTGAGCATTGGTCCTTTCCAAACTCTCTTCCAGTGCTGAAATTCTATTACCCTAAGATTGAAATCTTACCCCTTTATATATTAATTCCTTTTATCTTACCTATGAAATCTGGAGAGCTGGTTCTCCTTGTTAAGTGAGCTAACTTAATATTTTCTTAGTTGTCTTGCCTATCCCCTACTCCAGTGCCCTTTGATCACCCCACAGTGGTCCTAAAATCATTGCTTATCTATTGTTTTCCTTATGTCCACTGTCCTTCATCTCTGCCACATGTCTCTAGGCATTTTCCTTCTCCATTGGGCCTATTCCTTCACTCTCACATCCCCTTCTCCCTTGTCTCTCTTAGTTTCTGTTTCAGGTGTTCCCTGCCTTTAGTTCCTCTATATTCGCTCTTTTCTTTCCTTCTTTACCACTTCTTTCTGGCCATCATCCAATCTCCCCTCTTCCAAGTAAAAAAATGACTATATTTCACAAGATATATGGAAGGTGGAGTGAAGGAGATAGATGGTATGTTTGTAAAGACTATGGTATTTATACAACATGCATGGCAAAGAAAAGATTCCAGGCTTAGTAGTGATCTGTGTGGGTGGTTAGAATTCTCAGGGGCGTATATATTTGGAGCTTCTTCCCATTTCCATGCTAACAAGTAGAGGTTCGATGTGTCCAGTAAAGGAAAGCATGTCTGAGGAGACCTTAGCAGAATGCTAACCTTGCCAGGAGGTAGTGCAAAATTAATGCTGCATTTCCCCCACCTTCAGTTTCTCCCATGTGATCCCATTGTTATGTCACTCCTGTCATTTGAGGACCGTGCAAGGTGGCTTAGGGATGTTGTCTTTCTGTGTTTCATTGTTAGTTTCATGGGATGCATTTAGCTGTCCATGCTGCTGTCTGTCTTCTGGTGTTCCTGTTGTCTTTTAAGTCTTTATTTTTCCTGCTCTTTGTTCACGATGAGTTTGCAATATCTTTTCAGGTTTGAATTACAGCTTGTGAGGTTGAAACACAGGATGTAGATGTCTCCTTTTTATTTTTTTGTCAATTGTCAAGTATCTGAGGATTTTTTCTTAGATATTTTGCAAAGCAAAATTTATGTTTGAATGAGTAAATAGGTAACTGAGCCAAGACAAGGCTTTAAATTCCCTGCTAAATTCTCACAAAAGACTTGTTTGATTTCACAACATATAAAATTATGTACTTTAGGGAAATAATTCCAATGTCTTGTATTTGTATAGATTGCGATAAAGTTTCCCTTTATCATCTTGTTTTTGAGATTCACATAAATCCTGTGAAGTAGATAAAGGGGATATTATTCCTCCTATTTATATGTAAGGGCTTCTAGAAGTTTTATGCTATTCTTAAGGTCACATGGCTAGGAAACACTTGGGATTGGAATACTTGGGCCCACTATGTTTATTCATACCATCACTTTTCCACCCAAATTTAAAACCATTGATATAAATATAGCCCTAGTGAGCTTGGCTCAATGGATAAAGTGTCAGCATGTGGACTGAAGGGTTCCAGGTTCGATTCCGGCCAAGGGCACATGCCTGGGTTGCGGGCTCAGTCCCCAGTAGGGGCATGCAGGAGGTAGCCCATCAATGATTCTCTCTCATCAATGATTCTCTCTCATCATTGATGTTCCTATTACTCTCTCCTTCTCCCTTCTTCTCTGAAATAAATAAAGAAATATATATATTTGTTTGTGTGTGTATGTGTGTGTGTGTGCCTTAATGACTTTGAATAAAAAAAATAATTCATAGTTTCTACCTTCGTTATCATAATGGCTGCAACTTGTCAGCTCCATACTTGTAGTATTTCTCATCCTTACAACAGACTTATAAGCCAAATCAAATTAGTTCTGATTTATATTTGAGAAAGATGGTGCCAGATAATTTTAATAACACGCCCAAAGTTACAATTTCAGGAACTAAAAGGAGTAGTTTTAGATTTTACCTTATTCTCCCCATGTCTGAACATGCATTATTTTCTCTCTCTCATGTAACATACAACATAATTTGTAAATAAATAAACTTTTAGTACACTTAGTTTACAGTTAGGAAACATATTTTATTGCTTCTATTTTGTTTAAAAGGAAAAAGAAAAGAAAAAAATAGTTTAGCAGCCGCACAACTTCTGGGCAATGCCCTCTCTAAAGCCACTAGTCTAATAGTTATTTTGCAACTGGGATTCTGTGACCCATGACTCAGACACCTGTGCAGTGGTCTGCCTCCAAGTGACTACTGAGGCCAGCTGCAGATTGAGGTACACACGAACTGATCAGAATATCCTACGCTCACCCAAACATGTACACATACATACACTCCTCAAAATCCAGTCAGTCACATTTCCATGATTTCAACTATCGGGTCTAGTAATAATTAATGTCGTTTTTAAACATTCGTTTAAAATCTTGCTTGGCGTTGACTTGTATTGACATAACCTTCAAACACGTGGTATCTACAGAACGTGTGAAGTGCAATTAACAAGTTTTGCTTGAAAAAGTTTGTGTTTGGTTTGGTTTTTGTTGCAAAACTAGGGCTAAGAAGATGGCGGATGAAGAGCATATTCGGCACTGCATGCTTTACGAGTTCCAATTAGGAAGAAAAGCAAGTGAGGCTGCAAAAAACATCTGTAGTGCTCTTGGTCAAGATGCAGTTAGCGCCAGAAAATGCCAGCGTTGGTTTGAGAAATTTCGCGAGGGAAATTTTTCGTTAGATGACAAGAGTGGTCGAGGCCGTGTGTCCAATTTTGATCAAGAAGCTCTTCAAGCTCTTTTGGTGCAAAATCCTCAAATTACCCAACAAGAACTTGCGACAACTTTAAAGTGTTCACAAAAAACAATTTCCAATCAATTGCGTGCACTTGGCAAAGTCCAAAAGTTTGGAAAATGGGTTCCTCATGAGTTGACCGACAACAACCGTAATCAAAGAGTCACAATTTGCAGTTGGCTCCTCTCTCGTCAAAACCGTTTGCCGTTTTTAGAGCAAATTGTTACCGGAGATGAAAAATGGGTGCTGTATGTTAATTTGAATAGGGAGCCTCAATGGTTGGACAAAAATGAGGCTGCGCAGCCCACGCCAAAACCTGACTTGCATACGAAAAAAGTGATGTTGTGTGTTTGGTGGAATTTTAAAGGAATTCTTCATTATGAACTTTTACCATCTAACCAAACTATTACAAGTGCAGTGTATAGTGCCCAATTGGAAAGGTTAGCCCAAGCTTTAAGAGAAAAAGAACCCACGCTGATTAATCGGAAGGGCGTAATTCTTCACCACGATAACGCACGACCGCATACTGCAAGAATCACTGCTGAAAAACTGCGCCAGTTGGAATGGGAAGTTCTCCCTCAACCTGCATATTCTCCTGATATTGCCCCTTCTGATTACCATTTGTTTCGTTCTTTGCAAAACTTTCTTCTTGGAAAAAAATTTAATAATGAAGAATGCCTCAAAAATGCATTGACCGAATTTTTTGCATCAAAATCACAAGAATTTTACAACAGAGGGATTAAAACGCTTCCTGAGTGTTGGGCACAAGTAGTAGAAAACAATGGCAACTATATTGTTGATTAAATTTTGTTGTATTGTTTAAATAAATTCGATTTAAAAAAGTATTAGAAAACGACATTAATTATTACTAGACCTAATATATTAATATATGTTTGCATTGCTGTGAAACAAAATACCACAAACTTAGAAGTATGAGATATGAATTCATTTTCTCAGTTTCTGTGCATCAGGGGCCTGATGAACTAACCCTGGTCCTCTGCTGAAGAGCCCCATCACTGCAATCAGTGTGTCCCTGTGTTGTTTTTCTGGGCCTGCGGTGGTCCTCCACGTTCATGAAGTTGTTGGCAAGAATCAGTTCCTTTTAATTTGGCTTTTTTTTTTCCTGCCGGCTGTCAGCAGAGGGTCTCTCTCAGTCCCTGGAGACCACTTGCATTGCTTTGCATTGTGGCATTCTCTCACAACGTGGCACCTCACTTCTTTAAGCCCATCGGGAGAATTTCTTGCTGCCTTGGATGGCGGGTGGCTCGGTGTAGTAGTCCCTCTAAATGGAAAAGTCATGTGTGGAGGCAGCTGATCAATGTTTCCTCTCTCTCTCTCTCTCTCTCTCTCTCTCTCTCTCTCTCTCTCTCTCTCTCTCATCTTTTTCTTCCTATTTCTGAAATCAATTTTTTTAAAAGTGACTATCCCATCACCTTTGCTAATTGATAAAACCTAACCAAGAGTGTATCGATCTTACCAATTTGCTATATTCTATTGCTTATAGGTAAGTCACAATTCTACTCACGCTCTAGAAGTGATTTTAAAAAATGATTCACTGGGAGTCATCTTAGAATTTTGTCTACCATTCCAACTCACAAAGCAAAAGAGCCACGTGCTTTCACTCACTGTTCTCTGTTGACAATTGCATCTTGCCTTTGCCTTTTGCTATTTCTCTTTTACTTGCAACCTAATGTATTTCAGAATGATGTGAACATATTGAAAAAAGAATAATTAGTGCCCGTTAAGTTGCATATATTTTTTCAAGATGAGAACAAAAATTCAACTGTAAATAATTGAAAATCATATCTACCAATAATTTTTCATGTGTATGTATAAAATAAGAGTCCAGGTGGGTTTTAAACCATTTTATTGTATTTTTTATTTATATTTTTTTGGGGGGTAGGATAATAAATCTTTTTTTTTATTGATTTCAGAGAGGAAGGGAGAGGGAGAAATAAAACCATCAATGATGAGAAAGAATCACCAATTGGCTACCTCCTGCACTCCCTTCACTGGGGATTGAGCTTGAAACCCAAGTATGTGCCCTGACTGGGAATTGAATTATGTCTCCTAGCTCATAGGTCAATGCTCAACCACTGACCCACACAGGCAGGTGAAAAAAATTCTTGAACACAGTCTTTTCACTGTATGTTCTCAAGCTAAAGACCAAAAATGTTGTTTTTTAAACAACTCTAGTTAATACCAGTATGCTAATGATACTATTGTGGATAATAAACCCCACTAATTAAAACATTTTAAAACATTACCTTACATGTTCTTTTGTCCTGAAATGATTTTAGCTTCAGCCAAAACTATAATAGTATAATTTCTCACAATAATAGCATTTCTTAGAAAAAACAAACAATTTTCCAAGTGGTAGTATATTCTTTCAACTGTAGGCATTTCTCCTCCTTGAGAATTCAAGTCAGAGGTTGAGATTTGCAGGAAGCCTTATTTGTAGCTCAGTACCCTCTCTTGACTGAAAGTATGAGTGACTGTAATTCTGATGATAATTTATTGTACCACGGTAAGATTTTGCTATTGTAGCATTTAAATTAATCATGTATCAGGGAGGGCCGTTTTTGTTCTTATTCATTCAAAGACATTTGTTGGGGTTGTATCTTTACTTCCTCATGTCAGAGGGAAATTCAGACACCATTAGCTGCAGGTATCTGTGTTTCATGATATCCACGTAAAGTCCTCTTTATATTTCATCTTATAATTGTATTTGCAACCTTATGTTTGAAGTGTCAGTCTTTGTGAAATTAGCTCATCTTGTTATGATTTAGTGCTTTGATGTGAGCGAAGGGCTTCCATTGCAATGCAGAGTCACATCTGAGAGTAAACTGCAGAGACAAAGGGACTTACAAGAGAGTAAATCAAATACTCTGAGCTGTCTATGTGGATTATGAGATAGTATTTGCATAACTTTGAAGTATTTATACTGATGAAATTACAATAATTAAAATCATTGCTGTGTCAATTGCTGGATGCCACAAGGCAGAGCAATTACTAGCATGCAAATCAGACTTTGTGTAAGCATTTTAAAGAATAATTACCTTATTTGATTCAGATGTGCCTGAAAGGCATTAGGAATCATTTGAGCTATTTTGCTTTCAACAATTTTCAGGCTCATGGATAATGTTGTTATCGTTAATTATTGACTTTTGTATATTGCTTTTCCTTATTTTGGTTGAAACTAAACACCACGGCTAAAATAAAAACACACAACTTTGCTGTAACTAGGAACAATTTACACTATCAGTTAAATCTTCATCTCTCTTCAGTAAACATTTTTCTTTCTAATGGGCTTGAGTCTGCTATGTCATCAGTTTCATGCTAAGTAGCTGATGTATACTCAATGTCTACACTCACACAATTTAAAGTCAGGATTGTGAATTGCAGGAGAATGCCAGAATAAGAAACACAAACATAAAAGGTTGCAAAAATATCCTGTCAAACACGTTTGTCACAGGATATGTACAGGCAGGCGGTCACTTAGCCAGCTGGGAATTTTAGTCTTTAAATTGCAGGTGTTTTATTTCCTAAATTTCACAGGGAACTTTAAATCACACATTGAAATCAGAGCTGACATCATGTTAGAGTGTGTGATCATTTAGAAATCACAAAGTACTCCTCCAGGACTTCAAATGAAGTGATGGCTAATTCTATATGATGTTTCTTCAACAGAATACCAAATCCTGCTCCAATTTGAGACTGTGGGATGAGTAATTCAAATACAAAGATTTTTAAAACACGTATTATGACAGCATAATTATGTCATAAGTCAATGATTCAAGATAGTAATTTTGTGTGTTCTTTTTTTATAATTTTAATTTTCAATTATAGTTCCTTCCAATTCTTTCTATCTAATAAAGACAGGTAAAAAAAAAATTACATTGGTTTATAGCCAACATTTTATGAGACTTAGTTACTGGGCCTATTACAGCCTACAGTAAAGTAAGAAAAATGTTCCTTTTTTTTTCCCGTGGCAAAATGAATTGATCATTAATATATTCACTTTGGGCAGAAAGTTGGGTAACCTTAATACTTTTAGATTTACAACTCATTTGAATAATTGTGTAGCTACTGTCAGCTCTCTCTTTAATAAAACATGTGTGTGCTCAACCACAATGGATTGGAGTTTTCTAGAACACATCAAGTCATGATCTATAAGACAAACTAAATTCTTTTCTTTTCTTTTTTGAAAGTAATTTCCCAACCCTTTTGCAGAGACCCTGGTCAAAACTTAGCGCTGACCAAATTATACATCAGTTTTATCTTGATATGCCTGGAATTCAATTAAAAATTACCAGAGATTTAAAGAACCAGAAATACAAACCACCATAAAGAAGGGGGAGAAAAAGCCTTAATAACAACACAGAGAAAAATGATAAAGATCATATAATTAGTAGAAAAGAAGATAGAACAATTATAACTATATTCCATATATTCAAGAAAGTAGAGAAGCCGAAACCGGTTTGGCTCAGTGGTAGAGCGTCGGTTTGCGGACTGAAAGGTCCCAGGTTCGATTCTGGTGAAGGGCATGTACCTTGGTTGTGGGCACATCCCCGGTGGGGGGTGTGCAAGAGGCAGCTGGTCGATGTTTCTCTCTCATAGACGTTTCTAGCTCTCTATCTCTTTCCCTTCCTCTCTGTAAAAAAATCAATAAAATATATTTTTTAAAAAAAGAAAGTAGAGAAGAAATTGAGCATGTTATTTAAAAACATAGATGATATAGAAAGATACCCTAGTGATGTAAACAAAGTAAAAAAGAAGACTAAAATGGTAAATATGAGGGTAAATACAAAATATCTGTTTTCTTTTTTTTAAAAATTTTGTAAGAAATTTGGCCATTTTAAACCAATAATAATAATAATGAAGGTTTCTATTTTTAACATAGTAAGAAGTAAAATGTATGATAACAATAACACAAAAGCCAAGAAGAAGCTAGTGGAACATTGTTCTCACCAGAGAAGAATCTGAAGAGATTGCTCCTATTTCCATTCTGAATTATACTTACTTAAGCTTGAAAGCATGACTATCTGTTTTCACTGATTTCCTAAAATCCCTTCTTGAATTCTGCCTTAAGTCTCTCTGGATGAGTCTCAGACATTAGTTCCCCCAGCAGAGAACAGGGGAACCTGCATTTTCACCATTGGTTGATTTCACAATGTCACAGGTTACCCATGCCCACCTGCTCCTCCCTCATTCATCTGAACTACCTCATGTAAATCAATCCTGAGAAATATGTCTTCCCACCAGTTTAACTAACTGGTGCATGAATTCTAGCTAAGTGTTAGATGGGTATCCAAAAAACTAACAGAAGAGCTAAGTCAATTAGGGAAGTGATTTAAAAAAAATTACTATAGATGTAACAAAATTTATTTATATAGCCTTCTTAGCACTTTTTTATCTTTACTTTTTTAATATTATTTATTTTAAAGAGGAAAAGAGAGTGAAAGAAGCATCAATGATGAGAAAAAAAATCATTGATTGGCTACCTCCCACATGTCCCCTACTGGGGATGGGGGCAGGTTCAACCAAGAACTGAACCTGGGACCCTTCAGTCCACAGGCCAATGCTCTATCCACTGAGCCAAATGGGCTAGGTTGGGAAGTGATTTTTGACTATAGATGAGAGAGATCATAACTCCATAGCAAATTATGATGTCTTTATATGGACTTGCCTTTTATCCTTTCATATGAAGTTTTGAGAAACTCACCAACAGTGGAAATCAGTCTTATGTCCTCTCCCTGTTTTGTTTTCTTGCTGTGTTTACCGTGGCCTTGGAGTGGGAAATATTCCTTCTGATTGCACTAAATACACCTGTTTTAAAAGCCTGGAAGACTGAAATTAAATTACATCTCATGAAGGACTTTTAAATAGTTGATGTAAGTTGTACATTTGATAAGCTAAGCTTTGTGCAGATCAGCTTTTTCTCTATTAACTTCTCAACCTGTCTTCCAGTTTCACATTTCATAGACAGATCCTGACACACATCAAGCAGAGTATGATATACCTGCAAACTATCTGAGATAAATCCTCAGTTCCTGTGTGTTCTCCAACATTATACCTTAAGAGCTTTCCTTTCATGCATGGATAAATGGACAAGGAAAGAATATTATCAGGACTCAATGGAGAGTCTCTCTTGATACAAATTTAGTCATGAAATATGACATTTTAATAGGATATGTGGTTTAATTTTTTAAAGAAATCAAATGGAAAAATGGATGTATTAAGTCTGAGAGGACTATTTAAGAGAACAGAATAGAATGTGAAAAGAAAGTACAATTAAATAAGCAGTATATGGGAGGCTTACCAATACAGCACTGAATCATTTGTGGAAGAGACAATAATAGTATTCACATAACACAGAAAATTATAGAGAAGAAAATTAATGGGAAGAAATTTGCATAAATAGAGGATAATCATAGAAATATAACGTCAAATAATGACTCCTCAAAGAAGGAAACAGGAGAATTATAAGAAATAATAGAAAGTGTATTAAATTTTTTAAAGTACTAAGATCATTTACTCAAAAATTCATTATTATATCAGAAAAATTACTGAAAGGAGCTTCATAGTTAAATATTCTTGAAAATAATTGCTAGGATTCCAAAAATAAAGGAGAAAATACTATTGTAACTTTCCAGGTAGAAAACAGTAACTTTTTAAGGAAACATTTCAGAGACATGAAGAAAAGAAAAATTTCATGAGTCAAACTTTCCTCAAAAGAGCAAAAATAGCCCAGCATGTGTTGCTCAGTGGTTGAGTGTCCCATGACCCAGGAACCAAAGGTTACCAGTTTGATTCCAGGACAGGGAACATGCCTGGGTTGCAAGTTTGATCTCCACTGGAGTGTGTACAGAGGCAGCTGATGGATGTTTCTCTCTCATTGAGGTTTCTATCTCTCTATCCCTCTCCCTTCCTCTCCCTCTAAAATAATAAAAATCATATTTAAAAAGAACAATATTAATTGTCTCAAATGCTTTTCTTAGCAAGGTGGTTGAAAGCAAACAAATTATTAGGTAATGTAGAAATGATAGATAATTTAAAGTATAAGGCATTGAGTGAGGAGAATTTTTTTTATCTTGGTGAAATATTTTATCGCTTCTAGTCCGATATGGCTGGTTTCCTTCTAAGAAGATGATTATGTGAAGTCACTGAGACGCAAACAAAGGCCAAGTGATCAGGAGACAGAGATTGGGTTGTGGTGCCACAAACCAAGAAATGCCTGAAAGCAGAAGTGGGAAGAGGCAAAAATGGGTCCCACAGACACTTTGGAAAGAGCATGGAGGAGCTGAAAGCTTAGTGTGTGTTTTTTACATTTATCCTCCAGAGCTATGAGAGAATATATTTCTGTCATTTTTAAGCCACCTAATCTGTGCTACATTGTCACAGCAATCCTAGAAAACAAAAGAACCATCGAATTCCTGATTTTTCCACTTCCCTTCAGACTTCTTCAACTTGTAAGTAATGACTCCAACTCCATCTACCCAGCTGGTTAGGACTGAAACCTAGAACTCATCTTTGACCTCGGTCTTACATTCTTCATCTTTACTTTTTAATTAAATATAATTTCAGATGGGAAGAGAAAGATAGAAACATCAATGATAGAAAATCATTGGATCAGCTGCCTCCTGCACACCCCAAACTAGGGCTCTAGGGTTCTAGGGTTCTAGCCCGGGCATGTACACTGACTGGACGTCAAACTGTGACTTCCTGGTTCATAAGTCAACAGCCAACCACTAAGCCATGCTGGCCATGCTTCATATTTAAACCATCAACAGTTCCTTTTGGTTTAATCTTGAAAATATATAAGAATCTGATCACTTTGTATCACCTGTTTGTTTATTCACCACTCATTCCAACTCACTCATTTGGATTACCGAGATAATTTTCTACTACATCTCCCACCTTTATTGTGCACTGCCTGCTGAGGGTTCTAAGTGCGTCAGTTTGAACAAAGTCAGGGCATGTCCCTCGTTGATCAAGACCTGCCAGTGGCTTTCCCCATTAGACAGAATTAAAGCCGAAGTCCTTATCAGGATGGAGATGGATCTCTAGGATCTGCTTTTCATTTTTCCCCTCTTCCCCCACTTCTCATACCTCTGAGACCTTATCTCCTTCCAACTTTGCCCCCACACCAGCTACATACGGTATGTCACAGAGCCTACTTGTTGGCTATCTATATCTAAATTATTCTTTCTACTAATATCCCATAATTCACTTAGTCGCCATCTGTTTAAATATGATCTTAATCATAAGACCTTCCCTGACCTCCCTGT
Source organism: Pipistrellus kuhlii (assembly GCF_014108245.1). Classification (NCBI taxonomy): domain Eukaryota; kingdom Metazoa; phylum Chordata; class Mammalia; order Chiroptera; family Vespertilionidae; genus Pipistrellus; species Pipistrellus kuhlii. The sequence continues at coordinate 36,593,005 of NW_023425449.1, forward strand.
TTACTGTTGTGAAGACTTCAATCCTTATCTTCCTCCTAACTTTATGTATCTTCATAATATTATACTTTGACTGGTATAATATCAAATGTGCTTGTGTGTTTATTATCTGTCTTCTTCCACTAAAGTGTACACCCCATGAAAGTATATTTTAATCTATATTTACTGCTTTATTGCAGGTCCTAAAAGAAAGCTTAGAATAGAATAAGTTTTTTTATAGATATGTGTGTAAATTAATGGTTACAGAAAAGAGATGCAATCAATGCATGTGAAATAGTCTAACTATAAGTGACACATTTCTTCATTAAAGTGTATCTATCAAGCTTAGTTTTTGGAATTAGACACAATGGTTTACTTTCTTATTTAAAATTATAAAACTCCATTTCTTATGTAATTAAGGTTCAACTATTTCACTAATTATAACTTTCTTTCAAATTGTGCATTTAATTTAGTAATAATGCCAGAGTATAGGTCAAAGAGTGGCCTCTAAAGTAGTTCAATTTCCTTTTGCCTGAAAAAATCCACTAGAAATACGATATATGACTATTATCAGTGATAAACTTTTTCTCATACATTTTCTTTGTATAAGTTATATTACAAAATAAAAACATGAACAACTATGAGCCATCAACTCTTAAATAACCCAAGTTAAAATTTTATATTTTTATGCAGTGACCTTGATCTTCCTGACCATATACTTACCGAGTATATTAAATATCTGATTGCCAAAAACTTCGCGTTCTTATCAAATGTCTTTGAAATGTTGAATTTTCATGCAGAGTAGATGTCTGTTGTATTTTATTGCCAAAATAACATGTTTCAAATGGTGAAATGGCAGGGGAATACTGACTGAGCTCTTAATAAAACACACCAGCTTTTAGCTGGCAAAGCAGCCTTCTTTCTATCAAACATGTCTCAGCCTTTAATAAAGAAACCCAAGTGATGTAGGTGAAAAATTACTTTTCTCACCCGGTCATCTGTCTGTCATGTATTATTCAGGTCACCAATGTTTGTCCTGAACTGTATCATTCTGCGGTTGTGTCAGGTATGAGCTATGTTCGGTGTAATTCCATGAGACTTCATGAGGTTGATTAGAACAGATCACCTTTCGCATGGACACAAGTTATCTCAGCAGACTGAGTGAAAAGGACTTATTTATCTTTGCCTTCTAATAAAGAAAGAGATGAGCAAATTTACCCATTATCTTGAAAAGAGTCACATATTTGGTGTGAAAATGAACTATAGTCAGTAATTCTGTCAAAAATACTGTAGTGCTTGGGTTTCTTCAGGGGAATAAAACTCATACTGGAGTATGCATTTGATAGAATGAACTGCTTAACCAAAGTGCATGCATTTTAGTATAGTCTTTAAAATGGCAAATATTTGTTTACCAAAATGAAGGAATGCAATAAAATAGCCCAATTTTATTGGCTTTTCTTTCAGAATCATTTTTGCAAAATAATTTTTAGTTTAGTTTTATAGACAGTAATCTTAAAATCTATCTAATCATTTTGCTATTATGCCTTACTTAAATCAAAGTATTTTATTACAAGTATTCTAAAGTATATAGCAACTCCAAATAGTTATGGAGAGGTTTGGACTCATAAAAAGAGATGTGAGCCGAAACCGGTTTGGCTCAGTGGATAGAGCGTCAGCCTGCGGACTGAAAGGTCACAGGTTTGATTCCGGTCAAGGTCATGTACCGTGGTTGCGGGCACATCCCCAGTAGGGGGTGTGCAAGAGGCAGCTGATCGATGTTCCTCTCTCATCGATGTTTCTAACTCTCTATACCTCTCTCTCTTCCTCTCTGTGGGAAATCAATAAAATATATATATATATATTTTTTTAAAAAAAGAGAGAGATGTGAGTTAGGTGTAAGGAAATATAAAGTCACATTTGACATTACCTGGGGTCCTCCGGGTCTTCATTCGCAAATGAATGAGTGGACTCATGGATGCCCAAGGCAGGAAGTGAGAAGGGTAATACATACCAGATAGTAGAATTAAGTCTGCATTCAAATTTGGACTCTGCTTCTTATTAAATTCATAATGTTAGTTATATTTCAAAAAATTAAAATTAAAGGACATAAGTAGCATAGTAGCACAAAGTAATGTGTATGTGTGTATATACATACACACATATATACACATACTCATATATCTATAATGTTTAAGCATTGCCTTACTTTCAAATGACTTAAGATAGCACAAAGTAAAAGTCAATTTATGTTCTTCATTCTCATATCTTCCAATTATTGATTTTACAAACTTTTGAAATAATTTTTAAAAACTATAGAACATTGTAACAGAGGCCAACTGGAAGATTTAGTAATTTTATAAAAACCTAATTTGAATAGCTATGTATAAAAAACAAAAATACATGTTGTATTTGGGGATTATTATTTGATTGACCTTTTTTCTCAGATGCTTCTCTATAGTAGCCAATAGACTCTCTAGAAAATGAAGTAATTTTCTTCTAAGTTGTTTCTATCCACTGAGGTCTAGAATGTGTTTTGAAATAGAAAATGTTAGAAACTGCGTTAACTCTTCTCAGCATCATTGTTGTCTGTTTTGCTATAATTTGTTTAGAATAAGAAGAAAAAAATAGGACCTCTCAAACCTTTCTCCTTTTCTGTAAACTACTGCATTTCCTTTTGCTGATTGCCATCGCGGGAAACAAGTATGTATTAAGCTTCTGGGATGTGGGCAGCATGCTGGTGTAGAGCACACTTACAGGTACAGTCTTTGCTCTCAAAGACCAAATTATGTTTTGAGCAGATGAACTGGAAGCCAAGTACCATAGAGAACAAGTCTAACTCAAGTGCTACTATCTCCTAGAGCAAATTTAAGCTGCTAGAGACATTTTGAAAAAGGTAAATATAGATTTAAATATAGATAGAAAAACAGGATTAATTATGTATAAAATTCTTAGATCCAAAGAGAGGAACAAACCTAAAAGAGAAAACTTAATTTAAACTCATCTTACTTAACAGTCCAAAATCTTACATTTTAAAAAAAATGGTTTGAGATTCACACATAGACATCTAATCCTCTGTGTGAGTTGTTCTATGGAACCCGTTCTTCATGGGCAGTAGTACACTGATTTGAACAGGCATACAACCACCTCTCTCAACTCAGGGCTCTGCTGCAATTTTAGAGAGGTCTTATTATTTGCCCAAAGACACACAGTTAATAAATGCGGAAAGAAATACTTAAATCCAAATTAATTTGACTGCATTAACCATTAAATAATACCAATCATCATCATCTTAATCCTATTTATTGAGAGCCTCTGAAATTTGACAGGTACATTTATTGTACCTGTATTGTCTTATGTGATCCTTACAGACCTGAAAAATTAGGAGCTATTTTCTCCCTAAATCTCTCTCTCTATCTCTCTATCTCTCTCTCTCCCTCTCTCTCTCTCTCTCTCTCTCTCTCTCTCTCTCTCTCTCTCTCTCTCTCTCTCACACACACACACACACACACACATACCTAAATAATTGGTGTGTGTGTGGGGGGGAGATAAACTTGAAAAAATATGTAACATCTTCTTTTACATGAAAAATGAATGAGAATCCAAGAAAATGTAAATATTAAAATATCTTCTAATTACCTCATTTTAATGAAAACATTATAGCAAGTGCGTAGTCTGAGCTGAGTCAAATCAATGGTTTCGGGGGAGAGCAAAATTGACATGATAAACTTAATAAATTAACAAAAAAGAGACAAAACTATTTTAAAAACTCATGTATAGCAATCATTATCAATAATTTAAAAGGCAAATAAGTGCTTTACGAAAGCCATTTTTCTCTAAAGATCCTGAGAATAAATATGTTAGGGTTAGGGAACTATCACGTCTCTGTCCCAACCACTCGACTCTGCCATTGCAGCAGGAAAGCAGCCATGGAGGAGTCATGTGGATGGGTCTGCCCTGTGTGACAATGTAATTTTACATACAAAAATAGTCACAGACAGGATTTCAATCATGGTATCAGATCCCTGACTTATTCCAATGAGAAGCCATTGTCCAATAGTAAATTGATAAAAATGAACAAAACAAAGTGAGTTTTGTTGGTTGACAAACAAGAATAAAAGGAAAGGGTGCTGCTGGCTGTTTGTAGGTTATAAGATACAGTAAAAGTCTTTAAATGTAATACCTTTTGACTCAGAAATTCTCACTCCTAGATTTTATTCTAAAAAAATAGTTAACATTTTATTTATTTATTTATTTATTTATTTATTTATTTATTTATTCATTTGCAAAAATGAAAGAGAAAAAACAATGAAAGCAAAACCTAATATTTGGGAAGAGCATTTTTTGAGACTTTTGGGGAAATTTTCATAAATGTATAAATTCTCTACCCTAATATACGAAGAGCTAAAACTGTGGTAAAGTATCTCTTTAGCTTAGAATAGTTAGTAGAAATCGATGGAAATAATGCTGATTTTTGTTTGTTGTTTCAAATTCATTCTCTCCATGACTTGACCATGTTGCGTGAATAAAATGTTTGGCCAGCTTTTTCTTGCTTTGTTTGTGAAGACAAGACCATGAAAAAACAATAGCATAATAGTGAACTGAAACGTGCTGATCTTGTAATTGTTAAGACATAATTTTCTAATTACTGTTTCGTTTAATTGATATTTAATTAACTGCAACATGCATTCAACTTTTTAATGCTAAGCAGTATTCCACAACATATATGTGATAATAGTTAACCGAAAGTCCACATAGAAAACAAACAGAACCCTTGGTGAATCCATTTCATACATGTGGATTTCATTTACTGCTTCCTAATGGGTAAGGTTGTTCAAACACACACACAAAAAAAAAACCTGTTTCTGACTTCTTCCCAGGAAAATGAGGACTGTACCTCGGTGTACTTAAATTCAGAATCATGTTGGGTTAACAGGGTTACCATTTCCAGGCCAATTGTCAGTCTCCAGCATCTGAAACTTCAGGCACCCAAGGTCAATGCTAGCTTGTTAAGCCATTCCTACAGTCTAGGAGGGTACTTGCTTTAGTTTAAGAACCTTCAAGTCTTTATAGTATTCTACTTTCATTTTAAAAATGTTTCTCTGTGTTTCTTCTCATAATATCCCTGCCCTGACCACATGCATTGCTATAACTGTGATTAGACATGACCCTGCCTTTCCTGATGCCAACCAATTGACCTCAAAATAACAAGGGAGATCTGGAAAATAACCCCTCTCAAGTTCTCAGCGATTGTTGCCTTAAGTTCTTCACTAAGCTGAGGGTCACAATGAAAGCTCAAAACTGTATGTAAGGTACATTGATGAAATATAGCTCACACTCAACCAAAGTTATATTACCTGAGGCACAAAGGGAGTGATATCTAACTAGGAGGTGGAGAAGGAGTTTTGAGATGAAATGGGGATTTGAAATATTTCTGGAGACTTGGACGACAATGGTTAAACATCAAGCGATGTGTTCTAAATTGTTTATTTTAATGAATATTTATAAATATCTATGACAATTATACTTTTCCTTTGCTAATAAGCAATACTGAAAGCTGGCATATGCCATGTTAAGGATCACTTCTATTTAACTTTTGACAGAAAATAATCGTACTTAATATATATCTGCGGCTTCAGATATGTCATCAGAAACACCTTTCTGTTCACACATTGTTTCTTGAGACTGCTTTCTGGGACTAATGTGGTCACCTGTGAGACTTCTTAGTCTGTGCTACACCCTGAACACATGAGTAAATTGAAGAATTACAGAGCGGAGCCTTGACAAGCCTCTCAACAGCCCTGCTGACATGAGTTATGAGGGCCATTGACGAGGAGCTCTGAGTGGAGAGTGAGAAACCTTAAGAGTTTGCTCTTTAGTGAAATGTTTAGAAGTTTGGATGCCAGTCTTTCCTTAGTAGAGTTTAAATTTTTTTTATAATTTATATCTAGGACTAAAATTTCCAATCAAAATTGCTTGCAATAGTATCTTGGCCTTTATCTTTGCCCTTTCAATGTGAATCTAAAAATGAGAGTTTTTTTTATGGAAAAAAAACATTTTAAGTTAAAATTGGTATTCATAAACTAGCCAATTAAATATCAAGAGTTTAGCTACAATTTTTCACAGTTTATTCTTCTTTAAGTAATTAAAATTTTAAGTTGATGTAACCAACAGCATACTTATATATATTTCACATAGTAATAAAAGCAAAAATTAATCCATACGAAATCCATGGACTGCATAAGTGATATTGATAATTAAAATTTAATCCTGTAAATATTTAGCAAATGGAAAACATTACCTGGAGCAGACCAAAATTATGCCATCTTAGCCTATCAATACTATTTCTGGTAATATTGAAAAGTTAATTCTAGTTCATTTCTACTAATTGTCAATTAATTATTACTCTTGAGTTATTTAAGAATGTGTCTGGGATTAGTCTGTACATTTTGTATTGTTGTTGCTACCATTTCTCTTACAAAAGAAGTTACCTCAAGTTGTGAATGGAAAAAATAAAATAAAATCTTAGAATAGTTAAACATGACATGGAGCTTCAGGGCACACAATCTACTACTGCTTCTTTACGTGTTTACAATAGTGATTTCTGACTTCAAGTTTAGGAGGGCAGTTTTTGGGTAGGGATAAGAAAGACACATGCATTTCTAGACATTTACTCCCTGATTATTTTTTTCTTTCGCATTCTTTAGAGCTGATGCAAGGCTTCTACCCCACCCACATTCAGGCCACACTTTCAATAAGAATGAAAATAAAGCCTCTCCCACCCTAATGAATTTACGTGTGTGCTGCTGTGTGTACATCAGACTGTGTGAGAGAGTGAGGTACAGTGGGAATAAGAGTGGGTTTGGTGAAGAATTCAGGTCCTAGGCCTGGGACTTTTGGACAGGAAAGTTCAACTTCAATTTTCTGATCTAGAAAATGGGAGGACTGGACTAGACTACTCTAAAGTTTTATATTCTGGGATTTTGTAGAAAAAAAGGAAATGTTTTATTTTATTTTATTTTATTTTATTTTATTTTATTTTATTTTATTTTATTTTATTTTATTATTTTTACTGCTGATGGCTTGGCATTCCTTAGGCCCGTGGTCGGCAAACTGCGGCTCATGAGCCACATGAGGCTCTTTGGCCCCTTGAGTGTGGCTCTTAGACAAAATACCATGGGCGAATCTATTTTGAAGAAGTGGTGTTAGAAAAAGTTTAAGTTTTAAAAATTTGACTCTCAAAAGACATTTCAATTGTTGTACTGTCAATATTTGGCTCTGTGGACTAATGAGTGTGCCGACCACTGCCTTAGGCCATGACTATGTATCTGGTCCCTAGGTCTTGAAAATAAAAATGTGGGAGCTAAAATACGCTTGGAGAAAGTTTATTTTATAAAATGTTTGGTAACAGTGTTTAGAATATTTTGAGAAGTGAAGCCATTCTCAAGATTCATGCTTCATGGGGATGCTGTGTAATTAATGTGTTGGCATTGTGGATTAGATAATACAGAATGTAGCAGTAACTGAAGTGCCGGTATTTGTGAAATGGTTACTTTGTCCCATAGGTATTCCCAAATGCATTCTCAGGGGATGCCTCAGTAATTACACATTTTCATGATATTTTGAGAAGATAAATACATATTTCTCTAGAAATATTCATATATACATACTTCTGAGTGGGTTGTCAACTATATTACACAGGTGTCTGTTTCTTTTTTCTTTCTTTTTTTAATTAATCCTTACTGAAGGTATTTTTTCCATTGATTTGTAGAGAGTAAAAGGGAGGAGGAGAAACACAGAGAGAGAAACATTGATGTGAGAGAGATACATCAATTGAATGCCTCCCACACATGCTCAGACCAGGGCCCCGAGATGAGCCTGCAACCAAGATGCATGCCCTTGACTGGAACAGAACCAACAACCCTTCAGTCTGAGGGCCGACACTCTATCCACTGAGTTGAACTGGCTAGGGCCAGGTGTCTGCTTTTTCATGTGTCAGATTATGGAGTGGGGATAGGGAAAATGTGAAGAGACACCCAAGGGATTAGGTAACATCAATTGTTGCCTTTTGATTTAAAGACTTTGCTCCTATTGTATCGACCATTTTCTCTCTATATATATTTTTTTGTTGTTATTGTTGTTAAATTCTTCTTAAAACTTTTAGCCATCTCAGTCTTTAGGCCATGTAGGTGCGATTTCCCGAACAATGTCCTGATAACCTTAAGCACAATGCTACTTCTCTGAACCTCTCCCTGGGAAAAACGCATGTGGGTATAGAAAGGATAAAAAAAAATACCTTCAGTGGCAAACACTGCCTTTATGCCAACTGCCTTGGTCTTTTAAAAATTAACATTTAGGTTGAGGAAGTGCTTAAGTGAGAACACTGAGCAGGTCTTATTTCTTTTAAAATATATTTTTGTTGATTTCAGAAGGGAAGGGAGAGGGAGATAGATACATCAAAGATGAAAAAGAATCATTGATGGGTTGCCTCCTGCACCCCCCCTACCGGGGGTTGAGCCCACAACCTGGGCCCTTTAGTCTGCAGGCTGATGCTCCATCCACTGAGCCAAACCAGCTAGGGCTGAGCAGGTCTTATTGTAATTCATTTCTACATTTAAATTAATTTGTGGATTCATTGTCAACTACAGAAATGCCCAGACTAGATAAAGTAATCCAACTCTCAGGGGGAAGAATTAATTCAAAGAGTCATGGGTACAAACACATAAAATACATGGAGAAAAATACTCAATGTGATGGGGAAAGGGTGAGAGTGAGGAGGGGTCTCTCTTCATACCCTTTTATGTTAATCCTGGGATACCTTTATATTTATACTTAAACGTTTGGGAGACTTTGTTTTTATTGCTTGTTTTTAAAACATCTGTGTGTGTTTTTTTAACCATTTTGATTTAATGTGAATCATTTGGGGAAACAAGTATATATGATGGAGGTGAGAGTTTATCTTACTTCTCTTTTAATATTGGAATATCTTTATATTTTTTATCTATATATTTGGGAATGTTTTTTTTATGTCTGGTCTTTAGCCTTTTTGATCAAATGCAGGAAAGATGGGGAGGAGTCAGAGGGAGGAGGTGTGCTAATCTTTGTATTGTTTTATTTATAATACTTTTATTTTATACTTATATTTTTATCTATATGTCTTGGAGGCTATTATTTTTTAATCACCCTTTTTTAGCCATTGGATCCAATGAAAAGCATTGCTTTTATGATTTGTGCTTCTTTTGAGCCAGAATTAATTAAAAAGCAATTCTATTCCTCGGAGAAATACAGTATGGTTTTCCAGCACATCCCTGTGGCTGAACACAGGCAAAATAATGTGCTGCTGTAAGAGACAATCTCAGTGGTGCTCAGAGAGATGCTCATCTTCACAGTCTGTTATTTCTTTTCAAGCACCTATCTTTTCGCCACACACATGCTGACAGCCTAATGAGTATGGTTTTTTCCCCTACCATTTTCTTCTTTCTGCTTAGTCTGAATAACCAAGGATTCCTTTGCTGAGACTGATATCTGATAGAAAAGTCGCTGCCCTGCTCTTATTTGGATGAGAGTTTGAAAAATTGAGCTTGTTTGTTTCACTAGTTCAGCATCTTCCACTTGTGTTGACTTTGAGATTTGTGGCCTTTGTTTCCAACAGGGTTCAGAGTCTTTAGCAGAGCTGCTCAGAGTTGTCCTGTATCACAGAGAAACCACTGGCTCTTTTTTTTCTCCTCCAGATATAATAATATTGTATTTATTGGGAAAAGAGTGGATTGGGATACAAATTCGTTAGTCAAATCATGGTTGAGTTATGACTATAAATCAATTGGCCATGGACACAGGAGTTCAGTCAAAGTCAACAAAAGCATCCTGTGCGAATTGATTGGCAAATGGAATTTATTTATTTATTTTATCGATTAAGGTATTACATATGTGTCCTTATACCCTCTAATCCCCCCCTACCCTCCTGCTTGTGCCATCACCCTCCTGGTGTCTGCATCCATTGGTTATGCTTATATGCATGCATACAAATCCTTTGGTTGATCTCTCCCCTTTCCCTTTCCCCTACCCTTTTCTGCCTTCCCTCTGAGGTTTGACGGTCTGATCGATGCTTCTCTGTCTCACTCAGAGAAAGATAAATATCCCATGTTGTCACTCACTTATGGAATATAATGAACAACATAAACTGATGAACAAAAACAGATTCAGAGACCACTGGCTCTTTAGAACAAAGCAGTTTCATCTCTAAGGGTAGAATTGAGCTTACACTTCTTGGCATAGCCTTTAACTCTATAAATATCAGTAGAAGCAGTGGAAATATTACTTAGGACAGAAAACAATAACTGAAAATATATCCTAAGGACATATTTTCCCCCTCAACAATATTTTTAAATCATTACCGCCCCCCACCAAAAAAAAAAACAAAAAAACAACAACATTATTCTTGGTGTGTATTTGTAACCAATATATGTCCTGTCAGAGATTTGCATGTGCTAAAATATGTTCTGAATCTTCCCTATAATCAAGTTTGCATATTTGGAATTTGACCACACTTGTTCCCTCTAGGTTTCCAGATTCAGAGCTACTTAATTGCAGATAAGCCATGAATAATGGCCTCTGGAATACACACTTTGTCCAAACTAAATGAAAACATGGCTTTTTTCATTTGCACTTCAATTAAACATATTTTTTATTATTTAGAATGTCTGCATCTTCAGCTCCTTCTCATCATTTTATTTGTTTACTAGTGTCCTGGTGCACAGATTCGTGCACATCGAAAGGAAATTAAAAGAAATTTTTAAAATTACTACTCACCCTTTCTCTATAATAGAAGTGTCAACCAAATTCATGATCAACAATGACAGATCAAAACACATGTGTGCAATTGGCACCAGTGAGAGCTTTATATGTATTGTGCATGTGCAAATCAACATAGATTATTATTGTAGATCATTCAGGGAGAACAAAGGGTAAAATATTTAATTGTAGCAGTGTCTGACTATATTCTGCACAGTGAGAAAACCTGAAGTCATTTTCAATTTCCACCATTTCTTCCTTCTTTTCTATTGGGTCAATTTTCTACACTTTCTAAATCTCCATCTTCTGGCTAATGAAAATAGGATTCTACCAAGTCTCCTGTCTACCTACTCCAGGACTTCTGTGAGGATCAAATGAGATGAGGCACAGGAAAATGCTTCACAGACATTTGGTTAAACTGTAAAATATTTGCACCTGGCTATATAAAGCAAGTTGAGTTTCTGGGCTGAAGAAACTCCAAGGAGGCTAGTCACTAGGGAGCTGAAGTTGGGCATTGCTATGTGACATCATTACCCGGCACCCACAGGACCATTCTGGGCAGGGCAGGGCTGGGCTGGGCTGTGGGCTGAATTTTATACCATGAGGTCTTGTCAACATTGGCTACGATTTGGTGGGTGTCATTCCTGGGTGGTGGTAGGGTCTCTGTCTCACTTAGGGGAAGCTGAGTGTTGATTTGTTAGCACCAGGTACGCCGTGCCATTTATTTTTAAATGGCCAGTGTGCATCATGGCAGCTTCTGAGTTGAGTGTTTGCCCTCTGGTGGTCAGTGTGTGTCATAGTGACTGGTTGAATGGACAGACACTTAACCTTTTAGCCATATATATATATATATATATATATATATATATATATATATATTTTTTTTTTTTTGAAGAAACATAATAAAACCTGATAATTTGGGTGAAATTGTAGATGCTCAATAATGACCTGAAAGTGTTTAAATATAGGAGTGTTGTCCTTTCATAGGAAGACTCAGCACAAAAGAAATAAAATTTTAGTATATGTAATATAATATATAGCACCATGTTCTAAAAGCTTCACCACCAATAACCACATGGCTTTTAAATGTACGCTTTTAACAGAATTAAGATAACAAAAAAATAATAATAATATTTGTGAAGGAAACAATTCAGATAATTTTTATACAAATTAACTATAAAATAGGCTTTCACTTAAATAGAGGTTAATGTCTTCTTTTTAAAAGTAAGACTATCTCACCTAATCTACACCCATATGTGCACAAACATGTCTGGCTAAATTCCAGAATAAATTCTCTGGATACAAGTACCCATGCTCATCCGGTCAGAATAGTCTTTTGTAAAAAATTGGGTTGATGGCCCTATAAACAGATTAAGCCTCCTGATTGTCTTCTCACTAAATTATATTCATGGGGCTCTCCATGGTTTATGAAACCACATTTGAAGTTTAAACGTAGGTATCAAAAATCCTTCATTTCAATCTTGGCAAATGTATTGTTGACTTCCCCCTGCAACTTCATTTCATTTAATTTACTTAGAATTAGCTTAATTACCTTGGTTTGCCCGTGGAAATGAAAGCACTTGCATACTTCATGGGGATGCCATGTAATTAATGTATTGAAATTGTGGATTAGATAATACTGAGTGTAGCAGTAACTGAAGTGTTTGTGTAATGGTTACCTAGTCCCATATGTATTCACAAATACAATCTCAGGGGGTGCATCAGTACTCATTAGTGGCTATTTAAAAGCTTTTTGGTACCCAAAAAGAACTCAGGTGAGAACTGACTGCACTGGATTAATAGTCATAGCCCATGTGTACTATGTATCTGAATACAGTAGCTGGTAAAATTCAGGGGTGCCTCAATAGCATTTTATAGATGACATTAGGGGACTGTAATCAAATAACACACAATGGGCTTTCTACCACATAAAAATGCATACTGTACGGACACATGGTTTATTTTACAATATAATTACAATTATATAAGTACTAATACTGGGACAGCAGTCCAGAGATTGTAATGTAACACTCTACCGGCCTCATGGTCTGTGTAACACCTCTGTAAGGAAGGGATTCATTGGTAGATCAGGATCGTGTCTCCTGGAGAACAAAGGAAGGCTCCACCTTGAGAAAGAAACCTCAGGAATGCTTTTAAGGTGCAGCTTGCTCTTTGGGAAAGAAAGAGATTAACACATTTCCAGCTAAATGCATTTGGTTCCATTTAAAAATAATTAGGAAGGAAAACAAGACACAATTATCACAGCTTTATTTGACACAACTGAGTAATTGCACGCACTAATAAAAATAAAATAAAAAACCTCTCTGCTGGCAGTGTAGAAAAAACCATCGGCTTTGGAGTGGAATGCTTAAATGTAGGTCTCAGCTCAGGTTTTCATCCTCTGTGGCCAATAGAAGTTCAGCTTGTCAGCACTATTGTTTCCTTATCCATAAAATGGGGGTGATAACATTATAAGCACGGGGACATGCCAGGAGTTGGTACAACGCTTGAAGTATTTTTGCATAAGCCGTAATACATTTTAACTCATGCTCATTTTTGTTATCATTATCATTTCAGCCCAAATTGGAATCCTGTACTTGAACAATTCGCAGTTCTCTCGTGAGGCGCCAGCTATTATTTAGAACAGTGCTTCCAAATATTGTTCTCTCATGTTTGGAAGCATAAGCTATTGCAGAGAAAAGCAGCAACTCAGGTCATTCAACATCTTTGCTTTGCAAACGAGGGTGTTACATACCAGAAAGGGTAACTGATATGTGTCAGGTCACTTAGGTGTTTCGTGACAAAGCAACACTGGAGTTTGCAGTTCTTACCTTCTAGACCCTTGTTCGTTTTCTGTCTGCTGCAGTATAAGAAGTGACCGTTCCTTCACTTCTCTGGAGGAGCCTTTACATCGAGCCTGTTAAGTCTTGACTGACAGAGTTATTTGCAAAACCAGTAATAAAATCAAAACCATAAAATATGATATTAAAATAGCAATATGTAAATAGAAAGCCAATATTAGTTATAGGGTAAACTAGTGAAAATAAAGTCCTATGAAATTGTTACTTAAATTCTGACTTCTATTTGTTTGTGATTTTTAGATGATTTTATTTTGAGGGAAAACTTTTTTTTTTTAATTTCGCACTTAGAATGCCCTGACAATGGTAATCCAGTTACATCTTTTTTTAATATATATATTTTTTATTGATTTGTTACAGAGGGGAAAGGAGAGGGATAGAGAGTTAGAAACATCAATGAGAGAGAAACATCGATCAGCTGCCTCTTGCACACCCCCCACTGGGGATGTGCCCGCAACCAATGTACATGCCCTTGACTGGAATCGAACCTGGGACCCCTCAGTCCGCAGACTGACGCTCTACCACTGAGCCAAACCAGCTTTGGCCAGTTACATCTTTTAGTCTGCAAATATTTCTAACTTAAATTGAAATTTCTAACTCCTGCCTTGAACTGAACCTCTTTTTCATGTTTTTAAGACTCGCCCACTGTGAATACTGTTTTTCTTCCAAAGAGTATGCATCTAATCCAGGTCCTGGGACAGACTAAGAAAGTGGGCCAAGCCCTAACCAGTTTTGCTCAGTGGATAGAGCGTTGGCCTGATGACGGAAGGCTCCCAGGTTCGATTCCGGTCAAGGGCATGTACCTTGGTTGCAGGCACATCCCCAGTAGCAAGTGTTGCAGGAGGCAGCTTATTGTTGTTTCCCTCTTATCAATGTTTCTAACTCTCTACTCCTCTCCCTACCTCTCTGTAAAAAAATCAATAAAATATATTAAAAAACAAAAGAAACTGGGCCAAGTTCAAAGAAAAATCAGCATAGACTTTTCTAGTCTGGTGTCTTGCAGAGTCTTGTCACTAGGAGAACTGTTGAGTGAGTGGGTGGAGGGAAAATTATTCTAGTCTTAAATAAACTTGGGAGTTGCTTAACCAAACAATGAAAAATTTACTTCTTAACTGTATAACTTTTCAAAATCTTCATGATGTGCTATATATTATGGATATACCATAAAAGGGGAATATTTTCCAGTAAACTTTTCATTTGACCATTGATGACTTGTGATCATAATACTATTTCAAGACATGGGTGGGTCCCACAACAGATATTTTGAAAAAGGAGATTGCAGTGGAATAAAGGCTGCATTTTTGTTACTTATCTCTCATTATCTATTATTTCTGGTCCCAGATGGGGTATTCCCATTTTGCCATATCTATCCTGGAAGTAACATTCTTAAAAGGTATGCTCTCCATCAAAGGAGTAAAAGACAGGTACCTTCTGACATGGTGACTGCTACGTTTTGCTTTCCCTAAATGCTGATTGTGTCAACTGAATAGATAATTTCTACAAGTCCTCAAAGGAGGAAGGCCAGGGACTTTGTTAAAATTGGATGAGGTACAAGTTTTAGTGACAGGAGTCTTTTGGAGAAAAGCACATATTTCATCAGTTTGTGAAGCTTAGAGCTGAAACATAAGCAAAACCTAATTAATTCCTCCAACTTCTCTGAGGAATGCAGTTCCAGATTCAAATAGCTATAGTTGTGAAATTTTAAAAGTTTCACATGGATTATTTATTTTTGTTCTCATAGATTGGCAAACATAATTCACCATTGTTATGCTGTATTTAATATTTGATGTTGGAAGTAGGCTGTAAATTTTCAAAAAGCTGTTGAGATAAGTGAAAGAGCAGTCAAGTCCAAATAATGTATTAATGAGTCTTAGCACATGCACGATGGGTTTGCAGGAAAAAGGTGGTGAGCTTTTTAAAGAATTTGATTTATCAGACTTTTTAAATAAATGTATTAACATTTTCTCTATTCTCCTCACCTCTGATTAAATAGCTCTTTTGATAAATATCAATAAGACAGGCCTATGCACAGATAATTCATGATGGGACTATAATTTAGAACTTGTACCAATAAAATTACTAAATTCTCAAGAACATAGAATAGAGTATATGCATTTGAATTCTGGTTGTTTTCTCCCAAATGCTCACCTATTTCTATGATAAAATATAATTTTAAAGTGTTATGGGAATCTTCAATGCCTTTGTGGTAAAAAAAAAAAAAATCTACACTCTTTATTTATTTACATTTTTTTGTTTATTTTGTTTGTTTGTTTGTTTGTTTGTTTTGTGTGTGTGTACTCAGTGGTATTAAGCATGTAGCCTTTGTTTGCAATATTGATTTTTTGAAATAGTAACAACCTAGTGGGTCACCTTTTAATATTTTTAGTAAATAATTATGAGAATATCCACCAACTTTGGTATGACCTATTTCTTATCATTATGGTCTCAGGTCAGATATCATCTCATATAAGTCACTCTAATCAAATTAATCCCACTCCTCAATACTCTTCAATGTTATTAGTTCTGAAATGTGTTTTCTTCATAGCAGTTATCTTTACGTGCCATTATATAATTTATATTTATTAACATTTTAATAGGGGCATTCTTTCTACTCATCCTTGGTTGAGGACAGTTGATCACTATGCATAGTAGATGCTCCATAAATATTTGAGGATCAAGTCCATGCTCTGTTTTGGATCATTAAGAAAATGTACCTGTGAAGTGATGTGATTGAATTAGACAGAAGGTAATTAACACCAAGAATTAAAAAATATATATTTAGTAGTAAGATTGGAAGAACCAGTTAAATGCATATGTAGATTCTGGAAAATTTATTGAAACATCTGTCTTATTATTATATGATTCTAACTTAAGCAGTTATGAAAATCACAGTCACATAAGATCATCAAATGTACCTTCTTAGATCATGAAAAGTATCTACAGATTGAAACATCTTTATCACACATTGCCTATACAGCCATATTTTTAAATTTTTTTTTAGAGGAGGGAGGGAGAGAGAGAGAGGGGAAGATTGATGTGAGAGAAAAACACATTGCTTGGTTGTTTCCTGTACATGACCTAAAAACTACAACCTAGCTATGTGCCCTGATCAGGAATTGAACCCAAGATCTTCCAGTGTATGAGACAATGCTCCAACCAACTGACCCAACCAGCCAGGAATGTACAATTATATTTTATACAATTGAAAGATACTAGGAAAAGTGTTGAGGTATACCAATTTAAGTATATAACTCTTATGGAATAATATCCAAAAATGAATTTCACATTAATAGTCACATGTTCATTAATTCAGCAAAGAGGAATTAAGGGTCTTTAGGTCTCATATTTCTTATTTCAAATGTTTCAGTGACTAGCAGTCTTTGCCTTCAAGGGACTCAAAATTATGAACAATGTAGAAGAATGAGAGTTTGTTAATGCCTCTGAGTCTATTGAATGCAAATGACTGAAATGCAGGGATAAACAGGTAACACAGCAATCTTTACTGAAGAGTTTAACATATTCCTTACATAATTTGATAGATGAAGTCAACAGAGTACAGATTAAGAAGCATCTGAATAGTGCACTTATAAAACTCTACATCCTGAATACCAAGAACACATATCCTTTTCAAGCATTCACAAAATTTTATCAAATACTTATCAAATGTTTATCAAAAGACCAACACTGTTGTTTTTCTTACCAGAACTCAGTAAAATTGGAAACTAATAACTAAAATTTAAAAACACACACACAAAAAAAAACACCTTTGTCTGTAAATTAAATCACATACTACTAACTAACTATTCTATTAAAAAGGAAATCATAAGGGAAAATATGAAATACTGATAACTGATTTTTAAGTGGTATATGTAAAAATTGTGAGATATAGGCCGAGCAGTATTTAAAGGGAAGTTTATTGCATAAATATATTTATCAAGAAATTAGAGAAATTGACCCACATTCTTTTCAATCTCAGTGAATGACACTGCTATGTTTCCATTTGCTTGGTCATTTTCATTTTTATTCTTCCATTGTCTGTCATCCCTAGCACCTCTTTCTTTCATCCTGTACTCAATCACTCATCAAATCCTTTTGGCTTTGCTCCCTTTGTGGTCTGAGGCATTAATCCTCTCTCCTAAGCATTATTTCAGTAGCTGCCCACCTGGTATTCTTTCTTCCTTCTTTGCCTTCTTTCATTTGCACTATAACTTGCAAAGAATCCTGTTCAAATCTAAATCAGATCAGATCAGTCCTCCTTAAAACCTTCTAATGCCACAGTTAAAATAAAATAAAAACTCTTAACAATAACCTAAGTTTCTGCATGACTTTCCAACTCCCAACTTCCAATGATACCAATGTAATTAACCCAGTTATTAATTAACAGGAAAGGAACAAAGGGAGGTCAAATAATATAGGCATACCATTGGTACAGCTTTGCCAGAAAGCAGCAGTTTAACACTGTCCAGGTCTGTTCCCCACAGATCATGGGGGAAGGGACTGGACAGATAAAGAATAGACACATACCCAGTAAGGTCTGAATGACATAAGTAAAGCGATTATCTGTCAGTCACACCTGGGGGACAGGCCATTGGCCAGAATAGGCATGACCACTGTGGGGGCACGGACTCTGACATACATAAACTCCTGAAGAAAGAAGCCCCCTTCTCTTGCTGTTGTTGCTCATGCCTGACTCCTGGTTTATGGGGCTCACATGATCTGCACTCGCCTTCTTCCGTTCTTCCTGTCTTCCATTCCATGTAAGAGTCCTGGTCAATTATAAATCAGATCATGTCGGTCCTGCTTAAAACCCTCTATGCCACATGCAGTAGACCAATGAGGTGTGATTAGCCTGCTGCTGGGCTGACTTAACTCCGCCATGGAACAGAAACTATGGACATGGCTTTGCTTCTAGCTCTGCTGGATCTCCAGATGCACACTTTCCAGGACTGGGTTTAAGGGAAATGGGACGTTTGAAGCAGAGGGATTTAACTTTACACAAATAAAAATCATTCATTCTTCCATACGAGTCTTAGAAAGTTCTTTTTCTCAAGATAGTGTAGAACCTGACCCCCAATATCACTCATTCTCCTCCTGTTCCCTTTGTAAGCTAGGTATTACGAGAACAGAAGGAAGTCAGAAATTGTTGAGCACATTCAGCTGGGAAGCAGAGGCCTGTTTGCTTCACCAGGAAGCTACAGCTTCACAACCCAAGAAATCTCAGCGTTGTCCCTGCGGGGGGTGGGGGGGGGTGGGGTGGGGATAGGAGGAGACTTCTCAATCAATTGGTCAATAAAAACACTGTTAGCATCCACCCTGAGCCAGATTCTGTGCCTGGGTGAGGAGACAGCCATGGTTTACAGTTCAATGCAATTTACAACTCAGCAGTGAGATCCCCTGCTTTTCCTCTGTATCATTTTTTCCTCTTCTATGACATTGAATCTCTCATGTTAGGAGACCATTCTGGTTATGAAAAATAGAAAGTGATCCTCTTTAATAGGCAAAAGACATGAAAATTTTATGAAAAGGGATATACTCATTTCAACAATTGCATTCGTCAAATATATCTATGAGTTGGGCATTCACCTGGGTGCTGGGGAGAAAGAGATGAATAAAACAAGAGCCTTTCATTAGAAATGAATGGGAAACACAGAGATTAATTTGAGTGCTAAAAGGAAATGTAAGAAATTTCCTATGTAAAGGTAGAGGCTCATGAGTTCTTTATGTTTATATCATTGGTTCTTAACAAAGTGCCATATAGAATTATCTTAAATAACAAGGGTTTGTAGAATTAAGTAGCAATAATTTCTGTATAAGAGGAGTTAGGGAAGAACTTAAGAAAAATATAGCATACAAACTGGTACCTAAAAGATAAAGTATTAAAATCATCTCATCTATATTCAAGACTAATAAAGTGAAAGTCAACTCACCAGAGATAATTGGTTTATTTAGTTTTCAAAGTAAAATGGCTGATTCATAAATTGTCCATTATCTAATAAGCAACACACCATTAATGTTTTCTGCTGAAAGCAATAAGGAAATGTTGCTTTCAAGAGAAACATCAGAAAGTTGATTGACTTGAAATGTATTCTCTATACATTAAGATATGTCATTTTGCTTGTCAGATCAAGGACACTATAATATTTTTAATTTCTTACATTCCCAGAATTTTTCATTATAAGCTAGTTCCTAATTATAGAAGATCCAAATTATGAACTTCAATATGCTAAAAACTTGATCAGAAGTAGGTTAGATTCAGTTCTTCAAAAGGCTTTCTAAAACAAAAAAGGATGTTTCTTTGTTAGATTTCTGACAGGACATAACATTGAATACCATCAGCCTTAAAGTGGTTTAGTTTTGTTCCATTTGTGATTATAGCAAAAGATTATTTTCCTCCAAATTGTGTTTTGCCCATTTTTGTTCAAAATAATTCAATGGAAGAGGGAGAGAAAACTGTATAATTTTAACCAAGCTAATCTAGAAGTTTTAAAGGAAGAAGCTAAGAAATAATGGGCAGAATGATCCAGACATTTGTCATGAAATTGTGAGCATTTGGAACCTGAGATTCCACAGGAGTCTTGGAATACAAAGAACCCATGGACACAGACCATAGTGCAGGGGAGGTCTGAGGAAGGGGCAGGAGTTCGGTCAATGGGGAAAAAGAAGGACATCTGTCATACTTTCAACAATAAAGATAAAAAAGAAAAAGAGAAACTATCCAAACACAAGCTCGAATATCCTTAGATCAAGGAGTTGATGGCATTTTGCTGCCATCAGTAGTTATCAAAATCTTGATCAATAAATTCTATTAGTGATCTGCTTAATTCTTCCAAAGAACCAATATTATCTTGGGAGCCTAATAAGTCATGATATTAAATCTCTTTTGCTCTGTTGCTAATTCTTTAGGCTGTGTGATCTGGCTGTGGCAAGTTGTTCTACAATAAAAATCTTAAGCAATCGCTCAGCAACTATTCAATAATCAACTAGCCAATTTGTTCCTCTCTTCTGCATAATTGAAGGATTTTTCTCAAATAATTCAGGACCAACTTTCTTCTTGTATACTACTTTAAAAGTAAATACTTTGTCTGATGTTGGTTTAGCCGCATAATGTGGAATAAATTCAACCAAAGTTACCATGGCATTTATTATCAATATTTTTTTAAAAAAATATGTTTTTATTAATTTTAGAGAGAGAGGAAGGGAGAAGTAGATAAACATCCTGCATGCCCCATACTGGGAGTCGAACCACAAACTTGGCATGTATCCTAACTGGGAATTGAACCAGCAACCTTTCAGTGCATGGAGGACGTTCAGTCACCTGAGCTGTATTGGCCAGGGCATCAGTATCTTTTTAATCTATCATGTTGAAACATGTGAAATTACAATTTTCATAATTATAATTTCATATGGTTTAAGTTGATATAAAATTAGGTGTATTTTTGAAAGGTTAGAACATAATCATAAATCATATGCACTTACTTTTAAGTTCATATAATTATATAATTTGAGAACTATTCTCCAAAATTCAGTACTGAATTTTATATTTCAAATTAAAAAATAGCATTGATTTTATGACAATGGAACACTAATGGAAAGATTTCAGCACATTCACACTTGGGCTCAATTGTGTCTTCACATTCTTATCTTCAAGTCAAACTGCTTGGTTCTCTCAAGCTACTATAAGGCTGGGATGGATGTGGGGAAAGCAGAGTAAACAGGAATTCAGAGCACACACCCAGGTTTAATCAAAGTAATTCTCTTTCTATAAAGATTTGAATTTTGAAGTGAAATTTTCTGTGAAGAAAATGTACTACAGTTAAAAACAATAATAACGTTATGAATATTTTGGGTAATAGCTAGATTTGAGCTTTCTGAAAGCTGTACACTCATATTTTCCAAAACCACTGTACCTTGTAATATTGTCAATTCTTAAGGAAAAATAAATTGGAGAAATAAGAACAGTGGATGTTTCAGATTGGATGAACCTTATATTCCTGATATCATCAACTATCATTTTGTCATACTCTATTAAATACAGAGGTAAAAGAATTTCCATAATCAATTGTATTTAACTCAATAGACCCAAAATATTTTGACATGTAATTAATAACTTGGGGCACATTCTCAGACTCTTCACAATTCTGATTTAACTGTGTTCCAATAAAATTTTAGAGACAGACATTGAAATTTGATATTAACCTAATTTTCATATGTCACAACGTCTAAATCTTCTTTTGATTTTCCTTAACCACTTGAAGATATGAACACCATTCTTAGGTCATGAGTCATACACAGGTAGATGGCAGGCTGGGTTTTGCTCTTCATCTCAGTTTGTTGACATCTGAGCTGGCACATCAATGGGTATGAATTCAAAATAGGTTTTAAAACCTACCTTGACTTGATATAATACTAATCAATAAAAGCAGTGTTAGTATAAAAATCTAAGCTATAGAAAAAATGGAAAACTTTTTTATTTATGATAGAAATGAATATGTGGATAAATTCCACCAAGATTTTGGTGTTATTTTGGAAAATCACAAGTTGCCCTTCCTTGTAATTTTTTATTCATTTCTATGGAGGGGTCAGCTACATGATGCCAACATTAGAGCACAGTTAGTTTGTGGTGTAAGTTCTTATTCTCTAGGGGAATAACACTATATCTAGGTCTGCTCATTGCAATTGTTCATTTTGGAAAGCTGTAAGTATATATTTTGGCCTTCAAATATACTCATTTTGCATCAAATGACCTTATTCTAGAAAAATATTTGTTCTTAATTTATATGGCTTTATATTGTCAATATTTATTATGTGTAAGGTAATATTAAAAATATTTCTAGGTAGCAATGTTAACATTCTATCACCCAGAAAAATTAAAAAACCCTTTCATTTTTTATGACTCCCAAAATATAGAACAATTATTAATATAAAAATTGTAATATTTTATAAATAAATCTCTTTGCATGTACTTTTTTAGCTGTCCCTATGAATTCTCAGTTTAAATATGAAAGAAGTTAAACATTAAATCATGCTTTAATTGTAATTTTGAACTTTTAGAGCCAGATTTCTTTTTAAAGACTAAACTGCTTTAAAATAGTCATTAAAACATCATTTTTCTTTTTGCCAACTATTTCTAGGGATTAAAAGAATCTAATAAAATTCCATAGATTAATTAGTCATGACCTAAAGTCATAATTTAAAATATTAGAATATTATGTTAATGTATTATTACATCAAAAACACATTTAACTGAAGTCCAAATGAAATGGATTATTCTCTATTATTAGAATTTTGGAATAATATCTTCAAAGTCAATGCATAATGTACCATTTAAAAATACTTTAAATGTCATTTTATCTTATTCTTGGGATTGAACATACGGTTCATTTCTGCCTACCTTGTGCTATGAAATAATTCACCTATGTTTCACTCTTGTTTTGAGAAGAAATATTCAGTTTTCTTCCTTGTTTATTTTCATTATCCTCTGGCTTTATGTTAGACTTAGAGTTGATCTTGAATCTTCCAGTTATACAGGTTGTTGTACTGCAGGGTATTTGTTGAGTACAGTTTCATTTTTTTCAAAACCCATCCCACACACTGCTTGCCTTCCCTGGGATCCTTTATGTCCACAGTAATTGTGTACAAACATGAAACTCCTTTTTTTCTCCTCTCTGTACTTGTCACTATTCAAAAGTCATCCCAAAAGCGCATGCAGTGACTGAACTGTCAGCAAATGCCCAGATGTTGAGTAAGACAACAGGCCTTCTTGTGGGCAACTTTGTTTTCTATGAGTTATTCATTTGAAATCCTCTTCTGCTTGGCCTGGGATGGTGGGCAGTCCCTTCACCTATCCTATTCCCCTTTTGCCAAGAATACTGCAATTCCAACTTGTCAATTCCTTCCCTGGGCCTTTATAGACCTCCATCTGGATCTAACACATACTCTTCATCTCTGTGTGGCTTATATCCAGAGCAGGCGCAATGCTCAAGAGACAGTTTACTCTGAGGGTTTCTCTATGCTCTGCTCTCTGGACCGGTGCCCCTCTGGTCCTTGGTGCTTCCATGGCTCTCTGTTGGATTAGGGTGCCAGCCACAATTTATCTCAGTGGCCAACACTATAGTGACTGCTTGCTTCCTCCAGGCACTCACTACTTTTGTTTGCTCCAAAAGGGAGGACTTTCTTACCATCTACTCTTCACAATGCCACACATCTGTCAGTGAAGCAGACCATATGTTAAGTATTTCAGCATTTTCATTTTATTATCTATTATTTTCATTATGTATTGTTGTCACTATTACAGATGTACCCCAACGCCACCCCCCTCACCTACCTCCATCCAGCCCCCAGAATTTTAAACATTGTACTTCTTTTTTCTCCTTCTCTTTCTCTTCCTTTTTCTTCATTTCAGTTTGTTTCTTCCCCTGAGGATCAATGAACATGTTCTCTCCTTAATGAACTGAATATAACCAATATTTTAATATGATCAAAGGTAGTTTTCCTGTTAGCTATTGGTATCTAAGAAATCAACCCAACATTTAATGGCTTAAAACAACACCAATCATTTTGTACTTCCAGGACTTGGATAAGGCTATGTGAGGAGAGCATTCTGTCCCATGTAGCACCAATTTGGCTCACTTGGTGATGACAGTGGTGACTGGACTCTCTGGGAGTCCAACATACAACATGGCTTCCCCCAGGTGTCTTGTGTCATAGCAAAGGCAGCTCCAAGACTAAGTTCTTCTGGACCCTTTTCCTTCTCTGTGTGGTCTGAGTGCTTCTCTATGTGTTCTTTTACAGGCATAAGTAAGTGAATATTTCAAATGTGTGAGCCTGAAGAGGCAAAGCAAATATTGCTAAGGAAACCTATTTCACATTTGATTCCATACTTAAACATGATAGAAAAAAAATCTCTATGATCTCTCTTATATATAGCAATACCCAAATAAATGTGGTAAAAACTAAATTTTCAAAATCATTTATGGCTGCAGGTAGAGATTTCAGAAATTAGTAATAAGTAAAATTATAACTTTCTAACATAAAAAGGCTTTCTATTACATATTTTCACTTAAGAAAAACATATAACAACTGACATCTCTGATTCATAATCCAGCTACTAAAATATAACATTGAAATGATTAATCTCCGGGCATAGTGTTTAAGGATAAAAGTGATAATAACTTTTTGAGTCCTTAATATAAATCAGAGACATTACAAAACAGCATTACTTTTATTTTAAAATGTATGTAATTAAAATATTCCTGACGGATGAGTAAAATATTCAGTTAAAAAACTTAGTAAATCATAGGCATATAAAACTCTGAAAGTGGAGAGCTTAATTCCATAAAAAGTCCATAAATTAAAAATTTTTGGATAATTATTTTAAACTTGAAACAAGATGTAAAGATATTCTGATAGTCACAGTTTTATTGCCAGTGTTTATTCTTGTGATTTTAATAAGTTCTTTTCAAATTTGATTTTAGAGCGTTACTGTAATGTATTTATAAATTTGTCCGTATAGAGTGGATAAAATAATGTGTTTTTTTCTGAAACAGTTCTATCTTCATGTTCATAAAGTATTGTATCAATATATTGAGCAAATTGTGTTTGAGAATGAAGTTCAGAAGTGATGGTAACACACACACACACACACACACACACACACACACACACACTCCACCTCACAATCATGAAAGGAAGATTATGGAAAAAGAAAGGTAACATATATAGTTCCCCAGAGTTCTATACCAGGGCCAATCTCATTTAGCTTCTGTATAAATGACCTTGAAATAGAAGCAAACCTGACCACCCCTGGCTTTGAAAATAGCAGATGGAGCAAAGTCAAGATAAAGCAACAGGGAAATCTTAATAGAATATCGCTCTGACTGGGAACGTTACAGATGAAACTTAATGTGGTAAAGTCTCATTTTCACATCACACAGGAAAATGCAAGCGGGAGCTGATGTTGGTGGGATTAATAGCATATATCATTTAAAACCAGAAATGCGGGGGGTTTTTAGTCCAAATCATTTTTTTAAATGCTACATATCCTGTGAGAGTGTACATTTTGGCAATACGCATGTAGATTCTAAGAAAATAATCGTATAAATGCTAACGGTTAAGCATATAACCTTGTGCATACATTAAAAATTAGAATCATAATAATCATGTATTAATACATTTAAGTCTTGGGAATGGTTTCTGTTACCCTCATTTTTATGTATAAGACAGTGACTAAAAGCTCATACAGCAGAGTGACAATGGAAAACGTGGGATTTTCAAATCTTACTTATAATGAAATTAGATATTGGGTAGAGTAATCTAAAGATCAGCCAATGCCTTTTAACATGCTGTTGCCTTTGTTCCTCTGGTCTTTGTGAAAGCTCTATGACAGGGATAAAATCCCATCTCTCTGTGGAGCCGTCTCTGCTAAGGAACTGTTCAGAAGTTAGATGATGTTGAAGTTCTTGCTCTTACATTTTGGTGCTTTTGATCATTTTCATAAGTAAGTTTATTCTAAAGCAACTCGCTTTCATTATCCATTCCAAAATTAAATTCCTCAATCAATAAATGCCCCCTTTCTTCATAAATATAAATATTTTTGTTAATATACAATTTGGTGTTGGAAAGTAACCAATTTACAAACCAGTTGTCATTTTATGGTAAGGGCAGAGAACACATGGAATAGTTTTTTAAAAATCAGAAAATCTATGCTGAAATTGGTTTGGCTCAGTGGATAGACTTAGAGCGTCAGCCTGTGGACTGAGGGGTCCCGGGTTCAATTTCAGTCAAGAGGCTGTGCCTTGGTTTCGGGCACATCCCCAGTGGGAGGTGTGCAGGAGGCAGCTGATCGATGTTTCTGACTCTCTATCCCTCTCTCTTCCTCTCTGCAAAAAATCAATAAAATATATATTTTTTAAAATCAGAAAATCTAGATTTATTTTCTCCACCCAGCTTCCAGATGTGGCTAGGAAATTAAGGTGGCTGAGAGATAAACACCATCATAGGAATGTGGTGGAAATCTAGATGTAAATATTTAACCCTTCAAAAGCAAATAGACACATTTTCTTCTAAGGACACGAGTCTTACATTGGCATAAAACAGTCAAGTACGAGCTCTGAGAATGACTTTTGTACCAGTCAATTAAGCGCTTGAATAAAAAAATCATTCTGTAGCTGTACAGCTTTATAAGTGCATGTGTGACAGTCTGGTAGTCAGAGAAACCTTTGTTCTCTTTTTGACTCTTTCTCAGTTTAATGCTGGAGTCAAAAGCTCTGAGATCAAAACTTGGCCGTCATGCATGACCTTGAGGAAAATTATTTAGCTTCCCTCTGCCATGATTTCTGTTCCTTACCCACTAGCTCATAGAATGGTTCTGATAGTTACTTGGCCGGCATAATTCATAATTCAAGAAAGTTAGCTCAGTGGCTGAAATTTATCAAGTGTTCATTAAATGCTAGACATAGATGAAGTGGTTGTTGCTGCTGATAATTATGTCACCCTGCCTTGCATATGTTTATTAAAAAAAAATTAGAAATGCTAGAGCTAAAGAATACTGACTGACTCATTGTTCTACTTCATGATGAAGAAGGTGATGATGATGATGGCAGTGATAAGAAGAGCCCTTTTTCACCAGTTGGTTTTGCTCTTAGGCAATGGCTACTTATTAAAATTTCTGTATGCAGCTTTGTGTGGTGCCATTTATAGAGAAACATAGATGATGGTGATGATGGTGATGATGATGATGATGGTGATGATGATGGTGATGGTGATGATAATGGTGATGGTGATAATGATAGGGATGATGATGATGATATTAAAATCATCACTTCCCTTAAGTGCAGCATATCTTCTTTTTTATCCAGTTACGCCTCTTTATGTTATATGGTGCTGAATAGCCCTTCCAAATATAAAACCAACAGCTGTTCACCAATTCCTGAGTCTTTGGGGACTTAGTTGACTTTAGCTCAAAGTAATCCACATGTCAAAAAGGCCTATTTAGGGGGAGACTTGTTCTGAACCCCTTCAGTGTGAATCAGAATAAAATGCTATCGTGAACATTTAGGTAGGAGAATTGCAGGAATTAGTTTAAAGAGGGTTTTGCGTTTATTTACTATGTCAGAGCAAAGACAGATTTTCAGGCCAGTGACTCTGTGGAGAACTGAAGAACATTAACAAAGATGGTTGCACATTCTCATTATTGTCACTAGAAGAAAATAAACTCTGAAAAAATGAAATTTTTTTAGTTTAGAGATTTAAATGACATAAAATTTAATATTTATCACAAAAGCCACCTATCTCCATGGGAAGTCTTGATTTTAAAAGGGGGGGAAACCTAAATTATGCACATACTTAAGATTGAAATATATCTTCTGAGTACATACAATGGATATTTTTTTCACATGCTTATCACAGTTTTATTCCCAGTCATTTGAATGCAATTTACCATCTTCATAACGTTCTGAGGGAGAGCCCACAGAGATTGTGTTGTGATGTCAAATTGCTATATGAAAACAGTTTTGATAAGCACGTGGACACCACATTATAATGACAAATTATAATGACAAAATGGTTTCGGTGTTTCCATGGAGACCAAATTACAATGTCAAATTGATGGCAAAACGAGGTCAATACAAATCTACACAGACCAGATTGTGATGTTAAAACAATGCAAAGCCATATCACCTTGGGTCTGGGAAGCCTATGCTATGATGTCAAGATGATGGGAAAGCAATATCCAGGATGATGTCAAAACAGTAACCGAAAAGATGTCAGCGGAAATCTCGGCAGCATCCTTCATGATGACAGTGCCATAGAACACTATTATTAATGCAGATTTCACCAATGGTGAAATAAATCAAGTGGAACTAAGAAAATGGGAAGCTTACATGTTTAAGTATTCTGGCTCTAAATATTGTTTCGTTTCAAGTGCTTCGTCTTGGAAGTTAGAGTGGAAAAACTAAGCGATGTTACTCAGTGGTGGGAGTTATTCATTGAAGAATATGTTTTGACGTAAATTACTTTTCCTCATTCACAGTGGGACTGTGAAAGGACCCAGGAGGAGATAGGCTGATTAATTCGGTCCTCTCTGCAAGGCTTCACTGGCAGGCTTTCTGTTGAGATGTCTTTGGGGCACATACCCCCCCCTCCCTTGAGGTGATTGTCACACCTTTTAATTCTTCTCTCCTAAAGATGTTAAAATATTTACAGTTAGATTTTTGTATTTTATAAATTATAAACCAAGTAGTTTAACATGTCCTTACGCCTCCCATTGTCAAAAATAATACGAGGTACGTGTTATCTTCCCTGATGCAGATTATCCCCATTTGTACTTAAATAATAAATTATATTGATGCAATTTATCTTGAATAAGTGCAATAAATATTTTAACCTAATGCTAATGCCAATCAGTTGGGATGGTAAATGCAGATGGAATAGAATACATTTATCATGGCTTCCCAACCCAGATCATTCTTCTTCCCTTCAACGGAAGACTGATTTCTTGTAGAAACAAAAGAGCTAACATGTTATGAAAACACTCTGATTAGTTAAAAATCATACTTACATCAAATTAGAAAAAAAAAGGAATACTTTGTTATCCTGTCTGAGTTTGTTACTTTTATAAGTGTGAGCTATTCTGGGTTTGAGACTTTACCATTCTATATGGCAATTAAGCCCATACTTCCGTGTACAACTAACTCATTTAACTACGTCAACTAAGTTAACTGGGTGATCCCATTATATTCAAGAAACATATTTTAGTTGAATACTATGTGCCAGATAGTGTGCTAAATCAAATAAAGCAAATAGATTTAGATACTTGTTTTCTAAGAATTACCAAATGGTTTAAAATGCTTATCATTTTATTGTAATGATCTATCGAGATGTGATGTAAACTCAAGTTTTAGCTTGTTTTTCTTATATTTTGTCTTCTGTTCTTTTTGAAGGGAAAGTGGATAAAATGGTATGAAAAGAGAGTTTCTTGGGGCCCTTGTTCAAAGAGCTAATGTGATTATAAGAACCTCTCAGGGTGGATAGCAACAGTGCCATTTCAGGAAATACACCTAGTTTTGGGTCATTCTTGAGGGGACACAGAGCTAAGGACAGAACCTGCCCAGATTAGTATATTTATTTAATTGAAACCAGTTCAAATTAAACACATGATGAGAATAATAACAATAATAATAATAATAATACTACATTGCCTTTCTGGTACAGAGACTATAGTTCTTCCGTAGAATTCCAGTTCTGCAAACTGTGTGGTTTCATTTTCTTCTCTGAATTTCAGTTTTTTCTGTTAAAGATAATGAGACAAATGGGAAACCATATCTCTCCAAGGTGGGACTAATAAGAACACCACCTTTCTTCCTGCAGCTTTGTGCTTTTATAGTCTCAAAGGAGAATACAGGAGCTGTTTGGCTCTGGGACACCTGAGGAGACCTGATTGGCCTCATGAAAACCTGTCAGGAGACCACGGCCGTGTATTATAGTCCATATTGAGCTCACTCAGAGAAACAGGTTTCCACAAAGATTTGTGATATCAACATGACAATATTTTCTCCTATCCAAAGGACAAATGGAATATCCCTCATGACATTTTAGATACCCCATTATCATTGGTTAAACACAACTTATTAAGCATCATGGTCTACAACCTTTCCAGCCTTTTTTGTAAGGTCGAATATTACCAAAATTTTATAAGGCAGAACTATAGATAGAAAACAATAGATGCATCAGATGTATTAGACAACACTGTAATGGAACCATAGCAACAAAACTGCATGGCACTAGTGTGGATGAAATCCAGAAAGGAGGCCCTATCTACACACTCGTAGTTATCCTTTCCTTCTATCCCATATCCCCTACCATATATATATATATATATATATATATATATATATATATATATATATATAATATATATTTCTTTTATTTATTTATTTATTTTTTAGTGTAGCTCACTATTAAATTTTATCTCTACCTCATGTTTTCATTCCCTGTACAATGGAATGGTCTGGCCTTTGCCCTCAGCTCTGGGGAGGTAACCTTAAAGCCCTTGGAGTGCTTTGTCTGATAAGGGTGTCTGTTTACCCGGAGAACTGGGCCGTGTCATAGTCTATGCTAACACTCTGATTTACGTTGGGTCTTTGGGTCCCAACGTAGCAGCCTGACCTCTGAAAGAACTAGAGACGAAGGTAAGACATGTGAGTGACCAGCTATGACTATGGGGCCACCCCCCAGTAAAATCGCTGTGCAGTAAGGCTCAATCATGGCTGGTCATACTCCCTGCATGTTGCTGGGATAAGGAAGTAGGGAGTCCACATCCAAGTTAAAAACCTAGGTATGATCTTCAGGCCTGACCATGGCAACTACAAAGGCTTTTCCTGGCAGGCCTCACAGGGCGAAAGCTACCTTCTCTACACAAAACGTGGTTCATAGATTATGCATGCCAGTCTTTGAGGGGATTGGGACCAAGGATTCAGGCCCCTCTGACCTATGATGCTTTTTCATCTATTTACAGCCCTTGACCTCATGCATTAATCCCTAGGTCTTCATCAGAACCCTTCAACCAAAGTCTTTAGGTGCCTCTGCCAAGGACTCTTACTGTGGGAGGGGTTAACACTGAACATGCTTTTTCCCACCTCCACTCAGTACCCAGCAATTTTGCACTCCAATCCTTCTCTCCCCGCTCCCTCCAATCACAGGATCATAAAACTACTGGGGAATCTTGTACAGGGCTCCCTCCAAAACTTCCCTTTAGCTTTTTGCTTAATGGTTTTAGTGGCAATCGTTACCCAGGTTCAATACCTCATTAGGAGTTGCAAATTGATAATGTTCTAATGTTATCATCCCTTCTTTGCTTATTAGCTACAACACATTCTACAAAGAGAGACTGCCCTTCTCCAACTGTCTGGTTACTCAAAGGCACTTGCCACACTGGAGAGTTAGGATGTATCCAAGATTTGTTTCAGAATAGTTGGTGCTCGAGAGCACTCCAAAGGTGAAGCAGTGTGTGCCTGTGTCTTTAGTATCACTAAGAACTCAGATTACAATAGCTTCTATGGATAGACAGCATTTCTGAAGATCACACATAGCAATGGGTAAAAATAATCCTTATTCTTCTTGAATGTCTGCATAAGACTCTCTTACATTGTGGTTTATGGTAGTTTATTTACAGAACCTAGGATTTGATGAAGCTTTGGATTATTCTAGTCTTTAGCTATTGCAGATTAATAAATAATTCCTAATACTTTTTAAAAATTAGATTATACACTGTCCTTAGGATGATTTCTCTCCCAAGAGGACATCTGGGTGTTTTTTTTTTAATACATATACACTTAACCTGGATATTCTATTAAAATTACAGTGTTTCATAATTTAGATTTTGATATAGCATTTTAAAACATGTAGATTATAAGCCAAGGTACTTTGTAAAGAAAAGCTATGCCTAAGACTTTTTGGAATGTATTTAAAAGTTGATTCATTTTGACAAAATATTTTGGATGATTAATGTTGTGTGGAATTCAACTGAAAATAAATCAGCTCCCTTTAAAACATGGTTTTAAAATAATTTATATCTTTGTGGAAATCAAAATATGAAAAAGCTGGTCGATAAATTACTTGTAGTAGAATAATATATGATTGTAATGTTTGAAAGTAACCAACTACTCCATGTTTCTGCATTTTTAAAAACTGTATTTTATTTATAGTTGGAATTATAAATAAACATATTTAGGAATCAGAAGAAAAACTAAAATTATGTTTAGATGCTCATCCTTATGAGTTGGTGGCTATCTGGATGTTAAAGAAACAATATCAAATGGTACCTTAATCTTAAAATAATTTTCATATTCCTAGTTGTCCATCTTTTTTCTCTTAGTGTTGAACATAATTAGCATGCTTTATTTTTAATACGTACTTATGTATAATATATTATAAATGTTGGCCATTTTCCTTTTTTAGTTATATTTCTTTTTGGCATGAAGCTAAATTGCATTTGATATAAAATCATGATACACAACTTTCACATAAAAAGTGATGGCTTTTAGGTATCTTCTTCCATAACAGAAAATACACAAATGAAACATTATTTATTAAAATTTGTGTTTATTAAATTACAAATTATTGTCAGGTTTATTTTTCCCTTTTTGTCATTAGTAATAGAAAAATAAATATAAATTAGAGAGGAAGAAGCGTGGGGTGGATGCAGCAATTCATTAGCCCACAATGGAATGATTGAGGGGTAGATGTAGCATCAGGGATGGGGCAAACAAGTGAGGACTGAGATACCCTTCACCTGCTGGGTCAGCTTCATCTGCCTTAGCTCCTTTCTCAAAACGGCTCATTCACTTCTGGTCTCCAGAGGGCTGACAGCAGCTCCCAGGGCTGTGTAGGACAACATGGTCTTTGAAGGCTTCCCAAATATATCCTGAGATTCACTCCATTGAGATTCAATGTGGCTTCATCAGGGGAATTCAATGTGCTGATTTTCTTTGGCCTGAGAGTCTCACTACATGCATGTGAGAAGCACTAATTGGTGCTTCCTGAAGCAAAGGTCCATCTCCTGCTTGCAAGAGGAGGAGAGGATGGAGGACAGCATCTACAAACAATTCCAGAGGTTCTTAGACTTGCAGGAGCATTTTTAAAAACTTTTCTAATAAGTCAAACTGATGTTTTTAAAAATGCTTACATTTGCTTACATACTCTTCATTGTTTAGAAGACATCTTCGTCTTTGGAACTTACTCAGAATGCTGCATTTTGACTCCTGGTTTATTTAAGAGATTGAATGGGAATGAGAGAAAGACTGGGGCTTTTTTCTGCTGTCCCGTCCTCTCTTCTTCCCTCCTTTCTTTCATCCATCTCCCTTTCACGTTTACTTTTGTATGCTGTTTCTCTTCATGTCTTACTCCTCATTTCCCCCTCCTCTTCCTCTGTTACCCTCACTTTGTTGTCTTTCAATTTCCTTGCCTTTTATCTTGTCTCTGTCTTCTTCTCATTCTTTAATCTGCTTCAAGCTCCTCACCTTCCATATTTGAAATATTTCTCCCCATCTTTCTAAACCCAAGGTTACAGTCAGCATGACTTAGATAAATTCTTAATGGGTAGACTTCTCTCTGTGGAAGGAAAATGAGTGATGGACAGAAGAGACTCTCCGTGTGCTCTGGGTTCAATTCTATCAAGGCTCTTTCCCATCAGGGGTCCCTGTCACTCCTGTATCTTCAAGTAACTTGAAACATTTTCTTTCCACTGGCACACAATGGAAATTACTGTTGCCAAGGGCATTAAAAAAATTCACTTGATCAATTTGATCTTAGCTTATATTAACTACTTTGTGGCACTTAGTACTGTTTAATTTCTCCAAATGGAAGCATGGGCTTAGTTTTCAGGACCACCATATTTCATTATAACCTAAATAGATTTCTCCATTTATATGAAACCAGATAGCAGTAACTGTCAGTGACATTCAATTGACATATATATGACATGTATATACACACACATACTCATATGTGATGTCAATTTTCTTTTTGTGTTTAGGATCTTCTCTCTACCTCCTTAAGAGGCTATCCTATAAATAACTGTATCCCCAGATCTTGGCATAGTATTTTACATAGATTTTGTGTAAATAAGTGTCAGGCAGACTGACTAATCTCCTTCTGCCATCAAAGTTTTATAGATGATTAAGTAGAAGGCGAGTGAAATATATGTAAGTAAGAAAAAAACTAAAATGACAGTATATGCATTTCTCTTTAGCAACAAAGAGCAAGATACATTTTGTATCAATTCCTTATATTGGAATAAATTGAGATCTAAAATGTGATGACTCTTTCACTAATTCATACTCAAGATGCATTTCCTAAGCATCCACTCTGCGGCTCTTGAGTGTGGTGCTAACAGTTGAGTCTTTGTTTAGTTGGTGCCTAAGAGCTGAGTACCTATATCTATAGCAGCCTTTGAGTCCTTGATTTACCATGTTCTCCATGGGACCTTCTGCAAGTTGCTTAACATCTCTTTGCTTTGATTTTCTCATTTGTAAAATGGAGATGATGAGAGGTATGTTAGAGAATGTTTAGGAGGATTAAGGCTAACAGAATACATAACAGGTATAATGCTTTTGAAGAGCTTCCTGTTTCAGACATTCTTGTCTGGAAGCTGGTCAGGCTTCTCATGCATCTGGTCACGTGAGAGATGAGCCAGGAGGCTGGAGTTGGGAGGAGAGAGGCCATGGTGTACAAAATGGCAAAAGCAAAACACTCCCTCTGGTACCTGAAAAATACAAAAATGGTTTGTGTAGGGAAATTAACATTTTGTGATTTTTTAGGATTATGGGACAAGGACAGAGATTGAGCAGAGAGTGATAAAAGTAAGCTTACTGCCCAAAGATAAATTGAGGGATAGCATGAGGGTAGCATAGAATTATTTGCCAGCTCGTGTTTTGGATTAAATGAGATTATCCTACAGGATAACTACACACAAATCTGTTTACTTATTTATTTTTTCAACATGTATGTACAGAGGAAGTATGTATATGAACTTTCACCTTAGTGCCAAGTAGCATAAATTGGATTTTAAAAATTTTTTATCTACTCAGAAGGTAACAGCCTATATAGCAGGTCCCTGTGGGTCCAGATAGAAAGTGACCAGGAGAACTTCAGTTCACACTGCCAGGTCCGGGCTGGTGTGGGTTGCCCTGGCCAGACCTTGTTGATCTGGGATGAAATGGAGTTAGCAGTGATAGGCCACTAGGTCCCAGTTCAGCTGAAGCGTGCAGTCCAGCTCTCCCAAAAGCCAAATCGTGTAAGCAACACCACAAAGGTATGCAATACCCAGCCTTGCAGGAGCACCATTCTGCATCTAGAGGGACCCATTGAACAGTGACCATGTCCAGGGATCTCTTATCTGCCTCTAGGAAGTCACAGTAACCCCATTTTGCACTGAGGTGAAGAGGAGAAAATTAGAGAGATTGCGCTATTCCATCTCTTTAGACCAACCCAGATAGGGAATAGAGCTTAAAAAGATTTGAGTATTTTACTTGAAAGGAGACTGTTTACTCCAGCTGATACTGGAATATTAATAACTGAAAAGCTTCAACATTTTCTTTTGAGGAAGACCATAGTAGTTTTATAAAGTAACCTCATTTTTAAGAAATATTAGGGTAAGTATTAATTCTGACCCTTTTTTCCCCCTGAATTACCCCCAGAAAGCTTTTAATTTCTTTGTGGGTGTGATAGGGAAGGCTTTAGAGAGAGTGATGACAGGAAAAGGTAAAATCAGGAAGTCAAGTCAATATGCGTGATTGAGCCAGACTCCGCTCTGGGCAGGAGGGGTGTAAGTCTGCCGTGACCTTCTGAGGAGCTGTGTCCAG
This sequence comes from Pipistrellus kuhlii, assembly GCF_014108245.1. Classification (NCBI taxonomy): domain Eukaryota; kingdom Metazoa; phylum Chordata; class Mammalia; order Chiroptera; family Vespertilionidae; genus Pipistrellus; species Pipistrellus kuhlii. The sequence goes on from NW_023425449.1 coordinate 36,628,985, forward strand.
GGCATCTCAGCACTGACCACAGAAGGAAGGGAAGATCTGAACATCTATCCACCCATCATCTTTCACCCCGTCTTGATCAAGGGTCAGGTTCCTCAGATTCTCAGATTTGCACCGGCATGATGGCCTACTGAGTTTCTGCACACCTTCCGCCGTGCAGAGAAGCCCTAGGACAGAAATTAATGGAGAAATATGAGGCACATCTGAAGCAAGGAGCTGCCATGTTACCCCTGTGCAAAGCTGGTAGCAACCAAGTGATTGAAGTAAAGGGTTGCCTGGCAGAATACAGCATGGAAGCAAGAGGTATGGGACCCAGCCCCACTACCTATGTGAATTACCTCACAGAGTTCCTGGAACAGAGTAAGTGCTTAATAAATGAGAGCTATTTTTATTCCCAGACACAGTTCTTATGAATCATGCACACTCTTCGATCTCATTACATGAAATGGTGCCAGGTATAACAGGAAATGGGATCCAAATAAACGGCTTTAGATGAATGTATAAATACAGACCAGATACAAATTATTGCCTTCAATAAACTCAAAGTCGTATGGGGGAAAATGCATTTTAAAAATAATTATAATGGTTCCACTGGTATAGTCATAAGAATTGTTATGTTCTTTGTTGAGACTTTTATGCTGCACCTTGTACTAAATATTGTCATTAGACAATGAAACTAGATGCAATGTAGAGGAGCAGTAGCAAGAATATGGGGAGAGGCAAGGTCAGGAAATACTTCCCAGATGAGGAAATCTCTCACTGGGATTTTACAGGGGAGCCAACACAAGAAAACATGCCTTAGGAAAAGGTGAGCCTGGGTGTGTGGCAGCACAGAGCTACTTCAGTCATTGGTGAGCAGGATAAGGCAGTGGTTACACGTGTCAGTCCTGGAGCCAGACTGCCTAGCTCAGATTCCATCTCTGCCACTTAAAAGCTTTGTACCTCTTAGAAAGTTACTTAATCTCTCCGTGCCTTAGTTGCTTCATTTGGAAAGAGCACATTAAGAACAGGAGCTCTTGTGAGAACTAAGTCATTCAATTTTGCTAAAACACAATAATACGCAATGCACAAAATTACTATATAAGCATTTTGCTGGTTTTAAAATATTTTTTATTATTTAATATTTTCTGGCTAACGAAGAAAGTATATAGACCCAAGGAAGCAATACACTCATTTCAGATTGTGAGAGAAGAAAGAGAAGTCAGAAATATAAACTCAACAGGCACTAAAAGAAATTTTCAAAAAACTGGGCAAGTGAGAGAACATAATATGAAAGAAGATAGGAAGTGGAGTTGAATTTTACCAAACATATGTGGTTCTTCTAATTAGTGTTTGATTATAGAAAACTTGAAAAAAAAATATGGTATTCTAAACCACCTCCAGGGAAGAGCAAAGATTAACAATTCTTAGTGTAAAACGTATTTATAAATAATAAAATAAGCAAACAAAAAAATGTTAGTGCTTGATACCTTTATTTTCATTAAGGAGCCTAGAATGTATTAGTTCATAACTAAGTTAGAATAAGTGTTATAATGAATTAACCTCAACATTTCTGTAACAATGCAATATAAGTTTAATTTGCTCAATGACTGTCCAATGTGAATATTCCCCTTTTGATGAGGGAGGTGGGGTGAACCCACACAATTATATCTGTGTCCAAGGTTGTTGGAGGGTCTGCCACCTTAATACATGAATTTCCAATTGATCATGGTATTAATACTTGCCAGCTACAAGACAGGGGAAGAGAGGGGATAGAGAAGATATACTCTGTTTCTATAAAATCTTTTTCTAATCCAAAGTCACAAAAACTTTTTTCATGTGTTTTATTTTAGTTCTTATTACCAGGTCTATAACATGTTAATAAAATTATAAAAACTTGAAATTCTCTTAACCATAGCTAAAAGAAATACATCAATCCATAGGAAAAATCAATTTGATAGAACTGTTATTTCCCAAATTATTTATAGATGGAGTTTAATGCCACTGAAAAGGTCGTTGGTGTTTTTATTAGGAACAATAAAGGTCTAATATATACTCTTTAAGAAGTGTGAGAGACTTGACTTTCAAAATATCAAACATTTTTGATGCCTTAATAATTTAGACACTGGCCCATAATATAATAGTAATTTTACCAAGAAATAAAATAGAAAATCTAGACTCAGACCATCATGCATATATATGTAAACTTACTATTCAGTGGAAATTGTTCTTTTAAGAGAAATGGGAGACTCTCTAATAAGTGGTATAGAACGATTGCTATGAGAAGGGCCTTGGAAGGTAAAATGAAGATTACAGAGTTTCAAAATGGAAGATTATTATGGGTTATCCAGCGTGGGCACATAGTAATGACCTGTGTTCTTAAAAGCAGAGAGATTTCTCTGGCAGAAGTCAGGGAGATGTGGTGGAAGGAAACCAGGATAAGGGAGAAGGGAAGGTCAAAGAGAATTAAAACATGGGAAGAAGTAGACCCAACACTTACTGGCTTGGAAGACAGAGGGAAGGAGCCACGGGACAGGGAATGTGGCTCCTGAATAAATCACTAGAGTTCAATAAATGTGGCCATCTGCCGGGACTGGTTTGGCACAGTGGATAGCGCATCGGCCTGTGGACTGAAAGGTCCCAGTTTCGATTCAGGGCAAGGGCATGTACCATGGTTGCTGGCACATCCCCAGTGGGGGGTGTGCAAGAGGCAGCTGATCGATGACTCTCTCTCATCGATGTTTCTAACTCTCTCTTTCTCTCTGTAAAAAAATCAATAAAAATATTTTTTAAAAAAATAATAAATAAATGTGGTCATCAAGCAATCAGGGACCTCAGTCTTACAATCACAGAAAACTGAACGTGGTCAACATTGTGACTTCCTAGTTGGTTCAGGTGAGAAAACATTTTCACGCCACCCTTTAATCTCACCTGCAACTAGGAAATCTGCAAGGAGTGAGAAGGAGAAACAACAGATCACTTCCCTTCTTACAATAACTGCATTCAGCATTTTGCCAGTGACTCACTGTAAATTACCAAATAGCATGACTTTGGTGAGCAGTACGTTTTCAAGGAAACATGTGACCTTGTCTACTGAATTCCTAAGAAGCAGCTATGTGAACAGTCAGGAAAACAAAAGCCTTTTATCCAGGTTCTTTCTACAGCAAATATTCTATTAAATGTCATCAGATTGCTCTGGCCCGGTGGGTCAGTTGGTTGGAACGTTGTCCTGTACACCAAAAGGTGGTGAGTTTGATTCTGAGTCAGGGCATGTACCTAGATCCCTTTTTGGTGTGCATTCAGGAGGCAGCTAATTGGTATTTCTCTTTCACATGGATACTTCCCTCCCTCTCTTTCTTCCTTCCTCTCTCTCTCTCTAAAATCAATAAAAAATATATTTTCAGGTGAGGATTTAAAAAAAAATAGTCATCAGATTATGATTGCAATCTTATCATCCTTCCTTGTAGATTTTCAAATTTTTTTCCCCTTTTGGCTTGTAGTTGTTTTTCCCCCCTCAAAATAATCTTTAGCATTTAAGCATCTGACTACTACATGTGCTGGTGGGCAAATGTGACCCTATGCAGCTATATGTGGCTTCAGCGGCCCTTTGTAAGGTACATAGGTAGGTGATAAAAATATAAAAATAAACAGAGAAATACTGAACATAACAGTTGCACTTAGCAGAGAAGGGGAGTAATTGGGAAAGGACTCACAGTGGGTTTCAAAGTATACAGTGTTTTTTTCTTTTGTTTTTGGGATAAATGGGTAGTCAATGTGTGGCTACTGTTTGGACTTGATTTATTTATTTTAAAGACTATTAATATTCTAAGTACCAAGTATAGTTTATATGCATGTACGTGCACACACACACACTATCACAGCAGCAATCACTTGAGAAAGTTTAGGGGAATCTATCATTATTTTTAATGATATACCTTTTCTACACTGGCCAAACCAATGAGCTAAATGGGAATGTTATGGGAACATTACTTTTCTGGGTCTTTCTAGTCTTTGAGACTATAGCTAATCTATGCTATTCCCTCAGATATGTGGTTTTGCATTTAGTTTGCTAGTTTGGAGGGATCTTCATTTAGTCCTTTCATTCTTGATAGGCTTCCATCCATAGAACAGGGAGCCATTGGGATTGTGCTAACCCTTGAATAGAACTCTAGTGATTTAGTCAGGAGTTGCATAAATTAATCCAGAAACATTTCAGGAACTCGTTTAAAATACCTCGGGAGAAATCTGGAGTAATTTTCTCTTTACTTCTCATTTCTACAAGCCTTCACTTGAGCTAGTTGTCCGCATGGCTCTCTGGTCCCAGGGATTAATGTGACCTCAAAAGCAGTGTTTATGATTCCCCAAATGTCCAAAGCTGTTTTAATTGCTCCAGGTGATATTCATCCCTATAAATCGCCTTTGGTCCCTTTGAACATGTTTCCCAGGAATAGTTGCAGAATGGAGTTGTGATGGGTCTTGTGTAGGAGTACCTATTTTCCCCTTTATTCTGGAGGAAGCTGGTCTCTTAATAGGTTCAGGATTTCAGTCAATAGTTATGGTTCTTTACTGTGATTCAAAATAAGCCCCAATTTAACAGATTTCTTTTTTCCAGATTCTTATAAATTAAAAATCGAAACATGCCACCTGTCTTGTAGTTCTAGGTGCTACAAGCTCAGCCAGTCACCTTGAATGATGCCATTCTGGTTCTGAGCTCTGCTTTGGTAACCACATTCATAGCTTGAGGTAGCTCAGCTCTACCACATGGCTTCTGTCATCCCCAGCTCCCATTACCACAATGAAATCTGGACGCTCCTTTCAATAACACTGGTCTCTCTGACCTGCAGCCACGAGCCTGCAGAAGACAGACACGGCAACAATTTGGGGGAAATTGAAGCTCTCCCAACCCATGTGCTTCCTAGTGTTTCAGTGTCCTTTATGCTCGTGGGGACATACCATATTTTTCGGACCATAAGACGCTCCAGACCATAAGACGCACCAGTTTTTAGAGAAGAGAAATGAAGAAAAAAAGATTCTGAAACAAATAGTGTCCTAAAATATTTTATGTGCATTAAAACCCAACATCACAGTCATAAACACATGTAATCAACCCTGTAAAGTAAACAGCAGCATTTAGAACCATTTTAGAGCCGGGCAAGCACACAGAGACCACACAGAGCCGGGCAAGTAAAAAATCTTTTTTTTTAAAGTATGCGTGTAGGCTATATTTGGACCATAAGACGCAGGGACATTTTCCCCCCACTTCTGCGGGGAAAAAAGTGCGTCTTATGGTCCGAAAAATATGGTAAGTAGAGAGTAGGTGATTGTATGTCATAAATCATTTTCATAAATCCCATATCCAATGTCTTATCTCCTTCCACTATATCATAATAAGGAGTTTCCAACAGTTCAGTCTCATTCTGTGGAGGCCAATCAGCTTGCAAACCTAAAGTTAGAACCATTTTCAGCCCCCCGGTTTAATAATAAATCATGAGTCTCGCATAAAATCATCCATACTGAGAAATTCAACCTGATCTAAAATCATGTTTCTTTCTATCTAACCTAACAATCTCAGAATTCATGCACAATGCTCTAGCTTTACCAACACAAATGATCAAGTTATTGAAGTGCTATTGGTATAGAAGCTTTATTTTGTTTTGTTTTTGTTTTTGTTTTTTTGGTATAGCAAAGGTGGAGATTTATTGAAGAACAAGTACAGACTCCCATGTGGGGAGGGGCGAGAGTTTCACAGAGTGGACTCACACGTGGGGAAGGGGAAAGGGTCCCCAAAGCTTTATTTTTCTGAGCTTAACATCATTTTTGCCTGCTGGACCATGCAAGAACCAGGCTCTAGTCACATTTCTAAAAACAATGAGGGATGAAATACAGAGTGAGCAATAGAATTTGCATATGTTTCAAAAGAGCTAGTTTTGGTTATTTTGCCTAAGGTAAAGTCATAGACTTAGTCAATAAAGGCAGGGAATCCCCACCAGATAGAGAATGAGAGGTTGTTTCTATAGGCAAGTAGAATTTATGTATTTGGAGAACTCTGAACCACCTAATTCTTCCAAGTGACCTATTTCTAATTCTCAGGTTTCTACTACTCCTGAATGAGAGACCTAACTCTTAAAAAGCTAATTCAATCTGTTTTGTAATTTAGGAACTCAGGATTAGAGCCATGATTTTCAGCTATATTAGCTCTGCAGCTAAAAGAAGGAAGAAATTATCCTAGGAAAGTGATAGAAAGCAGTAACGGAAAATCATATCATAAATACAACCAAATACAGCAATATTTGCTATCTTTTGAGAATTCTGAAACATACCATATTAGATTTGGTTTAATTAAGATATATTTTATGTGGCCTACCAAGCTTGCCAATTCAAATAGATTTGTTAATTTGAATTAAAATTTCAATTTGTAGAATGGCTCATTTTCAAATAGATGGCACCCGATTCCCAGACTTGGACCAAAGAAAAGAGGTTTTCCAAAGCCATCCCCAAGCCAGTGAAGATTGATAGCATGCCTAAAATTAGATTGGTATGTTGGATATTTAGGTAGGAACAGTCTTGAGAAGAGGCTATCAGTCAAAATGCTGATGACATAAACAATATTGAAATAAATAGCTGATGAGGCACACTCTGTTGAAATAAATATTAATTTCACTGCAATATGCCTTAACGGCCATTTCTTTCAAAACTCTAGATGTATGTATTATAAATAATAGGGTTTATAATAGGTTGTTATTAACCAATCTTATAAAAATATAAATTATATATTTATACATGATATATCTTATAAATAAGTAAATATGTGTATGCACTATGGGAGCTAGGAATTTACAATATGAAACAATTTTAAGCTCTGAATCGAGCAATATGTTATGGCCTAGAGTGAAGAGGTTATTTATAATTAAATCTAATTAGTTTGCTCATCTCTGGTTCGGGTGATGCAGAACACACTGTATCAGACTACACTTCCTAGCAGTAGTTCGCCCAAAGCATCTTATCAGTTGGTAATTGGAGTATGAATGGAGTAACCAGCCTATCACCACTAGATCCTTAGTTTTATACACCCAGAAACAACAACAAAAAAACACACCTTTAACCGTGATCTTTTCAATATCTATTTTGTGGCCATTCCAATCTCTTTCCTCTCCTGACTTGGAAACATTAATGTTTTAGTGACATAAACTCTGAACCCAGATACAGGGATGCAAGCCCTGGATCTCCGACTTGTTGACATAAAAGAGAAAGTCATTTAACTTTTCTGGGCCCCAATTTCTTCATATGCAAAATGAATGGGCCTATTAGATACTTCTCAGGCTTGTATTAAAGCGAAAGTACTATAACTCTATAGACTGCCTGCAAAAAAATACCCTTTCACAAATTTGCCTTAAATGTCATTGTAATGTTTCATGAGAAACCTAAGAAAGAATTACAAAAATTTTTCTTTTCATATGTATCTACACTGAGTGGTCAGATCATTATGATCTTTGAATGCATAATAATCTGGCCACTCAAAAAAAAATATATATATATATACAATATATATATATATATATATATATATATATATATATACACACACACACACATTTTTTTCTTTAGAGGACTCTTGTATGGGTGGGATCCAGCCAGCCTGGCCAGGGAGAAGTTGGACATGGACGGTTGGCCGGGCTGCCTGCCTGCTGGTTGAACTCCTGGCCAGGGGACAATTTGCATATTAGCCTTTTATTATATAGGATATACACGGTGTGGCCACATTATTATGCATTCAGAGATCATAATAATCACCACTCAGTGTATAGTAGGATAAACATTATCTTTCACTTAAAAGATGTGTGACATTGAAGTATTAAAAATGCATATAATTAAACAATAATGTCAGATAATTGAAAGCCTCTCTGAGCAATGCTTAATTCTTGTAGTGTATCATAGAATATTACTCAGCCATAAAAAGAAGGAAAACTTACCATTTGCAACAGTATGGATGGACCTAGAGGGTATTATACTATATGAAACATCAGACAGAGAAAGACAAATACCATATGATTCCACTTATATGTGGAATCTAAAGAACAAAATAAATGAGCAAACAAAACAGGAATAGACTCATAAATACAGGGAACAAACCGTGGTAGTCAGAGGGGTGGAGGTTGGGTGGCTGGGTGTAAAAGGTAAAAATATTAAGTGGTAGAAATTGATAGTTACAAAATAGTCATGTGGATATAAAGTACAACATAGGGAATATACAATAGCTAATGATAGTGCAGTAACTATGTATAGTGTCAGGTGGATACTTGAATTATCAGGGAGATTACTTTGTAAATTATGTAATTGTCTAACCATTATGCTGTACACCTGAAATTAATATTAAATAATTTTAATAACAATAATTGAAAACAAATTAAAAGAAAATATAATAAACTTGACTCAGAATTGCAGAATTAGACAATTTCAAGGGACATTATTCATTATTTGCATATAATACCTTTTAGATTTCCAAAATTTAAAAATGAAAATGCATAATATTTGTGTGACTGCAAGGAACAAAGGCGTTCTAATGTACCAAATAATCCTTGAGGGAGATAATTTATTTAAGAACTATTTCATAATTTAAATATAGATGTCCTTTGATTTTTTATGTTCACTCCTAGGATTTTATTCGCTAGATAGACATGCATTTGTATGCAAGGTTGTAGAAAATATACATGTTCTTTCCATCATTGTCAAGGCAGGTCAACCAAAAAAGATAAAACGGAAGAAAGAAATCAAAGAGAGATTAAAGAATTGAGGCAAAGCAGAAACCTAGCTGTAGGAATTTGGTTACATAAATGTAACTACTTATATAAATACTATACTCTTAAGCCACATTGAGAAAGTAAAGTCAAATATGCGTTCTGAAATGGTAAATCTCCAAGTTGTGCCGTTCTTCTTGGATTTTCAGATGCATTTTTGCACATGTTAGCATATCTGAAATCTAGACCACCTCAAAATCTCTTTTACAGGGGGTAGCTCTATTGCCAGTACAACAAGACACCAGACTCAGATCTATGGAATGGTTGTCTGCTGCTGGAATGAAGTCCCCTGAGTCAACAGTTTGATTTCCAGGGATGTAAAAAAATATTTTTTCCCTTAGTCTCTCAGGCTAGTTTGGTGAATTTGATGTTTTGGAATAGTCGGGAAGGTGGTTTGTTTTAGTTGTTTCCAGATTCTATAACAAAATACCACAGATTAGGTGGCTTATTAAAAAACCAGAAACTTATTTCTCCCATTTCTTGAAGCTGGAAGCCTGAGAGCAGTGCCAGCATTATGAGACTGTGTCTGGTGAGGGCCCGCTCAGGTTTCATAGATGGTTGTCTTCTGGATGGATCCTTGATTGGCTGAAGGGGCATGATGGCTCTCTGAGGTCCCCTTTAGAAGGGCACTAATTCCAATCACTAGAGCTCTGCTCCCATGGCCCAATCACTCCCCACCTCCTCAAAGACTCCATCTCCTAAAAACATCAGGATTACAATTCAGATTACAATTTTTACATGAATTTTAGAGGGACCCAACATTCAGACCATAGCATAGACAGTGGCTTTTATATTTTTATGACTTCCTTTTAAAAAATATGATTTTATTGATTTTTAGAGAGATAGGGAGAAGAACAGAGAGAAGAAAACATCTATAAGAGAAAAACATCATCAATTGATTGTTTGCCTCCTACAAACCCCATACTGGGTATTGAGCCCGAAACCCAGGCATATGCCCCCTGAACAGGAATCAAACCAGTGACTTCTTGGTTCATGGGTCAATGCTTAACCACTGAGCCACACCGGCAGCATTTTATTATGACTTCTTGTAAGATCTGCTAAATCAAGTTCTTGATAAAATACACATTAATATTGTGAGAAAAAAATACTAATTTTCTTTACTATAATTTCCAACTAGCTGGTTTTTTAATATGAAATTTTAAGATAATTCAATTTATCTTACTTGAATTTTCCTTTTCTAAAAGAGCATATGTTTAATTAAAACTAAAAGAACACATACTTGTTTTTTAAAAATGAAAATTTAAATGACAAAAAATATTGTTATAGTTTAACTGGTAGCATTTTTCTTTCTTGTTGGAACATAAACTAATGATGCATCTTTTAATAGTTGGAGTCTTAGAATGGATGAAATATAGTATTATTAAGTGAAACAAAAGGATAATGCAAAACAGGGAAATCATATAGTCTTCTTATTTCTGTGGGGAAAATTAAGAGAATTGATTTGTGTGTCCTGTATGGAAAGTGTCTGCAAAAATACAAAAGAAACTGGGACAAGAAGCCAGAATTGGCAGTAGCAGTTTTTCATTGAATTTCCTTTTATACTTTTTCTTATACCACGTGCAATTTTCATAACAATAAAATCAGATTATCTTCGCATTTCCACAGAAATTGTTGAGTAAGACTCAACCATTACAAGAAGTATTGATAAGGTTGCCTAAATGATTATGATTATAAAAATATATCTTACTGCCTCAACACCTTTATATGTTCAGCTCATATTTTGGAGAAGTTAGAAAATGAGGCGTTAATACTTATGTAAATGTCATGGATTACAGTATTCCTGTCCATTCTATCTCCTTCTTATCTTGGAATCTCCCCTCACTTATGCCCCATTACCTTTTCACTGCTTCAGTATCTCACATGTAAATCGAATGGTAGCTGTGACTCATTGTTCACTCAGTAGTCACTCAAGAAAAAGAATGATGAATTTTTCCCAGCATTCTTTTGCTCAAACTCACAATAGCACCTAATATATATATAAAGGTGTTGAGGCGGTAAGATATATCATGTCAATTTTTATAATCATAATCATATATATTAGGTGCTATTGTGAGTTTGAGCAAAAGAATGCTGGGAAAAATTCATCATTCTTTTTATTATATTATTATATAATAGCACTTAATATGTAATATATATAATTACTTATACCAAGCCATTACAAGACAATTACTTATGCAAAATAAAGTTTGTAAACTGAAAATGTTAACTTAAGAACTATTGAAAAACAAGGATTTTGATAAAGCATGTTTGTAAACAGCATCAATAGCAAAAACATGCTGTCTATTGTTTCTTAATAAAAATATGTGACTGAGTATATTATTGTATTTTATAATGTATCAACTTATTAATGTAGACTAAATTTTTAATACAAAATGATTTTATAAGACTCAATTGCCACACTAAAATAAGATTTTTGTTGCTTTTTTCTTTTTAAAAAATATGTTTTATTGATTTTTTTTTTACAGAGAGGAAGGGAGAGAGATAGTTAGAAAAACCGATGAGATAAAAACATCAATCAGCTGCCTCCTGCACACCCCTACTGGAGATGTACCCGAAAGCAAGATACATGCCCTTGTTGGAATCAAACCTGGGACCCTGCAGTCTGCAGGCCGACATTCTATCCACTGAGCCAAACCATTCAGAGTTGTTGCTTTTTCTTGATTAGCTAGGCATAAAAATCATATTCCTATTTTGCCTTAAGTATTTAAGAATGTCAACCTCAAAAAGTATGCATTTTATTACTTAATATGGTCAAGGGTCTGATTAAAATAAAAACACAATTTTTCAGGAGAATTAAGATTAGGCAAATCACTGCAGTCATTAGGTAAATGACTACTACCATGCAACATTTAACCACCTCATACTAAATAAAACCTTATTTCTAGAAACTTTTCATATTTACTTTAAGCTTTACTAGATTAAGTTTAAAATTAAGTTGACATAATTGGCTTTTAGCTGCTTAAATAGAACATTCAAATTACCAAATATTTATTGAGTACCTAATAAATGAAAAGAGCTGAATGTACCACAATGGGAGAGAAAAAGAAAAGATTTAAAAAGTAAAGCCAAATTTAGAAATGTATTCCTGAATACCATCTTTTATTTCTATTGTTTTATAGTAATGGAAATGCACAGTAAGTCATTACAAGGTTTGTGTGTTTTTTTACCCTATTATTAAAACTCCAAGATAGTGTGATGGTAGTTCACAGAAGAGGATTCATTTGTGAAATTAAGTTTATTTTGCTCCATATGTAATAACTAGTTCACATAATGATAGAAATCAATTAACATAATGTTCAAATATTTTCAATCCAAACTATACTCATAGTAGCTATCTGATCAAATTATAATAAATGATTTTGTTGATTCAGAGACAACTCAAGAGAAAAGCATGGTTTCATATCAGATGTGATGAATCCAAAATATGAAAATTACATAATTGGAGCCTTAAACAATTTATTACTGAATTAAAATAATGAGCAATGGTAATGCCCTTCTTGCTATAACAAGTAGGACAATTTCTGTGAATCTTAGCATCTGGTTATCAGCGTTTCAAAGGAGTTTCCTATCAGCCTGAGGACTGTAATGTAATTAGGCACATTAGCACTCTCTCCGTAATTTGGGAGTCATTTTCATGAGAAAATATGACTTCACAAAAGCTGTATTATGCCAGTGAGTTTGAATCGGCTGATTAGCATACATACATTTTGAATTGTAGTTCCTAGGAGAAGGATTTGACTGAATGGTTTCTCTCAGTAGAATCTGTGATAAGTACGTCTTCCTGAAAGCTATGAAGCTGCCCTCTTCACTGAAGTGAGCAGTCTTCTCTAACGTTGTAAGTCAAAGCCTCTGTTTGTCCAAAAAAATGAAATTTTCAGTTATTGGAGGAAGAAATGATTTGGGATTCGTGGCATTGAGAGTACTGAGCAACATATATCAGCACTTAAAATGAACAAAACTTTCAATAAAATATTAAAACAAATCATTTACCTATGATAGAATTTAAAATGCCTCATCTGCCAATAGGTTAAATAGGAAACATGTTATTTCTAAGTGTATTTCATCACTATAGATAATTGTTTAATCATTCTCAGTGTAAATCAGATTTTTAAAATGTATATATTCAATTTTCATAATTATATTGTTATAAGATTTCCAAACATTTTGTTTGCTAACTCTAATATCATTATACTCTTAAAATAATGCTTAGATTAATATCATAAAAATCTATTGTTTGTCAAAAATAATGGATACTGTAAATCTTCACAATTCTTGATGAGTGATAGCTTTAAAATGTGTCATGTGATTGGCCTGCTTACTAGTTAACTTTAAACTTAGTGCTCATGTGAAAGGGAGTCTTAATTAATGTTGAAAAATTCTGATCTTCCTCAATGTGGTTATAAATGCAGGATCCACCAAATTTGTTTTTGGGGGAAATAGGCCATTTCAATAAATGTCTAATAAACTCAGTTCAATTGAATGTAATTTGGCATATGGACTGGTAAATATTGGGGAGAGATTATCTACTCTCAATGAAAGTTTGCTTTATCATGGTTGAATTTTACTCTTCTGAGTTCTTCTTCATAGCTCCCCAATATAAGCTTCCTCATGCCCAACAACTGTGGGGGGAATTTCATTTCAAGCACTCTCATCAGCATAGTTTTCTAAGGTGCGAGTATTATCTCTAATTGAAGCAGTGAACTTCCTGCACTTCATGATGCCAAGGATATACAATTTCTGCTGATTTAGGTGTCTTATGTCAGGGCAGTAAGTATGCAATTAGCTTTAGTTTAAGTGATAGCAGCATGCTATAAATAAGATTCTTAATTGTGTTTGCAAGATTAAAATTCAGCCTCATTGTTTGTTCCCTTTATTTCGTTGGTGGCATTGCGGTATATTCACACTGCTACCTCTAAATGAATGTCAACTTGTTTTACCTCAACTGCTGCTGGTCGATACTTCATTAGGCGGAATTGTCTTGTGCCCATGCAACCTTGAAGCTGTGGCTTAATTACCACCCGTATTATGCAGTGGCTCGGAGAGCTGTGTTCAGCTGTGTCAGTTTTGAAAAAAAAAATTTTTTTTTTAAGCCATGATGTTACCTATATCTTGGAGAAAATGACCACTTGGGTTTAAAAAGATAGTAATATTTGATAAATTAAGCATTACGGATTCTTTTTAAAAATTCATTGAAATACACAAATATACTAAGCTCAATTTTGAAATACTTCGTATTTTCTAAAACTCTTTAAAGGGAAGTATAATTTTCATGATGAAGCCATTGTGCAGTTGAGATAATTGAAAACTAATGGCCAAATTGCATTCACATGAAAGAGAGGAGAGGGGAGAGTGCAGTGAAATGGCAATCATGACAAATGACATCTCTTGTCCAAGAGTCATTTTTCCTCACCAGACTGATTTGTCATCCTCACTTTTGACATTTTTCATCTTGCTATGAAATCACTCTGACAGAGTCAGAGATTTCTAGACTTAGCAGCAGTCCGCAAAAGGTGGTTTCGGGCTGCCATTTTTTGTTGTTGTTGTTGTTGGCTCTTTCTGTTTTTATTTTCAAGCATCTAGAATCTGGATGTGAAAAACTTTGTTCTCACAAAAAATATTATCCATTAAACAACTTCATGGAAGAAAAGAGTTTTCAAATTAAATGTGAAATGATATGTAATGTTGTTAATTGACACTACATCTTTCTACTGGTCACACTGAAAATGTACCAGAATGCCAAAAGTTTTGTTTGGTCTGGTGTTTAATGAATTATTTAGCAGGTCCAGCAGTGTATGCCCAAATCCTTGAATTGGAAGGGATCCATGGAAGAATAATTAAAACTAGAAGACTGTTTATGATGTCATCATAGAGTCACTGCATTGAGATGGGAAATTGGCCTTAGAATTTGTCTTAGAGCTGCCATAGCTACCACACTTAGAGCTTAAAACAATGGAGATTTATATTCTCACAGCTCTGGAGGCTAGATACCTGCAATCAATATGTTGACAGGGCTGTTCTTCCCTGCTTCCTTCTAGTGGTGGGATGCCAGCAACCTTTGGTATGCATTGGCTCCCAGCTGTAAACCTCCAGTCTTTCCAAAGCCTACAATACAATTTTAGGCTCCACAGGGCCTCCTGAGCTTGAGTTTAAAACTAAGACGACACCCCTTTTCTTTCTCCCTGCCTTGACCCATCTCTCACTCCCTCCTTCCCTGCCTTCCTTCCGCCTTTCCTTCCTTTCTTTGAGAAACATTTACTAAATAGCTGCTACATGCCAGGAAACTAAGCTAATATTTATGGACATTTGCATCCATAAGAATTTTCCTTGAAATATATCACAGTTTAGTTTATAGGTGGAGAGCTGGGAGCAAACAGTTGTGACCTGGAAAAGTTCTCTGAAACATGTTCTCAGTGTCCAGTGGGCACATAAATCACTTGAGAATCTTCACATTCTTAGACAGTAAATCTGTGCTAGAGCCCAGGATTCTGCATGTAAAACAAATATCCAGGTGATGTGAGTGTTAGTGTTTTATGGCACACACTTGGAGTAACAAAGTTAAAAGGCATGAATAGAAGGTAAAGATTTCACTCTAGCTAAAGATCTGGGAAACTCTTGAAGAAGTAGGCTTCCTATGATTTACCTGTTAAAGAACCAGCAGTTGGTTGCTAACCAAAGGACAGGGACCAAAGGTCAAGATAGGACCTAGAAGAATGACCTTGCAGTGTGAGGAAGTAAGGAGTCCAAAGTGAATGGGAAGAGAATGCTATTTATATTTACAGATGAGTTATAGATTTGCAGGTCTGGTTAAAGAGTTGCAAACAGCCCAACCAGTGTTGCTCAGTGCTTGAGCAGTGACCTGCGAACCAGGAGGCCATGGTTAAATTCCAGGTCAGGTCACATGCGCAGATTGTGGGCTTGATCCCCAGTGGGGGACATGCAGGAGGCAACTGATCAATGATTCTCATCATAGATATTTCTATCTCCCTCTCCTTCCTTTTAGAAATCAATAAAAATATATTTTTTAAATGAATGCAGAGAGAACCAAGATGGTGTCATAGGTAAACACCTGTACTTGCTGCCTCCCACAACCACATCAAAATTACAACTAAAAGTCAGAACCACTATCATCCAGAACCATGGGAAAGCTGGCTGAGTGGAAGCACTACAATTAGAGAGGTGAAGAAGAAAGTGCATTGAGACTGGTAGAAGGTGCAGAGGCGCAGAATGAGCTGGCACCCAGGTGTGGTACTTTTTTAATTGGGAGGGAGATACAAGCTCCTGCTTACTCTGAGCTCCAGTGCTGGCTGAGACTCTGGGGGACCCAGACATATACAGGAATAAACTGGACTATCTGGCATTGGGGCAGGAACACTGGGGTGACTTACTTCCAGACAGTGTACCCAGTGGTCAGTGTGAGACCATACCAGATTACAACTCTTCACACCCATAAGTGACATACTCAAGGGGAAGAATCAGTTAACATCAAAGCCCCACTGAAGCAAGTCCTGCCCCATAAGGGTGTAACCTGCACAGCAACTTTTTCATTGTAGACACAGCTGATTCTCACAGCCAACTAGCCTGGAGGTCAATTCCTCCCAGTGATACCAATAGCAATCAAGGCTCAACTAGAACCAGACTGTGCATACAACCCACAAAGGAGTGCTCCAAGAGTGTCCAGTATATGACTCAACTATGCATAATATATTCACAATATATATATATAAAGCCTAAGTGACTGGCCAACCAGCCGGTAGCTGTGATGCACACTGATCACCAGGGGGCAGACACTCAACACAGGAGCAGAAACCAGAGGCATGGAAACATGGAACAAACTGATGAATCTCAGAGGGAAGGGGGTAGAGGAAAGGGCAGGAAGAGATTAACCGAAGATATTATATGTATACTAGATGCCTGGTGCATGGATTAATACACTCTTGGGGTCCCTCGGCCTGGCCTGTGGAGATTGGGTGGAAACTGGCTCTCCCATATTCCCCAAAGGGTTCCAGATTTTAAGAGGGTGTAGGCCAGGCCAAAGGGACCCCACTGATGTGAAAATCCATGCAACTGGTCTCTAGTAATAATATAAACATGATAATTAATTTAAATTAAAACTGTGAGAATAACAGTAAAAAAAAGTAGCAAAGGAGAGGAGTGGTTCTAGTTGAACTTATTGTTGCTCAAACTGAGGAATTTTGTCAGGAAATCAAGAGGAAGCCATGAGATAACTTTAAACTTGGTGCCTGCAGGGGATAAACCAGATTCTTATGTAAAAAGGGGACTCTGGAAGGGTAGGGTGATTCAGGAAGTAGTTGCTGTGTCTTAGGGCAGAGATGATGATTCCTACCCAGGCCATTGTTCATGCAGAGAACTGTGTCAGATTTCAGCTCTGTTTTGAAGGTGGGAATTTCTGATGGAACTTCAAGTTAATGCAGATGAAAATTTGGGATTATAAAATGTAGTGTCTGATCCCAATATTGGCCATCACCATCACGCTGGTTCATGAAGAATCATAATGAAAGAGATAGGTAATTTTTTTTAATCATTCTATATTAATGAGACTTCGGTAGGATAATTTGAGATGTTGAATATAAAGTAATTCTTTATGGGTTTTTTTGTTTTGTTTTGTTTTGTTTTGTTTTGTTTTTAGCAAATTGGCTCTTGCAAACTTTGTACTTGTATTTAGGAATATCATTATAGATGATTTCTGTCCTACACACAAAAAAAAACATGGATGTTCAATGAATGTCTAGGGTGTTATTGTACATGTAGTTATTCTATGTGTAGAAAAGGAAACTTGTATGGTTATCTCAGATAGTGTTCCATTGTTTCTGTCTACTTTTTGAGAGCTTGTTTGGAGGTTCTAGCAGGGGAGCGCAGCTACTCGTATCCCTTGACCAAAGACCGGTCCTCTCCTCTTGGGGGAAAGTCGTCCTCTTCGACCGAGCGCGCAGCTTCGGGAGGGACGCACATGGATCAGTGAGGGAGGAGGGTTCACCCGCCTAGCCAGCCAGATCAGCCGAATCAACCCTGGCGATCAATGGGGTGACAGATGTCGCAGCCAGATCGCTCTCACATCCTGTTTCTACTTTTTAAAATATTCCTTAAATTCAGTAATTTATAACAATAAATCTTACTTCCAAATAAAAGCATTTTAATGCGGTGGTGAACACACAATACAATATATAGATGACGTATTATACAATTGTACAGCTAAAGCCTATATATTTTTTAACTAGAGTCACCCACAGAAATTCAGTTAAAAAGTAAAAAAATAAAATAAATTTATTTTTAATTTTGATATTGCTTAAATATGACCTGTTAGCCACAGCCAGCAATTTAATAATTTAGAAATTACTATCATTGTTAAATTTAATTCTTTATTCATACAAAATCTTTTTATTCTCCATTCTAAGCAGTGTTTGTGATCCAGGTTAGGTAAATTCATTTAATAAATGGTTATTTCCTTCCTATTGTATCAAAGTTATGCAGAAAACATATTTCTAACTGGATACATATGTAATACCATAATCAATAAGAAATTAAAAATAATTTTAGTATAATAAAAATTTTTAGAACACTTTGTTACTCAATTTAAAAGAAGAAACCATATTAATGGCATCTGTGAATATATCACTTGTTTTACATTCAAAACTAATTTATGGTTATGATTTAACATTAAAATATATACTGAAATATATTAGCATTAAAGTTGTCCCAGAGCAAAGCAGTCACATGTTCTGTGAACAATTTTGAGATTTCAGGAATAAGAAGAACATGAGATGTCACAGAGCATCTGAGTCCAACCTATTTTTGGCTCATCTCCACCAAAAGAAAGGCCATTTGCAGGAGACAGAAATCATTCTTTTATCTTTCTTTCTGGTTGTAATTTACCCTCTTGGCACACTCATTTTTCCAGGTAGCAGTTTTCGCATCTTATGTTGTTTGTAACTTACCTATTTCAGTTTTCTGTACTGCATAGTTTTGTCAGACCACTTTTGACAAAAATTTCATTTGAGAAGAGACATTAATTGGATTTACTCAGATACCCTTATTTTAATAACTTCTCTTTCAAGGTATAGAGAAAAACATATTTGTGGAATATGATCTATACTAATAAAAGGGTAATATGCTAATTATACTGGGATACCTTCCAGGAGACCTTCCAGAAATTCTTCTGGACAAAGCCATGATGGAGGGGCCAAGGTAGAGGCAATTAGAGGTCAAGCAGGGAGAGCAGCTATGGATGATCAGGCCAGGATGGGATGGCAGTTGGGGGTGATCAGGCTGGTAGAGGAGGCCATTGTAGGTGACCAGGTCAGTGGGGGAAGGCAGTTGAAGGCGAACAGGTGGCAGTGGGGGCAGTTGGGGGCGAGCAGGCCGGCAGGCAGCGTGGTTAGGGCAATCAGGGAGCCAGCAGTCTTGGATTGCGAGAGGGATATCCAACTGCCGGTTTAGGCCCAATCCTTGTAAACCGGCAGTAGGACATCTTTTGAGGGGTCCCAGATTGGAGAGGGTGCAGGCCAAGATGAGGGACATCTCCCCCCCCATACACGAATTTCATGCACCGGGCCACTAGTTTTAAATATATGAGAAATGCATATATAATAACATAAATTACCACAGCTCTCCAAAGTAGTTGTTAAGTGCGGTTTATTTTTCTCAAATCTAAAAGAAAAGGAATTAAAACATGTGCATATCATACAGAATTGGAGTCATACTTTTGATCCCTGCTCTCCTCTAACTGGAAATTTAATTTCTATTTTTACAGAGGAATGAATCTCCCTTTCTCACCCCACATGACTGATGGGGAAAACCCACACCATTGACTACAAGAGTGGGCAGAGGGTTAAAATAGCAAATTAAAAATTTCTCTGGAATATTCCCTATAGAATTCTTTAAACCTTCTGACAGTGGGACTCCAGGAGAGGAAAGTCTTGCCATGATGTTTGCTATGCCAGCTGCTATAAACTTGGGAGTTTCCCTGACCCCACGGGGGAAATGCAGTCTGCCAACACTTTGAGCAACGGCCAGAGAGAACAAAGGAGCAAAGCACTCAGACGTCTGTTCAGTGGCAGAGACATGACACGATGTCTTAGCTACAGTACTGCTTCTTTAGGACTCTTTTGTGTGTTTATAATTAAAGCAGTCCTTAACATTTTCAAACAATAATGTGCAAGTTGTTTTAAGAGTATCCATTAAACGTCCTTTTCAGCTCAGCTACATATTAAAAATATGGGTGTGCTGTCCATTCTACTGACTTGTGTTACCCCTTTTAGCCTCATATTTTCAAGGGTACCTACATATCTTCAGTTTTCAATATATTTTTTATATATTTTTTTCAAACAATAATTAATATTAAAGGAGTAATTAGTTTAGAAGTGGCTCAAGCTCTGGCTCTTTGGCTCAATGGTTGAGGGCTTACCCATGCATAAAAAGGTTACGGCCATCCTCATCAGGGCACAAGCCCAGGTTACAGGCTCAGTCCCCAGCAGGAGGCATACAAGAGGCAGATGATCTAATTGCTGTTTCTCTCATTGATGTTTCTCTCTCTCTCCCTCTTCCTTTCTCTCTCTCTCTCTCTTTCTCTCTCTCAAAATCAATTTTTTAAAAAAAACTAACCACATTAAAAATAGCTTAAGTTGCCAAATATTCTTTTCTTGATCAAACTTTAGTCAGGTTTCTGAGTCTTTTAGATTCATCTGTGCACTTCATTTTTAAATCCCATTTTAGTAAAGACCCCAATAAGTCGCTTTAGCATGAACCCTCCACTCTCCACGTCTGGTTACCCTTGTTCTGTCCTCAGGTTCCCCATGCTCCACCATTCTCCAGGTGATGTATGACCTCTCTGGCCTATTTTCATCAAGAATCCTGTGAGATTGCTTTAACCAGAATCTATGTTTAGCCATGTGTGTTTATAATTAAAGCAGTCCTTAACATTTTCAAACAATAATGTGCAAGTTGTTTTAAGAGTATCTATTAAACGTCCTTTTCAGCTCAGCTACATATTAAAAATATGGGTGTGCTGTACATTCTACTGACTTGTGTTACCCCTTTTAGCCTCGTAGTAATCTTCCACCCTCTTAGTAATTTTCCATCCGCTGACCCCCATACTGCTACAGGCCATGAATTCCGGCGTTTCCAGTCTGTATTTGGCATTGAGTCCCACTTCTCTCCCCCACTGGAAACTCAGTTGTGGTGGTGCTTCTACCTACTACAGTGGTCCTGAAAAACATTTGCCTTACCATCTTTAACAAAGTTCATGAATGATTTTTCTTTCACCATGTTTTAACATACCTTCACTGGTGTTCGATTATTAACGCTTTTAATGGAAACCTTCAACTCTGCTTATTGTGGGAGAAGTTTCATAATTCCAAGAAGATATTGATGAGCAATGTCTGGTGTAAGCCATATTTATAAGATAGTGATGAACAGTATGCATTTGGGAATCAGGCAGACTAGGTATGACCTTGTACACAGAGTACCCTTCTATAAATTACTTAACATCTTTGATGCTCAGTTCTTTCACCTGTGAATGGCACAAAAATAAATTTTTGTGAGAATTAAATCAAATAGCATATGAGTGGAAGAACCAGCTCTTTGCTCAACAAATATGACATCTCATCCTTCCTCCTTGAGCAATGAGTGTCCAGATTGAACGAGCCATGTGGGCACTCTACAATAGCGTTACTACTCCGTTCTCTTTCATGGAATATTGGCCATGGGAATGTGTACAGCATTAGGTCTTGTCGTAGTAGAAAGTATGTGCCCTCCCCTGTCTCCTCCCCCTTCATGTGCATAAACATACATTTAAACATCACTTATATCGTATATTTGTATATTTTACTTGCATGTTAGTATATGAAATAGTATCATTAAAAGCTAGTACTGCCGGGACCGGTTTAGCTCAATGGATAGAGCGTCGGCTTGGGGACTGAAGAGACCCGGGTTCGATTCTGGTCAAGGGCATGCATCTTGGTTGCGGGCATATCCCCAGTAGGGGGTGTGCAAGAGGCAACTGATCGATGACTCTCTCTCATCGATGTTTCTAACTCTCTATCTCTCTCCCTTCCTCTCTGTACAAAATCAATAAAATATATTAAAAAAAAAAAAAAGCTAGTACTGCCCAATACGTAGAAGGTAACCTGTAATTGCATTTATTTCTATGATAAGTGATGTGTGAACCACAATCAGGAATTGAGAAATTCCTCAGAGGTCTGATCTGAAGCATGGCCATTATGAATTGCCCATGCATTAAAATTTAACCTCTCAGCTCCATGGAAAACTCAAGGAATTAGTATTCAGCATTATTGGATAAGAATTTAAACACATGATTCTAGCCATGACTTTAACACAATTTAGATTGTAATTTATAAGACATTATGTACCCCAATTATATTATATAAATAATGAATTGGAAGAATAATGAGAGAGAAAATTATTGTACCACTAATTTAAAAAGATCTAATTTGATATAATCAGAAAAAAGTTCTTTAAGGCAACCTTGTCTACACTGCTAAATGGATTGCGATTTTAACACAAAACAACATCTGAATAAAACTCCCTGTAAGTCCATAAATGCTCCTTAATTTTTCAGATATATATATATATATATATATATATATATATATATTCTAAATAGATAATTAAGCTATAATTATATTTCAGTGACTATTGCTAAGCCATTTGGAGATTTAAAATTTTTAGACATTATCAGGTAAACATGTATTGAGGTATCTATTTCTAGTAATTAAAACAGTCATTTAAATTGTTAAACTTAATTTATATTATCAGTGGACATAGGGTTACAAAACTGAGAAAAAAGGTGTGTGGTTGTTTAGTGAATCATAATAAGTACAGTAAATGCCAATCTTTGGCATTGCTAAATGAAGGAAGGGTGAACTCTAAAATAAATATAATAATTATTTGCATAAGAGTAAATGGCCTTATAAATATTTGCCAATGTTAAATAACTAATGAAAAATTATGCTAAATGACACTTTTAGCAATGTTAAAGTTTCATCTAAATCAAAATAATTATGGTCTTCATTTTTTCTCTCTCTCTCTTCTCAAATCTCCCTTTTATAACCTGGCTTTTGGCCATACCGTTGTAGAAACACTTTTCCTTCAGAGACAAAAGAAAATGTCGTTTTAGTGGCCAAAGTGAATTTAAAAATTTTAGTTCCATGTTACTTCTCTGAAGCATGTCCTCAAAATTCCTTCCTCTAGGACTGTGTGCACTTCCACTGTATTCCTCTGTACCCTGTAATTCCCCTGCCTATCCTCATCTATTTCTGTTTGTTCTTCAAATATTACCTCTTTTCTTTCCCATCCTCCTGTTCTCTCACCTGGCTTCTGTAACTTCTCAAACTGGTTCACTGCCATCTTTGAGGCTCTGATGAGCTATGGCCCTTCTCACAGAGAAAAATAAACAAACCAGGTTTTAAGTGTAATTTTTCGGAGATTCCTAACCCTCTACTCCCGACCTCCCCCAAAAAAGCCATGTGTACATGCCCCTGATTAAGACACTCTGTTCTGTTAGCTTTCTCATCAGTCTTCATGGCTTTCACGACTATTATGTTCTGACAGATTCCACAGTTCTTTTCTAGTTCGGTCAAGTTGCTCCAGTGTTCCAATAGATAGCCCTTTGGAAGGTCAGACTGATACCTCCAACCCAGCATATATCCCGAAGTGAATTTGCCAGTCTCCCCATTATAACTCTCTGTCTTAGATGATGGTCCAGGTGGCCTCATCTTTGCCCCTCTTTTTACCCTTGTAGGATAGAATAAATTACAGTGTTTTTTGTTGTTGTTGTTGCTCTAAAATATTGCTTACTTTTTTTTGTCTCTGGCTGTAATCCTCACTGCTTTCTCTACACAAGTTTCCCATACCTCCTGCATTATTACAGTAGCATCTCTCATCTCCTCTTGGTAGTCTCCCTCCTCAGAGCCATTGTGCTGGATTATTTTAATGTGCTTAACAAGCTTCAGTGGTTCTCCATTGTCCACAGAACTAAGAAAGGAAAAAAAAAAAAATACATGCTAGCCACCGGCTTCATGTGCTAAATACCACATACTTCACGCACATTTCTTTGGTGCTAGTAACTAGTAGAGTCAGGATTTAACTGAACTTTCTAAGATGGTGGTCTTTCTACTGAATCTTGCAGCCTCGGTAAATTCCCATTCAACTGTAATGCAAACATAACTTCAGAAGCAGACCCAGCAGGGCAGACATGGGTATCTGCCTTCCAGCGGCCTCCTCTAGCTCTGATTTCTTGCCTCTTCCTGCATTGGAAAAGGTAAATACGTCCTTTCAGTCTTCCAGGCTTCCATTGCAGATAGAAACGATCATGTGACTCCATTGTGGACAAAAAAACCTTGAAGGTCTTCTGGACCCAGTTCTCTCTGGTGATTAAGAGAGGCCTGAAGAGATCCACTTTTGCTCCCCTAGCTGACCTTTCTGCTTTGGTCATTGTAGGAACACAATGTCTGCAACTGCAGAGGCCGCCCTTTTGTCACATGGTGACAAACCCAAAGATGAGCATCAACACTTTTCTGTTGGAGGGTAAGGACAGAAGGGTCTAGATTCTTGATGATGTCAGCCACCCCCAACCCTGAGCTAAGTCTGGACTGCTGGTTGAGCAAATAATAAATGTTGTTTTTTGCATGGTTTAAGCTAGTGTTAGTGGTTTCTCTGTTATTTGTAGCACAAACCACAGCAAATGACAAACTGCTATTCCAGGCTCATCTATTTTAATTCCTGCCAGTGTGCCACATCTGCAAATAGAATTAAATACCCTTTCCCAAACATGATAAGCATTTTCACAGCTACATTTTTTTTTTTGTACGATAGCTTCCTGCCTGGTTTCTGAACCCATACTTTTTTTTCTGAATGACTAACTTCTATCTCCTCCTTTGATATGCAGTAAAGTCTCACCTCTTTTGAATTTGTCTTCTATACGATTAAATCCGTCTATTGGCATGGTTCATTGAAAAACAAAATTGGGAGGCAGGTTTATGAAATTGTATCTGATTGCATAACTGGCAGCCTTCTGTAGATTCTGTTTCTTCAAGGTTGAGCATTGTGTTCATGTGTTTCTCCAGCATAACAATCGCCCCTATTAAAAACAACAGAAGTGCTAGAGAAATACATAAATTCATAAGTTTAGTCATTTGGGTGGTTTCCTTTTAACTCTTCCCATTTTGGTGGGCGGGGGGGGGGCGGGTATTTCATTTCAATAGGTCGGAAATTATTTCCAAGAAATGTTTAGGTCATTTTCTAGGATATCCCATTTCTAACTGAATTAAATATGACTCTGTCATAGTAAAATGAATATATTTAAGAGGAAATTCATTTTTCTCTGAAATATTCGGGGATCTCTGGGTTTTAGCTTCACATCAAGATTATTAGCTACTTTGTCCTTAAAATTCTGAAACTATAAGACAAATACTTGGTAGACAAACTTCCTATTGTACTCCTGTGTTTCCACTTTCCCAGAACTTCAATTTATCACTACATCTTTTTTTTATTAATATATTTTATTGATTTTTTTACAGAGAGGAAGAGAGGGATAGGGAGTTAGAAACATTGATGAGAGAGAATCATAGGTCAGCTGCCTCTTGCACACCCCCTACTGGTGATGTGCCCGCAACCAAGGTACATGCCCTTGACCAGAATCAAACCCTTCAGTCTGCAGGCTGACACTCTATCCACTGAGCCAAACCGGTTTTGGCTATCACTACATCTTCATAGCCATTTAGTTTGTCTTCCTCATTAGATTTTAAGCTCTTCGAGGTCAACAACTTCGTCTTATTTACTTTTATTTTACTCATATTTTTGCACAAAGCCTGGTTCATATTTACTAACATAAGTCTGTTTTTCTTTTAAATTTATTCATGTTATAATATCAACATTTTATCTTCACTATATAAGTTTAAAGTGTGTTTGTTTGTTTTTTAACATTCACAGTCAAATGTGCCCAAACATTACAAAATCACATTCATTTTAAATAGCTTCCCAGAAAAGTCTACTTAACTTAACATTACATAGTTTCATGGCTAATTCAGAACATATGCTTTTTAGGAGAAGCACAGGCCTGAGTTGGCAATGTTATCACTCACCCAGGACAGGGTGGCTCAGACAAGTCAGAACCGAACCTGCCCCTGCAGACTGCGCCCTACCTCTCTGCAGGACAGTAAACCCCAGCCAATTTCTATAATCTCTTCTCCGAGATTGCAGACCTAATCTCCCAGGGTTTACAATCTCTGACAGCCTGTAAACCAGCAGGTATCAATTCTACTTCTAATTTATAATGACTGGGTCTCCATCCTAACAAGAGAGATCAGACATTATTGAGGTTGCCTTTATTTAATTAGTGGACATGTTCCTCCTAAATATAAGACAATACCGTTCTACCTATACCGGTAAGTCACAAAGACATTGGCTTGCTTTTTAGCTCTCCCCTCTCTCCCCCCCGATTGTTCTATGATTCACTTTCTGGGCCTACATTCTACTACAGCCTATTATCACTAACATTAATAATGCTTGATTCTACGCATATTTTTAGAGGAAATTTGTTTTTGCTAGGGAAAAAAGCAAGGAGAGCAGATTATGGAATGGAAACTGTCAGATCTTGAATTCTTATCCCTTCTCTGAGAACAGTCCCTATTATTAATGTATATTATTACTTCACGGATGTCAAAAAAGGAGACAGTCAGAGGCAGGGATTTCTCCCTAATTCACTCTGCCTCGCCAGCAAAATGTAACGCAAAATTATTCAGGGGAAAAATACAATTTTCTGTCATCTCTGCCATACCCTGATAACAAAGCTACAGGCTAATATGTTTTGATATTTTTGTCACTTGTTTATCATGTGACCTTTCATGCTATCATTAATATAGCTGAGGGACAGCGCAGATACACGGGAAGAAGGGTGTGGAGAAGTCAGATTGTTTCTTCAGCAACCAATGGTCAGTCACAGCAATTTATGCGTTCCGGCAGCAGAGCCGGCTGAAGAAGAGAAATTGTTATTAAAATTTGATATTACTGTCTAGGTCCTGCCACCTAGAATTTGCAACTTTTAGCAATGATGGGAATACTGGAGGGTTAATAAATTTCCCTTTGAATTATGATATTAATACAATACAATGTGCCTGTTCAGATATTCAGAGCATATATATGAAAAAGTGTATCGTATACATTTGAACAGTGACTATTCGTCATGTTCTGATTTGGTAAATCCAAGGGAGCGTGTTAAAGTATGATTGTTAAAATTGCTCTGCGTGTGTGCAGCAAAAAAATTATTTATTTTTTTAAGTATAGATGAACCGCAATAATTTGTGGGACTGTGGACTGTGGTATGGATAACCTGAAAGTTTCATACATCTTGCATTTGCTTTGATGATAGATGACACCTGGTTTAAATTTGCATGCAGCCTAACACCATTTCTGACAATGGTCTACTTTTTATGTTGTCCATGGAGGCCAGACTGTTAAAATTCCAATATAAAACTAATTTATACTTGACATTAATGAGTTAAGAAATGTTTTATATAGTGCATCCGGGTAGAGAAAGAACTTTACAGAGATATTCTAAAATCAAATTATGTCAGAATACTACTATTATGTACAAAAATGAAAAAATCTATTTCCAATTCTTAGCTAAGCCCAAGTGCAAAACTTTATATTTGCAATGTTTATATTAAAGCAACTATTTTGCTTTCTTTTGCACCAGATAGAAATATGATCATATAAAGGTAAAGTATTAACATTTTAAAAGCATGCACATCTGCTAAATGTTATGAAAGAAATTATAGGGTTTTGTTTTAAAATTATTAGTATTAGTCTAAACTACCTTATTAAGCAAAATATTATTCCTTGTCTTTGAAGAATATTTAAAAATACAGAGAAATCCTAAAATGACCTTTTTGTAAAAAAGAAAACAAGTAAGGGTGACAGCTTCATATAGAAGGATTGTTAAGTATTGTAGGTCCCAGGGAGACTGTGAACATGTACAGTGAATTCTTAAATCTTATTTTAATATGTATTTTGTAAGTTACAGAGCATTTGTAGGCTCAAAATCATTACTTTTTTGTTAATTGGATAAAACTGCCAGCCTAATGGTTTTAACAAATTAATTTTATTTTGAGTTCTTGTTTGTTTTTATGTTTATTTTACTAGTACGGCAAAATGAGATCCACGTTCCACATCAAACCAGCTTTTTAAGTAAAAACAATCCGTGTATGTATTTGGTGGGAATGTATTCTACTTGTAATTTGATTGCATTCTATTAAAAATATTATATTTCATGTTTATTTTATTGAGTTATGATTTAAACTTGTATGTCTATGTACAAATATGCTCATGTCATAATCAAATGTCAGACATTTGATAAAATAGCATGTGAGTATATCCATGTTAATTAATAGAGAATTTCAGGAAAACGTTACTTTTATATAAGCATGGACTTTATTTCATTGAATGGTTTCTAACAAACTTTATTAACAGACACTAACTGTATTATACACTATATAAAAATTAAGCATTTGATTTTTAGAAGATGACACATGAATATATTTTAATATAATGTTCAAGCCTCCCTCCATATCTCCTCATTACACTGTACTCAAGCAAGGATTTTCTAAGGCAAATTTTCATATGAATTCTCTATCATGACACCGAACTTTGACATTAGAGAGGAAAGCCAGTTGGAGGGTTGGAGCGGATTCAATGTATGCCTGGTTCATCCCCCTGAATCCCACGAGCAGATGATTCACCAAAGTGAATTTTACAAAATTTCATTTTTCATTTATAGCACAGGAGAGCGAGGCGCTGGTTATGAGAAGAAGTGGCACAGGTTGGGGAAAAGAAAATGAATAGAACGGTCTCTACTCTCCAAAGGCAAATAACCTGCATGTCAGGCAGTGACATCCCAAGAAGTTTGTTAAGTTAGTCCAGAAGGGAATTCTAAAAGGCTTAGCCTCTTGGGATGCAAACTTAA
Organism: Pipistrellus kuhlii; assembly: GCF_014108245.1. Classification (NCBI taxonomy): domain Eukaryota; kingdom Metazoa; phylum Chordata; class Mammalia; order Chiroptera; family Vespertilionidae; genus Pipistrellus; species Pipistrellus kuhlii. Next base: position 36,657,773 of record NW_023425449.1, read on the forward strand.
TACACAAATGCTTGCCTAATTGCCATTGAAGGTAGTTTATGGAAATAGGGTCTGTCATTAGCATAACTGAAAGGAGTTTATTATTTTCCCTAACACATACATCTCATCATCAAATACACTATTACATTGATTTTGTGGACATTTCGTAAGAAGTTACTTATTGCTATGTAGGCATAGATATTTTCTCTGCCGTTAGAGGATTTATGGTGCAGTACAAAGCTAAGCACAGAACTGGATCCTAAGTTAAGCTTCCAAGCACAGCTCCCTGCTTCCATTGTAATTGTAAGAGTATTATTATAAAGCTATGAAATCAAAGCCTTTCCCCCACCCCCTCCCAATTCGATGATAGTATGCTTAGCTAAAAACAGTGATTTCCAGTCTGGTATTCCTCTTTGCATGTAAATAAAGCCAGAGTCACAAACAAAGCCAACAACCTCACATACTTGCCTTCAGTGGTTAAGGATGGAAAGCCTGCCTGCTACCCATCAGCAAGTGGTTGCTATGGTTACAAGGTCAGGAAATATGCCTTTTCCCCAGTTGTCCAAGGCTTGCACATGTCACTTTTGAAACTATGAATTTTATATACAGGTCAGGAGATGCATACCAAAGAAATAAACAGTGAACTGGACCATAATGACAGCTAACGTTCAAACGTCCTTGGGTTTTAAAAAAATATCTAGCCAAACATATTCTGTTATTTTGAATGCATCGGGTTATGTTTGTTTATATTTTTATATGTTTTCTGAACAATTCTTTTTCTCTAATGAAACGTTATGTGGTGGCTTCAAATTATATCTCATTAATGTAAGCATCCATCAATAACTTGTTTCAGAAAAGCGTTATCTTTTTTTCTTGCTAAAACCATTTTAAATGCCAGATGTAGAATATCATAAAAATATAATGTCAAAGGACTTGTGAACATAATGTAAAAACTGCTCTATGGAAAAATTATTATTATTATGTTTATCTCTGAGCAACCTGGGGCTTAAGTTATTAATAAGTGGAGTGGTTTGTTTGTTTTTAATAAATGTTTCTATGCTCAGAATGCTAAATTTGTGAGCATTTGAAAATATTTTTTTAAAGGCAAATGAAAAATAAGCAAATTACAAAAACATTCTTATTTGTGAATCCATGAAAAATGTGTGGAGTAATTTAGTTGCAGGCCTCTCAAGGGACTGAGTGCTTGCCACATAAAGCAGGTCAAGAAAATTTGGTTATAATAATTGAAACACTGGCAGTATTTTAAAAAATGTTTTTCTTCTATTATAATGTGTTGCTAATCTTCTGTCCATATTAAATTAATATTTACAGTAAATATTAATGTAGGTCTTACTTTTAATTTAGAGAATGATCCTTATTATTTCCTTACTTTAAAACGTGCCATTTCATGAACAGTAGGAAACAGAGAGAGCATGTGCATTTTAAATGAAAGGATGCAGTGTTATTTACAAAATACCATATGATTGTTTCCATGCCAATTTGCTTTACAGAAATGCTGTACCTGGGACAGTACCCATCTCTGTGGCCCAAGTCCTTACCTGTGGGACTCAGGAGGGGGGAGGGAGGGAAGAATGCCTGCACATTTGAAGTATGACTTAATGTGTTGAAGTATGACTTAATAGTTGGCCATAGATCTCATATTATAAGCAACTATCAGGCAAATGTGATTAAATAGTACTATAAGCATCATATATAACTTTATAACTGATATTTTTCCTTTTCATAACAAATCACTGATTTTGTACATATTTTCCATTTGAAATGGATTTCGCAATGTATGAGCTGATACCAAAGCTTAAAAAAATAGTCCTGAAGTACAATGCAAAACAATTTGTCCTTTTTTCTTTTTCTTTTTCTGGAATGCTGCCTTTGTTCAAATGAGCATTTTCTTTTCTTTCTTCTGTCTCCTTTCTCCTCTCTCTCTCTCTCTCTCTCTCTCTCTCTCTCTCTCTCTCTCTCTCTCTCTCTCTTTCGGGTCAAGAAAGATTAGTCCTTACCTTGATAACAATCCTTCTTTTTTTTTTAACTGAAAGCAGCATTCAAATGAGAAACTAAGTACATTTCTTTTCAACAGGCAATTTACCCCATGATGAGATATGCTTTCACTTATTTTTCTTTGACACTCTAGCATCTAGCAGCACAGCAGGTATCTGGAGGGTAGGCTTCAAGTAAAGGATAACTACATTCTTACATTAATAGATGCCATTGTATGACTATGTCATATTATTGTAGCATTTTAGTCCCTTTAATTGTGCTTTTAAAATTATACATGATAAGCTGATTCAGACAAAGCAAGAGAAATATCAAAATCAATTCTTTTTTATCATTATAGTTCTATTTATACACATCTGCTTACATACACGCTAGCAGTTTTCCAGGCATGATTCATTAAAATTAAAAATATACTCTGGACCATTTTGTTTATATATAATAAGGCTCAAATTATTCAAACTTCATTGAATAGACACTTTATGCATTATACTTGTCTTACAGGGACAGAAAATGCTCCAGTAAATAGAAGCATCCTATTCTACTTCTCAACATGAGACATTTTGCTGTCTGCAATAAAAATATAAATAGATCTGTTCACCAAAAATACCATTTGAAGTGGCTGTCGTTTACACAGCATTGTTAATGCCGGTGTTCTTTCCTTCTCTTTCCGCAGTTTCTCCAAAAGACTATTTCATGCTATCTTATGAGCCTTTTTCTCTATTTTTGGTGACCTTCCTGTATGGTCAAATGAATCAGGGTGTATGTTCTGTGGCCTGTGTGCAACCTTGCCCATTACCCTGCCCCCAAACCTTTGATGTGAACCATCAGCCCTACAATTTCTGTGGTTCATTCATTTTTGTGTTTCTCTAACGATCTCTGCCCCAGCTCTGAATCCTGCCTTTATTGTAGACAGAACTCACAACACACAGACTTGTCTTTCATTTCCTTGATGTACTTTGTACCGTGGTACGGCTTTTGTTAGTATTGATGCAAACATTACCATAAACCACCACCTAGGGACTAGAAACAATTGACTAACTGTTTTCAAATCCAATACACTTAAGTTGATCAGACACAAAGTTTAAGTACAGTTCGCTATCACAGCACTGAGTCTGTGTGGTCCTGGTCTCTCCAGACTACAAAATAAAGGTCAGTGGAATGCGGATGCTTATGTCAAGACAGCCTGCAATATAATGTATTCAGGAGATGAATATTGGGCCAAGCACTCGTTCCTTTTCTTCTTCAACCTAAGAAGTGCTGATTCTGATTCCTGGTCTATTTTGCATGCTTTTGTCTTTATCACTCTTCGTAAGAAAAATGGGCTGGCATGTAGTAAAATACAGCTGTCTTATGAGTGATTTCAGATTTTGATGAAATGTGTGTTGAGAGTTGACAGCATGTTGAAATCATTCATTTAGTTCTCATTTGCAAGCTCACTGTCATTGGACTAATTGTAATGGGGATGGGCCTCAGCTTGCAGAGGAGTTACAAAGGTAGCTATATTGTAAATGCAAAACTGGGCCTTATTGTGCAAGGAACAGAGGCCGGGCCGCTCTCTTTTTGAACCTTGTGAGATACTATAGTCGAGTCTTTGTCAAAAAGGCCATTCGGATCCCATTTCCCAGATGATGCTTCAAAGATGTCAGCTCAATATTTGAAGGTTTTTTTTTTCCCTAAAACAATTGACTGAGAATTGGGAAATTAAAAAGGAAAAGATTAGAGAAATGATTCTGGCTTGAAATACCTACTATTTCTCAACCTCTCTCTCTAATGGCATGTTAAATATACAATATACTTTAATCAAATTCCTAATTACCTTGTTAAATGTTCTAATGCTTTTAAAAGGTCATATTAAAATATTAATAGGTATTCTTAAGGATATACCTTAAAATCGTAGTACTTCTTTTAAATAAAGATTTCGGTCCATTATAACATGATTAGACCACAAAGGGTTTTATAAGGATATAGATTTACTTATGAATTGCTTATTTGACCAGAATTCCATCATGAAGGTAATACAGCTGTGTGATGTATGAGCTGTAGGATGTTGTTGTTTTTCTATAAAAACAAAAAATGATTTTATAGATAGTTTAACATCTATCTTATTTAAAAAATATATATATTGCCGATACCAGTTTGGCTCAGTGGTAGAGCGTCGGTCTGCGGACTGAAAGGTCCCGGGTTCGATTCCGGTCAAGGGCATGTATAATATGTTGGTTGCGGGCACATCCCCGGTGGGGGTTGTGCAAGAGGCAGCCGGTCGACGTTTTTAGCTCTCTATATCTCTCCCTTCCTCTCTGTAAAAAAAATCAATAAAATATATTTTAAAAAAATATACTGAGTTTCCAGCAATTTAAAGGTAGTCATTATGCCTGCTAAAATTAAGCTTCAAAATAGTGAAACATTCAATGAGATGATGATACTGTCTGATGTTTTTATCTATATCAAAAGATTTTTGTAAACTACATATATATCTATAATTTATAGTACTCCACATAATAAAATAGACTATTATAAATTATAGATATTTATTACATTTACATTATAAATACATTTGTTGAGGCTAACTCAGTCATTCTTCTTTAGACAGCCTCACCATGTTCAGTTCATATCACATAGGTGTGAGAAAGGCAAAATGATTTAAGTCATGAGTTCACTATGTCATACCCTTCTTGACATCATTTTATTTTTTAACCATCTTCCAGTGGACCATAAAAGATATATAGGGGTTGATGGTTCAGGTGAGTGAATTTATGTATGGAATGCCTTGCTGAGTTGCCAAATAATTATATTCTGAAAATAGATTTGGTCGTTTAAGTGCAGTCATTAACCAACTGAAAATGTTTACAGAAGAATTCCATAATATACACAAATTCTTGAAATAAGTATTTACCGTGATTAATAATCTGATGTGGCTAAACTGTAATAAAAGGCCTTAAGAATAAATATCTATGTTAGTAATTTAAAGTTAAATATTGCAGTAAGATTCATAATAAAATATATTGTTTTCTCTAGAGGTTATAATGGCAATAGTAAAAATTTTAATCTCACAAATAAGTCAATGCAAAGAGATTATAGTTCAACTGGGCATTCAGTCTACTTGTTTACTATATAATTTGCATTTATATAATTACTTGATTAGATGATTCACTTACTAAATACTTCTAAAATTAAGAGTGCTACACTTAGGGAAAGAATAGTCAGTATTTTTTTATGAGAATAAATATTTGGGGTACTTGACTCAAGCACAAAGTTGTCTATATACATTTTAAATAAAATTCTACTAAGGATTAATTTTTCTCTCAAACAAATTTTAGACAAATGTATACCACAGAAAACATAGCAAAATATATTTTTTCTTAGTTTTGTTCAATCACATGAACCTATAGAACAGTAATGACAGCTTGTTTTAGTCATCTTTATAAGATTATTTTAATGCTCCAACTTAGTCATATTAATATTTTCTATAAAATTTAGCTTATCTTTAAAAGTAACAATTGAAATGGAGGAAAATGGGTTCATTTTTCTATCACTCAGGTAGGCTTCATTTTTGAATGATTCTTGTTTATTTTAAATATATCTTTAAAATCTGATGAAGCTGATTATCTGAGATTCAAAGAATTTTTAGCAAGTAAAACTGATTTTTATCTCAGTGAGTGTACCAGATTAACTCATCAGAATTCTGAGCCACAACCACTGGGGGGAATATTGGAGAAGAGTTAAAAGAAAATAAATGGAAGGGAGAAGATGCACTTAGGTGTGAAGTGGACACATACACTTTCATCCAAACCATCTGGGTTCAAGTAATGAGCATGGGTCAAGTTCATCACTCTGCTGAGAACCAGAAGCTGGCAGACAGACAAACAGGAACTGAATGCAGTTTATGTTATGTGTAGTGATGAGATGGTTCTTACTCCGAGACATAGTCTGTTTTCAGGAATATGCAACATTACTGATATTTCAAACAAACTGAAACCCATTCGGTTTTACTTTGACTTTGTCCTCGGATCTTTGAGCATTTAAATTCCTCTGTTTCCTTCTCAGAAACCGAACTCTCACTATTCTAAGGGCATATTTCCAACAATAATTTTGACCTAATAACAGTGAGAAAATTTTAAATTATTTTAAGTAGGCAAACTAGTCAAGCCGAAAATAGAATTTGTCACCATATGTTTTGAGTTCAGAAAGCATACAGGGTATTTTTCTCTGTTATTGACCCCTCAGTCATCTCATCTTGTACTGATATTGAAATTTTATCTCTTCTTTGCAGACAGATATATCGCAAAATTCTTATACCAATTGATAACAATGGGTAGGTTGTACTGACCTTCATTTCTATGAAAAGAAATTAAGCAAAAACAAAAACTCAACACACACACACACACACACACACACACACACAAACACATAAAACAAAAACCTAAAAACCAAACAACCATCTTCTGGTAAAGTCTTACCTTGCACTGGGATAGGAAAATTAACCTATAGATAATTATATTTCCCAGTTTAATACAAATAAAGATATTTTTCCCCTTTACTAACTCAAACTCTTTATGAAATCCAATTTCCATATGTTTTCACTTCATGAATGAGGAAGGACCCACCCTAGGACACCTGACCAAATCACAGAGTTTTACACTTAATCACACCAAATGAAAAGAATAGCAAAATTAGATTTTAAGTCATGCATAGCAAATCATTTTTAAATCATCAGATTGTAACCTCACTGAAGATTAAACACAGCAATTAGTACAAAGTTGGTAGTTTTTAATTTTAAAACCAATCAACAAATAATCAGTTATATGTAGTGTTGGCCAAAAGTAGGTTTATAGTTGTGAGTACATGAAAGTTGGACTTTCTTCTTCTATTACTATTAATTATTACATTATTTTCCATATGAATAACCATAAACCTATTTTTTGCCCCACCTTGTATGGTAAATGATCAAGTGCTTTTTAACACCATAATCATAACATGATTCTAATTATATTTATCAGAAAGACTTATTTTAAATCTTATTTCTTTGGTAATATACTTTGTCCTTTTATTTGTAATATTGAGAGAGAAGGGGTTTCAAATATTTTAGATTAGACTCAATGATAACATTTCTCAGGGTAGTCCTGGAAAGACATCTGCATTAGAGTATTCCAGAAAATATTTATATTGAGATATGACAGTATTAAAGTCCATCCCAGCATGTTGGCAGATGCTCCAGATGCTACCCAATCTAGGGGTTTAAGATATCAAATAAGAGCTTATGGGAAATTGTCAAGGTAATTTCTCTTCTGAGAACTTATTTGGGCAATTTCATTACTCCAGTCACTACAACTAAACTCTCTTTCTTCAACTGAGTATAATTTATTTTCAAATTTAGTCACAGTATGTGACAGAGCAAGCAGAGCTTTCCATGACTTCTGAAATTCTATGTGATAGCAAAGAAGTAGCTTGAGGAGAATGACACAAGTCATGATTAAAAGCAAAAAGAACCAAATATACTGATAACCGTATTCACACACTAACTTTTCCTTGTTGGGTCACACTCCTTTTTAAAACCTTTTTCTTGATTACTTAGATATTCAGTGCATCTTTTTATGTGTTCTTGGTGCATTTTGTGCTTTGAAAATGTTGAATATTTCATTTTTTAAAAATATATTTTCATTGATTTTTTACAGAGAAGAAGAGAGTACAAAGAGTTAGAAAAATTGATGAGAAAGAAACATCAATCAGCTGCCTCCTGCACACCCCCTACTGGGGATTTGCCCACAACCAAGGTCCATGCCCTTGACTGGAATTGAACCCAGTACCCTTCACTTCGCAGGCCAACACTCTAACGACTGAGCCAAACCGGTTAGGGCTGAATATTTCATTTTATGATTAGATATACTATATACATCTCTTAGTTATTTCTTTGATATGTTTTCCAGTAGACTACTCAATTGTAGTAAAGTTTTTATTGTATTAGTAAATTATTGCTCCTCCTATACTTACAGACAAGAAAAACTATTGGGTATTCATTGGTGTATACAGCCACACTTAGACACTGTCCATAATAATCCCATCACAGTATCATTTTCGCAAATAAAGGATGACAACAGTGGGGCTTAGCTGAAAGGAAGTAGCAGTAAAACAGAGAAGCCACAATTTGACAAAACCATCACAATTAGTCGGTGAATGGAGAGTGGTGCAATTGCCCCAGTAGTTAAGTCTTCCGGAGCTCACAACCCATGTTGCTTAGATAATCCAGGTAATTTGACTCCAGTGCCCAAGTGTCTCACGTTAAGATGACCCAAGGTACTAGAAATCCAAAGGTATGGAACAGCTGAGTCAGAGAACTAGCTTCCTGCCACAAAAGGATCTATCCTCGCAATCCTTTTCTTGTCAGAAAGGCCAGAGCTCCCCAAGAATGAGGAAAATCACTCATACACATTGCTTATTACCTGTCTGAATTACTCATACATGTTGACCATTCCCCTAAAAGCAAACAAAACTAATTTCTGACACCTTTGTTTTAGCTTTGCATTCAAGAGCATCTGATTCAATACCCAAGATCTTTACTTAATAGCTGCTTAACACTGGAAAACTTGCTTAAACGTTCAATGCTTTTGTTACTCACCTATTAAGAAGTATAACAATATTATGTGTTTTCAGTGACTGTTAAGAGAATAACATGACAATGGAAATAAAAGAGTCTATTCAGAAAAATAGCATTCAATCAATTTTAACTACTGATTTTTAGATGCTAGCTGTTATATGCTCCCACCTGAGGGTAGCCTAAGTTACAAGTCATTCCTAAATGAGTTCAATATTAAATGAATAAAATATGCAAGTGGCAGTTTTTCAAATCTTAATTTTTCCCCCATGGCAACCCACTTCTGAAAGTATAATCAATAGAAAATATTTTTATTAATTTATTTGGAAATTATTTAATGAGTATATACTTTGTGGTACTGACATTACTAGGCACTGGACATGTTGTAGCAAGGAAAATATTCTCAGGAGCATGCAATCACATGGGGAAGATAGGCATTTTTTGTTTTAAAATATCAATATCCTAACAGCAGAGAGTCACATTATGAAAGTAAAAAACTGATAAAACTGCAAAAAGGAATAGATGAATCCATATCATTGTTGAATACTTTACACCCTTCTTTCAGCAATGAACAGATCCAGCAGGCAGAAAATCTGTAAGGTCAGAGTTAAACTCCATCAGTCAGTTGGATATAATTGACATCTACAGACTACTTCATCCAACAACAGTAGAATACACATTATTTTTAAGCACACATGGAATATTCACCAAGATAGGCCATAAAATGCATCGTAATAAGTTAAAATAGAAATTATCTAACTATAATATGTAGAATTAAACTGTAGTTTTCGTTTGGCGTTCGTTGAAAAATGGAAAATCAAAAGGAACATTTTCCTCATATTTTGCTTTTTTATTTCCACAAGGGAAAAACGCATTGCAAGCTCATAAAAAGTTATGTGCTGTTTATGGTGATGAAGCCTTAAAAGAACGGCAGTGTCAAAATTGGTTTGCCAAATTTCATTCTGGTGATTTTTCACTCAAAGATGAAAAACGCTCTGGTCGTCCAGTTGAAGTTGATGACGCCCTAATCAAAGCAATAATCAATTCGGACTGTCACAGTACAACACGTGAGATTGCAGAGAAGCTTCATGTATCACATACATGCATTGAAAATCACTTAAAACAACTTGGCTATGTTCAAAAACTCGATACATGGGTTCCTCACGAACTGAAAGAATCACAGTTAACACAACGCATTAGCAGCTGCGATTTGCTAAAGAAACGTAATGAAAATGATCCATTTTTAAAACGACTGATAACTGGCGATGAAAAATGGGTTGTAAATCTATAACAGAATGATACTGAAAACATAGATATTAAACAGCACACTTCAATACATCAAAGAAGGTATCTCAAGAGATATTTAAAATATTTTGAATAAAATGAAAATGAAAAAAAAGTTTATCAAAATTTGTGGAGTGCAGTGAAATCAGTGTTTAGAGTGAGATTTATAGCATTAAATGCATATATTAAAACAGAAGAAAGGTATAAAATCAGTAATTTCAGTCTTCCATTTTAGGAAACTATAATAAGAGAGCAAATTAAATCCAAAGTAGGGGGGAAAAAAGAAAGAATTAGAGTAAAGATCAATGGAATTAAAAACAAAAAATCAAAGAGAAACTTGATTAAATCAAAAGCTGGTTATTTGAAAAGATCAATAACATTGACAAACCTCTAGCCAGGCTAAGACAGAGAATGAGGATAAAAATTATCAATGTCAGAAAGGAAAGGGGACATCACTACAGATCTCATAAACTTAAAAGAATCTTATAACCATTCTTTTTAACTACTGACAGTTTTCTTTGCTTCCAATTGTTGTGTGGGCATTTGTAAATTAGTTCCTCTGAAACATAAGTGTCGTGAGAACAGAGACTTTATGTTAATCACCTCTGTATGTACCTAGAATTAGGGCTCATGTGAGCCAGGTATTTAATCAGTGCATTTGCTCTGTGAGCATTTTATATCAAATGACATAATTATTTTGTTCTATAAAACTGAAACATATCCACTTACTAAAATTTAATAAATAAGTTGCATACAAATTCAAAAAAAGAATACCCTCACAATAACCATAATTTTAAAAATAAAATATCTTTAATCACGTATATCTTTCTCTAAAGAATGTGTGTGTGTGTGTGTGTGTGTGTGTATGCGTGTGTATGCGTGTGCACGCGTGTGTACTGGAGGAACTAAAGGACTGTAAGAAACAGGCCTACATTTCTGAAACACAAAAATTTGAAGCATTTATGTGCTTTAAAACAAAGAAACTGAGCATCCCAAAATTCATCTCCCTAATGAAATCTGAGTCAGAATTGAGTTTGAATTTTTAAGTCCTTTATTATTCTTTATTATTCCTTCATGTAGCTATTCTTTCTGTTAAATTAAATCTTTATGGGTGGGCAGGGACTGTTATGATTTCTTAATAAATTATCTTAACATATTACTTTTATTCTTATTGCCCTATTCTTTTTATTCTTTTGGAAATGCTAATGCCATTGTTCCTGGTAAAGAAACAAATAGGCTGTTATTCCACTAAATAGAAATATTTATTTTCTAGAGCTGAAAGATGTCATAGAGGTTGAACGTAGAGAGAGTGGGGTTGGAATTGGAATTGGACTAGAGAGCGTGACTTGCACAGGCCAGCCCTCCTCAATGCTGAGATGCTGGGCTGAGCTGGACTTACTATGCATTAAGCCCAGAGTGGCTTGTGGTGGCACCTCCTTTCTCTTCTTCTCTCATTCACTTATTTTAATGATGACTTCAGTTACTCTAAGTACACCTTTTGTCATCATTTATAGTATGCTTACAATTATGAATAAACCACACAATTTTAAGATGACATTTAAAGTCTAAATCATTAGCTTTTTTGTAACCTTACAGATATAACTATACTCTCTATTCCGTCGTGTGTGAAATGTTATAAACAAGGAAACAACAATATAGACAGAAAAAGCATATTGCATGAGAGATCTTTTCTTTGAGAAACCTAAAATTTGCAAAGTTAAATAAGGATTTGGTATTTAATTATCTGCTAAACCACAGTTGGGAGGAGGAGCTTGGCACCTCAGACAGGACACCAGACTCCGCTCCAAGTTTATACTCATTGGCAATTTTAGTGGACCCAGTGAATGCTACCTTTTGCCTCCATGCCTGAAGGTGGAATTTATTAAAAGACTAGGGGCCCTGCATGAAAATTCGTGCATTCGGAGGGAGGGGGTCCCTCAGCCTGGCCTGTGCCCTCTTGCAGTCCTGGAGCCCTCTGTGCAGGTGACCTGGTAGGCCAATCAGGCAAACTGGTAGGCCATCACCATCCCCCATTGCTTTGCCGCTGCCACAGGTGGCCTCACTCTGTGGGTGCTGACCAGCATGGGTCCGAACCTGCCCCTGTCCCCTGATCGCCACTGCTGTGCTGTCCCCTCCCTCTGCCCATTGGCATGGGTCTTGGCTAGCCTGGTGTAGCCTGCTCTCTGGCCCCTCCCCCCCGACCTGTCCTTGTGCTATTTGGTCAATTTGCATATTATGCTTTTATTATATAGGATGGCCAGAGAGTAAACAAGTATAGGCCATCTTTATGAAAGTGATATTGAAAAGTAGGGTGCAAATGTGGGCAGTATTTTCTAACAACAGTTCCCCAGATTAGACAACTACACACACCAAGTCCAACACACAGGCCTGCCTGAAGCCTCTGTGAAGTGAGCCCTAGTCTTTTAATAAGTTCCACCTTCAGGCATGGAGGCAAAAGGTAGCATTCACTGGGTCCACTAAAATTGCCAATGAGTATAAACTTGGAGCGGAGTCTGGTGTCCTGTCTGAGGTGCCAAGCTCCTCCTCCCAACTGTGGTTTAGCAGATAAGGAGAAGCAGAGAGGAGTTTCTGCTTCCTGGTAGTCCTGTGCCAACCTGGGGATACCGTGGGGAGGAGGTCCCAGGGAGTGGGGAGGATTTTCTCTCCCTAGCTCACTAATTACTTCTTACTTCATCTCCCTTTGGGGAAGCATAATTTTGGGGACAAGATGCTAAGAATTAAAAATAATCTTTCATAATAGGAATAATATACCCCACCTTCCAAACAACTCTTACTGGGATATAGATTCCTCAAAAAAGGGGGGAAATCCGCTATTATATATATCTTGGGTGTAGAAAAAGAATACAAGGATCTGCTAGTTAGAATAGATAAATGACCAAAAAAGTTACAAAGGTACAAAAGTTAATGGGGTTTCAAAAGCTTCAAAGGTAAAAAACATTTATTTATATGTTGATTCCTCTGCCTCCTCACATTGGGTCAGAATGAAAATCCATAAATATATCAATTTTTTAAAATTTAACCACTTTTTCCTGGTTGGCATGACTCTAAATTCATACTGGTCAGTCGGGGAGGGGAGGGGAGTGTATGTGTGCAGAGGCAGCCAATCAATGATTCTCTCTCATCATTGATGTTTCTATCTCTCCTTATCTCTTCTTCTCTGAAATCATATACACTGAGTGGTCAGATTATTATGACCTCTGAACACATAATAATCTGGACACTCAGTGTGTGTGTGTGTGTGTGTGTGTGTGTGTGTGTGTGAGGCCCAGTGCATGAATTCATGCATGGGTGGAGTCTGGCCAGGTTGGCAAGGGGGAGGGGACATGGGCGATTGGCCAGCCTGCCAGCTGGTCGAAACTCCTGGTTGAGGGGACAATTTGCATATTAGCCTTTTATTATATAGGATATACACTGAGTGGCCAGATTATTATGCATTCAGAGATCATAATAACCTGGCCACTCAGTGTATATTTAAATGCAACCATTTTTGCTTACTGGCAAGAAAGAAAGAAGTTCATTAAAATGAGTTACAGTGGATCTGAAAGTTGTGACTCAAGGACAATGTACCACAGAGTCATAGCCAACAGAACAGGGATTCGTATGGATGCTACAAAGTCTGAATAAGTTACACTGCTCAGAAACATCTGTGACCTACTTTCAAATGCATGCTGTGAAACAAACAAACAAAAATCCTTCGTAAGCATTAGGAAATCGGGAATGTTTATTATCTGTGTCACCAGTGAGCCAATTCTAAAGGAACAACTGCCATTCACCTGGCTTCCGCAGTCACTGTCTCTTTGGAAAAGTCCTCAGGTTTCCATGAACATGGTAAAGCTCCCCATCGCTGATTACTGCCTCACAGCCATCCATGTCACTGAGCCCAAAGCACAACTTCCCATTCTCACATCCTACTGCGCCTCAGCAGCGTTTTCTACTGTTGACTCTCCTTGCCTTACTCAAGGCAAATGGAAAAATCATCTTTCCTGGGTGTTTTGACACCACTCTGTCCTCTGTCTCTTTCTTCTTAGCCTTCATCCCCTCTACTTTGCTTTTTTTCTGTGACTGTTGCTCATCCTGGGTTCGAGACATGTGCATCCACCCTAGGGTGCTCCCTCTCTGGGAAAGCTTACTCTTCCCTGTGACATCATTTCCCCTCTCTGGACTCTTCATCTCACTTCAGTTCATGCATACTCACCTGCATAATTGAAGAATCATTGACAAGTTCCAAAATAATCTCAAAATCAACAAGTCCACAGTGAAGCTCATCGTACGTATTCCACAGTCACCTGATCTTCTTCCGGTGGCTTTCATCGTGAAAGGCCCTTCCATATGCTCGGTTGCAGAAGTCAGAAACCTGGGGTCATTCTTGATACTCCCTCTGAACGATCTGTGGTGTGAAACTAATCAGTAAGCCTTGAAGGTCTTACTCCCCTCAAAGGAAGGTGCAATTAAAAGTCGATGTAAAGCCGAAACCGGGTTGGCTCAGTGCTAAAGCATCGATCTGCAGACTGAAAGGTCCCAGGTTTGATTCCGGTCAAGGGCATGTACATTGGTTGCGGGCACATCCCAGATAGGGAGTGTGCAAGAGGCAGTTGGTCGATGTTTCTCTCTCGTCGACGTTTCTAGCTCTCTATCTCTCTCCCTTCCTCCTCTCTGTAAAAATATCAAAATAATAATAATAATAATAACTTTAAAAATAATAATAAATAAATAAATAAAAGTCGATGTAAAAAAATGTAAAGAAACATAAGCTATTGATGCAGGAACTGTAGTGACCGTTGGTGAGAACCACAGGCGAGAGCTTTCCTGGTTATTTCTCTGTTCCTGAATACCTCTTTGAAAACAAAGGCTGGGCAGAGTCAAACAGATGTAGCTCTCTGAAAGAGAAATCTCTTTCCACCCACCTTTAGGGTTTCTCTCAACAAGTGGCATGGCACTTACTGGGATGCGCTTTTAAAAAGAGGCATTGTTTTCCCTCAATGCCAATGGATAGGTCTGCTTTGAATCATCACTTATTATCAAAAATGCATTTGGACATGAGTGTTCAGAACGCTCTTCTAACTTCGGCCTCTCCCCCCAAACGGGGTGGGTGTTCCAGCCCTAGGAATAAATGAAAAGGTTTTTAGCTTGTTTGTGTTCTTTTCCAGACGACCCGCTTCTGAGAAAGATACATTTTCCATTCTCTGTAAACTATAGGATAATGCATGGGGAGGAACTATCTTGGTACTTTCAGAATTAGCTGGGCAAGCCTTGTTGCTGGCTTAAGAGATTTTTAATTATATAGTTTATTTCCGTAATTGCCTTATTTTATAGTGCACTTACTTCCTGTAAGTGCACTTTTGTGTACGTGGCAACTGTTGTTCCTTTAATTATGAGGTTAAGTATCGTGTAATTACAGGGTAAATACACAGTATTTTGGTCCTGTGTGCCAGTGTTTAGGGAACTTTGTGTTTGTACAAAGGAACCAAATGGTGCTTGGAACTCTTTCCTTTGATTCCCATAAAAAATAGACCCCAGTGCAAAATTTGATCATGTATTATACTTTTAAATCACTTGCTGGTTCCCGACCGAAGAACCCCATTATAAAAACAAATAATCATAGGCTTTTGTTCATATGTCACAAAAACTTACTTTCATAAGTATCAAGAAAAATGTTTATTATGATACCTTTTTTTTTTTTACCATGTTACCCAATTTCAAGTTTTGTTCCATATTGCATTTAATGTGCTCATTATCTAATAGAAGAAGTAAAGAGATAAACCGATAACTGTAATTTGTGTTAAAAGTTCCCCAAATTTGCTCCATAGAAGGCCCAGATGTGGCAGAGGAAAGGAGTCATCAGTTATGACGGGACAGACAAGGGTAGAGACCAGGAGGGAAAGAAATGGGTCTAGAAAAGTGAAAAGGTATGCTGTACACAAGCAAGGTGGATTTTCAAAAACAAATGCATATTTGCCTATGATTTCTAAAACTGCAGTGAGCACTACCTATTAAGATAGCTAAAAAGAAGTAGTAGTTCCATTTTGTAGTATGTCACATTCATGGTAAGCCAAGCATCCTATGTAATAAAAGTGTAATATGCAAATCGACTGAATGGCCGAATGACCGGTCGCTATGCCACGCACTGACCACTAGGGGGCAGATGCTCAACACAGGAACTGCCCCCTTGTGGTCAGTGTGCTCCCTCAGGGGGAGCACTGCTCAGCCAGAAGCTGGGCCCAGCGGCAGTGGCAGGAGCTTTTCCCACCTTTGTTACAGGCCGATGGTAAGGAGAGAGGGTCCCAGACTGCAAGAACCCCAGACTATGAGAGGGATGTCTGACTGCTGGCTTAGGCCCGATCCCTTAAGCCGGCAGGGGGACGTCCCTGAGGGGTCCCGGATTGCAAGAGGGTATAGGCCAGACTGAGGGCCGCCCCAAGTGCACAAATCTCTTGCACTAGGCCTCTAGTTCTAATATAATAGTGTAGAGAAATAAGGTGGTTTAATGTCAGGGAGATTCTCAATAAGATTTTCCATTGGCCCCAAAGGACAACCCTAATAGAAGTAGAATGAATGGTTCAGGATTAATAATTAAAGAAAGTGAACTTCCTGCTATAGAACAGGAAGCCCAGAGAACTAACCCAAAAGATTAGAATCTTTAGGATGTATAAGAAGATATTGTTTCCAAACAAAGGGAGAAGAGTCACCTCCGTGATTCACTTACTAATAGGGCAGCATACCAAGTTCACTGTCGTCGACTGGTGCTGGGGAAAGACCTGCACTTTGTTTTGAGACTGTTAAAGTAACTGATCTACAGTGTAATGCATTGCCTAACATCCAACATAAATTAAAATAGGAAAAATATCCTCTATATTTGTGTCCAAAATTAAATTTCCAAGGGATCTGAAAAGACCCAATTCAAAAAACAGTGTCCACAAATCACCAGGGAATGTGTTTCCTCTTTTGCTTCTCAGAGTGATTGTTATATTTCTAGACTACTCAGCATCAACGGGTGATTCTGAAATCTAGCTTCTTGAACTAGTTTTTGTAGTTCTTGTCATTTTTTTTAAAGATATGGGTAAAATAGCTGAAACCGGTTTGGCTCAGTGGATAGAGCGTTGGTCTGTAGACTGAAAGGTCCCAGGTTCCATCAAGGGCATGTACATTGGTTGCGGGCACATCCCTGGTAGGGGGTATATAAGAGGCAGCTGGTCGATGTTTCTCTCTCATTGACGCTTCTAGCTCTCTATCCCTCTCCCTTCCTCTCTGTAAAAAGTCAATAAAATATATATTTTTAAAAAGATATAGGTAAAATAGCAAGATCATCCAATGTAGACTAGAATTAGAGTTAATTTGCTGGAACAAGGTGGCCAGAATAAGTGATCTAAAGACTTTAGAAGCACATTCTCACAGGTGGCATGGATGGAGGGCTACTGGGAAACAGACTGTGGAATGCTCACCTGATGCTGAGCATTTATATCAACAGTGAAAACCACTGTACGAAAAGTCTTGTCAGCTACACACTGGAGGGACATTAAGAAAATAAAACACTTTTGAGCTCTTTTCAGATAAAACTAAATACATATTCTAACACTGTAATGTATGGAGAATTTTCATGTCTTTATATTGTAGACATCAATTACTTCTAAAATTACAAGGAGCACCTTTTCTTATATAAACCACAAAATCATAGTCTAAAATGAGCTGGGATGTGGTGAAAAATACAAGGTAAATTAAATTGTCAATAAAAGAAAAAGATATATGCGATTCTACTTACCAACATTTCATAACTAACAACCATGCCTTTTCACAAAATGCACATAGCTTAAAATTCTAACTGTATGGTTAGCCAGGAACAAAGAGAAAAGAAGAGGAAAAGGAACAGATAGCTCAGAAATTTCTTCAATAAATACATTAACTGGAAATTAATCTGCTTTTTTCTTGCCTTCCTGTGTAATAAGATGGTGTGTTGGAAATATGGTATAGTCTGTAAAGATCTGAGTTAACCAATTGTATATTACATACTTTGATTTAAAAACTTCTAGACAATTTTAAAATTTTAAAGTTGTAGTTTTATAAAATCTCCTAAGCAGTTGAGCGAGATCGAGGTTATGACGGGACCGACAAGTTACTCTAGCAAACTTCATGTATATTCTCTAAAATCTCTTTTAAAGTGAAACTTTATTCATAATTCTTTAGGTAGTTTCTTAAGGATTATAAGAATGCACACCATAACTATACTTACAAAATCTTAGTAGTTGTTGATTAATTTTTTTTCCAAATAAAAATCACTGTTCCTATTGTTTGAATAATTCTGAATGCACAAACTTATATGCACTTATATGCACACACACACTATCAGAAAACACCCTGTTTAAAAAGAAATGAGTTAAGCATGGCTCCCACATCTTTGATTGCCTTTTCTGTTTGTCCAAGTGATTCCTCAAAGAAGCATAATCACATGTCGTGGGGAAACCTCGCTTCATCATTGACCAAGAATTATGTTTGGCTATCACCTGGGCCTGAAGCAGACCTACGGTAATGTCCATTGTACTTTTCTAACAGTTATACATGCCCGTATTGTTGCTGGTTTCTCACTGATGCTAGCTCTTACCGTATTTAACTTTAGTAGCAATCAGGGACCATGTGTTTTGTGAAACAGAGGTCTCTGAACGCCTGGGCCAGTGTTTCCTCATATATTTGGGGCATATGAATTCTTTGTCCTTAGGCATAATGTTTGGTTTCTGATATAAGGAAATCTGAAGTGTAGAGATTCCTTTGGGCAGCTGTCAATACTGTCTAAATTTTTTTTTTCCTTCATATGTTTGGTTTGTTACAAACTTAGCCCTTCTACTAACATTGACCGGAAGAAGTCTCCTGAAAGATACACTGTAATCATGTTTATTTTCCTGTTCACGTCATTCCACGTTAATTCTCGCGTTCAGTCATTTTCTGAGCACCTAAATGTATGTTCGAGGACGGAATTTACAAAGATTCCTGCAACGGGGCAGATATAGATAGAAGTTGTAGATGTTAACCCAGGCCAACCCAGAGATCTCCTTTTGCTTCCCCCCAATCGTTTAGCTTTTCTGATTGCATCCGAGAGGAAGTGTGTATTGGGGGTTGGTTTGTCTTCAGCACCCCTTTTTAATTTGCTATCATCACCTCCAACAAAGAGCCTGCGTCCCTGGCCGGAGGCCATGTATATAACTATAGCGGCCAAGAGAGCAAAGCCAGTGGGGTCGGAGCAACCCAGAGGTACATCAATCAACCGAGCACATGTCATGTGGATAATAAATACTGAAAACCGGGAATCCTGAGTCCACAGACCCAGAGGGTGTCCTGTATTTCATCCGGACGTTGTGAGAGCTCCGGCCCTTTCATCTGAATTTCCTGCCGGGCCCGGCGAACGTGATCTTAACCCTCGGTAATTCTGTGTGAAGCTCACCGCAGGCAAATGTTCTCATTTCCTAGGTATATTCCCGGGGGGACGTGCATATTCTTTAGAGAATAGCAAGCCTTTCTGCAGTGGCCACTCCACTGCCTTACATGCATTTCTCCGCGCTCTGGCAGAAAGCGTGGGTAAAGTAATGAACACAGGTTCCGATGCAGGCAGCATTCCTCCTCCCTCAGTTCCTCGTGTCTTGCCCAACGGGCTTGGCTCAGTGGTTGAGCCTCGACCTATGTATGAACCAGGAGGTCACGGTTAGATTCCCCTGTCTGGGCACATGCCTGGTTGTGGGCTTGATCCCCAGTGTGGGGCATGCAGGAGGTAGCCGATCAATGATTCTTTCATCGTTGATGTTTCTATGTCTCTCTCCCCCTCTCTTCCACTCTGAAATCAATAAGAATATATTTTAAAAGAATTCCTTGTGCTCTCATGATCCTTGTTCCGAACACTCCCCCAGACATAAGGCGGGGTTTCCCGGAGATCCCGGGACGTTTTAGTTCGTGGAAGAGGGTCACAGTGTCTCTCGTGCCATGGGGAAACCTCCGCAGCTTTGGAAGAGATGAGGTGACCCTTGTCCAGTAAATTCCTTTGTCACTTATTTGCTGAACCCTTAGCAGAGCTAGTTGGCGCTGGGCATTGGTAACAGCAAAATAATAAACTAAAATTGCTTCCTGCCAGTGAGTAACTCAACCTAGCGGTATCACTCCAGCATCTAGAACCATGGCTGACTCATTATCACCTCCCGTTATCCATCTGAATACATCAATGCCGTGTGACAAGATTAAGACACAAATATACGGGGGAGCAACCTGATTTCACTGGTGAGAAGCTTGCCCACAGCGTATCACTTTTTGTGCCAGAACTGGTATGTGGTGCCCATCTGCAGAGCTTGCCTCTTTTGCAACAGCTGATAGTGTCCTGGTCTAGACCAGGGCACTCAGGGTCTGTGTGCAGTACGTAATCCAGCTGGCTTGTCCAGCTCACTGTCTCTGGTCTGCTAGACAGTAATGGCAGCCACTGAGAATTATTGGTTTATTTATTCTTTGAGCAGGCCTGATACGGACCTGGGCCTCCCTGAATTTTTTTTTTTTTTTAATGTGCAGGGAATTGGGTGTTTTAAATATATTTTATGGAAAAGGGACAGAGAGTTAGAAACATCGGTAAAAGAGAAACATCAGCTGCCTCCTACATACCCCCTAGTAGGGATATGCCCACAACCAAGGTACATGCCCTTGACGGGAATCAAACCTGGGACCCTTCAGTCTGTAGGCCGACATTCTATCCACTGAGCCAAACTGGTTAGGGCTCCCTGTCTTTTAATTTAGCAATTTTCAACCTGAATGCTGCAGAATTTTTAAGACATGCAATGTCTGGCTATTTAGTCAGGGGCACTGACCTTTTTTCCTTTAGATTATCAACTAAAAAAATGACAACAGCCAACACAACAATAGGCATATGGTATGAATGCCCTGTCTTGAACCATAAATATGCAGATCATATAATACAGTTGCATCTTATTGCTCATGTCGCACAATAAAGTTGCGTCTCATTGGTTAAGTTTTGGTACCAGAAATCCTTATATACAAGTAAAGACATCTGACTTTTTAAAAAGTCATATTGGAGCCAAATGGGTAGGTAGTTACTGATTTTTGTTGTTGTTGTTGTTGTTTGGTAAATCAATAAAAATTATACCTTTTTTTTTGTCAGATCAACAAAAAATATATTTTTTGGTGTGCTGCTGAATTTTAGTTATTAGTTTTTGTATGCATTGAGATGAAAAAGGGTGAAAATCTCAATTTTAATTGCCTCTGGAGCATAGTGTTTACAAAACACCTCTTTGTATTGGGGGACAGAATTCTCCCATCCTCCTTACACTCTGAACATCCATATACCCATGACATTGCTGAGAAAAGAGAATGATGGGGAAGAAAGAAAGTAAAAATTCCCAGAATCCTTTAGGATGGGAGATCATCTGCTTCTTCCAAAGGCTTTCTGGTTGGTACCCAGGTTTCTAGAAGCAGCGAGGAATTATGTGGTTGGTGGCTGGTTCATTAGCTTCTATCAGGAAATTCACTTGGAAGACAATTGTCACTTTGTTCAACCTCGTATGAAAGTATTTAAGCTTTGACACTTCTATGGATCTCATTTCCTTATGAGGGCACCCATGCCATGCAAAACTTACATAAATGTGTATACTTTTCTCTTGTTAATATGTCTTATGTCAATTAATTTCTCAGATCTAGCCGAAAAACCTAGGAGAGGAAAGGCAAAATTTTGTATCCCCTACACAGGAGATTTTCACATGGAAAGATTATAAATTTAAGAATAGATTTAAAAATTCAAACATAAGACTCATATCCTTAAATGGTAAAGAACATTTAAAAATCAAGACAAAAAATGCAAATTCCATTTAGACTAAACAAGGAACATGAGTAAAAATCGTGCAGAAGTTATATATTGACTCAGAAAGACAAACAATTTTCAAGAAGATACTATGTGTCATTTAGTGATTTGGGAAAGATTTAACTTAAAAATGGCTATAACCAAGGTCATCTTGGAACAAGGAGATTGTGGAAAGTATCCATTGAATTCATAGAACAATTCGATGGATAACTTTGGCAACATATATTTAACTACTGGAAACCCTGCAGTTCCATTTTTAGTATCTATCCCTAGGAAGCAGTGAAATAGTAGGATACAGATTTAAAAAAATATCTAATGATTGTTGTATCGCTTAATAAATAAAATTAGAACTAATGTGAAGGCGGTTCAATAGAGAGCGATTGAGAAAAATGTATTTCATTTATAAGCTGAAATATTAGAGATTAATAAAAATGATTTTGAAGAAATATCTTTGTCGATTTCAGGAATGTTCACAACTTATTGTTAAGTAAGAAAGCATACTGCAAAACATAACTGGATAAAACATATACATACATGTAAATGTGTGGGAATATATAGATCAACATGTCCTTTTAGTAATAATGACTTGTGTCCTTGGTGTTGCTTATTGATATTATTTTTTGTCTATATATTCATTATGCAATTTATAGTTTAAGTTAAAAATAAAATAAATCACAAATATTGTCTCTATGCTAATCAGGTAAATTAGATAGGCAAATAAATGCCACCCATGTTTTCCTTTTACTCAAAATTGCCAGTATCTACTGAGCAATCATTTTCCTAACAATGGTATGAAAGGCTTCTAAAAATTTGCAGGAAATGAGAATGTGTTTCATCATTAACATCCTTTGAGTTAAGTTAAAAAGTCAGATGAGTCCCTAAGGTCACATGGAGTCTGTAATGGACCCTCTGTTTGATTCAATAGAAATATTATAACCAAAACATTTGCATCAATCAACTACACATGAATTAAAGATAAGTGAATCAAAAGCCTTAATGTACTGATGTGGAGTCACAAAATCTGTATAATTGTTAAATGTTTCATTAATTTACCAAATGGTTCCTACTTCATGTCTTTTTCTATTTGCAAATTAACGATAGTACAAAATACATTCAGTCTGTGCACTATGCAAAATGTTAAGCCTGATACTTACAAAACACTTAGAGATCTTTTAAAGAACATAAAATGTGTATCAATACAAAGCATATTATGTCTTCTAAGAGAAAGGTTTATGGCTACAGATAATTTTTGAAATAGTATTTGTATTTTTACATGAATTATATCAACATAATCTGCAATAAGTTGATTTTGTCTGCAGGAAAAAAATATTGTCCCCCTTTAAGATCAGGAAAAGCAAACTTTAGTAAAAATTATCCACAATCTTATGACTAATGGGTGGCCTAAATAAATCCAGGTCTTTTAGTTTTCCCCACCATAGGCATTCTTGCAATAAATAAAACAACAACAAATGTTCATTAGCTCTTGGGCAAGAAGCAGAAATGTTACTAATACTCCTTAGCCACTATTAAATAGCTCTTTACAGATGCCACACTCTGTCTCTGAAATGGTAGGCTTTGTTTGCTCATAGGGATTTTATCATTCTTCCTCCTCAAAGATTCTCATTCTGACAACAAAAATGTTGCTTTTCAACCTCTCCTGGACATTTCTGTTCTTTCAGAAGTTAAGGATAAAATTGAAAGCCAAGGAAATGACTTTTTCTAATGTATGTCAATCACATTTGGTTAAAGATACAAGCTATAAATGTTCCATGAATAGGATATACAAATTTGAGATTAACAGAGCAGTTTTGAAAATGGAAATTTATTTAACAACTAGTTGCCTTCCACTTCTCACTCACATGTACAAATAAGCTACCTCATATTATTTATTCTGCAACAGATGAAAGATCACAAAAGCTCAGTTCTGGTCTAGATGTCTTAACAGTGCATGCTTTCTTTTCTCCTTGCCCCTGATTCTCCTCTATTTTCTTCTTCCAATTTTGATCAACATTTTATGATGATGATATAATTTGTGGAATAATGGACTGAGTCAATGCTGGCTAGTTACCAGTTATTTTTTTTTTTTTTTTAGCCATAATGCTTTATAAATATATATATATATATATTTTCTTTTTCCTTTTTTGATAATCTTGTGTTCTAAGGCTTCAACTATCAGGAATGTAGCCATCCTGTTTCAATTTTCTAATACATATCAAGGGAAAATCTTGGATTTTATCCATGCTACACTTTATATGTGATGCCATCTTACTGAATTTTAAAGGTTTTGGGGCTGGGTGAGGAGCAGAAAATAATATTGTTTTGAATACAGTATTCTGTTTTTGAATTAATGATGACCTCTGTTGCTTGTGAAGCATATTTTTCTTGAGCAGCTCTTTGATTCTCTCCCTGACAGACTGCTGTATAACAGATTTAATGAACATGACACAGTGTGTAGTAAGTATTCCTGACAGTTCAGAATAAATATGCATCATCCTAAAAGAGGCAATGACTTACTCCATTCCTTTCATCATGAAAGGACCCTGTACGCTTAATTCATCGTCCTTTGATTACAACAAGCTCCCCTGGATGTAATGTGTGTCTTGTATTTTTATTTACTCTGTCTAAAATAAATTTCTTTTATATCCTCAGGTGATCAACACCATTTAGGAATAGGCTTATGCAAAGTCGAATAACTAGATATGTGAGAAAGCCAGCCAACCAGCCAGGTGCTTCAGACAACCCTGTCAGTTCATGCAACGTAGAGCATACATCTAGAGGAGTGGGTTTTGTTTTCGTTTTTTGCTTTTTAACTTCTTTTGAATATTTAAATTGTTCAGGAACCTTGGTGTCTTCCAAAATACAGCACAGATACATGGCAAAGGGGTTTAGTCCAAGAACCTCTTGGTAATCTTGAACTGTTTACCACTCATTCAATTTAAAGATAATTGAGTTAATAATGTGGCATTGTTGCTGCAAACTAACAAAAGTTTCTAAAAGTTAGAGTATTCACATTAGTTGATATATTTTATACTGAGATGATCTTAACTAAATTGAAGTAAGATTGACCAAATTGAAGTAAAAGATCCTATGTAATAAAAGACTAATATGCTAAGTGTCCAGTCATTTGTTCAACCAATCAAAGCATAATATACTAATGATATGCTAAGGCCACTCAACTGCTCACTATGATGTGCACAGACCACCAGGGGGCAGATGCTCCTACTGGTAGGTTAGCTTGCTGCTGGAGTCCGGCTGATCTACCAGTGGGGCCCATCAGCCTGGCCTGCACCCTCACACAACCAGGACTTCTCAGGGGATGTCGGAGAGCTGGTTTTGGCCTGATCCTGTAGGCCAAGTCGAGGGACCCCACTAGAGCATAAATTCATGCACTGGGCCTCTAGTATTAATATAAGAAAATTAAAATATGCCTATAAAGTGAGCTATTAGTAACAACTTTGGAAATGCAGCCATTTTTCCCTTTTAACTTATTAGTACAATTTGTGGAGTTGAGGTAAACTTATCATCTCCTTTTCTGTTAAAATAATAATATCATGGTGAAGAGAACACCTGCGCACTATTTTAGGACAGCAACATGTGCTTTAAAAAAGACCATTCAAATTAAAAATACAGGGAATGTTACTAACATAAGCTTGAAACATGGACATCTATGATAATACAAAAGTTCTCCACCTTCACCTTAATAATGGAAACACAATATGCTCAAACTGCATAAAATAAATATGTATCTCAATTTTACCAAAAAAAAAAAATGTTCTGAATAGAAAATACCTAATAAAAATGATATTTAGCCCTGACCGGTTTGGCTCAGTGAATAGAGCATCAGCCTGCAGACTGAAGAGTCTCAGGTTCTATTCCAGCCAAGGGCATGTACCTTGGTTGTGGGCACATCCCCAGTGGGAGGTGTGCAGGAGGCAGCTGATAGATGTTTCTCTCTTCGATCTTTCTAACTCTCTATCCCTCTCCCTTCCTCTCTGTAAAAAAATCAATAAAATAAAAAATGATATTTAATTTTCTCTAGAGTCAGTTTTAGAGCTGGCTGTCTTCTGGAGGATATTCAGCCTCAGCCAATGGAAAGAGCCAGAAGTAGCTCAAATCCAGGACTGTCTAAATCCTTCAGTAGCCGAGAAAAATAAGTGTAAAGTAGTAATAATAAAATAGCTAGCATTCATTAAAAGTTTTCTGTTGACAAGTATTATTTTCTATAATTTTTGTGTGTGTCAGCTCAAGGCATTCTCACAACAATTCAAAGAAGGTAGTATTCATTTTCATATTTTACAGGTGAGAAAATTGGGACACACAGATACAGGTTAAGTACTTTGACTAAAGTCAAACAGTTAAGGTCAGGGCCAAGTTGTGACCTAAAGAATTTGATGTTAGAGCTTACACTATGCCACAGCATACAGATGACCAGGATTGATGACTCAGGGTATAGGTAGAGGTTGTAAGACTGGGAAATTTGGGGATACAAGTAAATATCATAAATACTTGGTAGAATTTACTCATTCCTTCATGGCAGTTTTCTTCCTTCACAATAGTTGAGTTCATTGGTTTCCTAATAACAGTTCCCACGTGAAAATAATTCCATATTGAGAATCAGAGTCCAACTCCATCTCAAAGTGCTAAAGTACTAACAACTGGTATGGTAAATGGCCTTTTCCCCTTATCTTTAAGCTTTGTTTCTTCACCTGGAAATTAAGGATGCATGACAGTGTGGTTCGGAAGACAAATATTAACGAAGTATTTATAATTATGCATGGCAAGGGGCTATGTGGTGGGAACAGTGGAAGCTATGGGGACAAATAGGACTGTTGGGTAAGGCAATGAGGTGGACTCCAAACCTGGAATTGCAGGTTCCAGGTGGTGTGATTTTTAGGTGCACAGGAGTCTGTCAAAGAGTGTCACCTAATTGCAGCCATATGAGGTGCTCTGAGTTGTTCTTAAAAGAATCAAATGAAAAACTGTGAGTCAAAGGAAATGCTTTATAAATGGTAATGCACTGTATAAATGAAAAGTTGTTTTTACTAAATCGGTATGATTTATAAATGATATGTCCAGATCCACTGTTTGCCGGGACGGGACTGCTCTATTAGACCTGAGGAGGAAATAGAAATGAGCACACTGGACACCATGGATTAGGAACTTTTAAACTATAAAACATTTGTCAGCCTTTGTAATCACAATCATTGTATGTATTTATTTGATGTGAACATTTCACCTTAATTTCCCTGTTTGGAGGAACTGTGGTCTTAAGTGGGCAAGGCAACACCGGTTGCTTGGATTTTGTCTTCATAGTAGACCATCTTTACAAGAATTTTGTAAAACTCGTGTTTCTTTTTTCAAATGTAGAAATTCCATAGATGTTTAGGCAAAGATTTTCAAGTGTAATAAATTTTTAAAAGTAAATTTCTCATATATTTTTGTCTTTAGATTATATAAATTAGTATTTGCTATATATATATATATATATATATATATATATATATATATATGGAGTGAACAAATAAATCTCTTGATCATTTATAGTTTGCACTAGAAGTAGGCATTTCTTTTACCATGTAGTTTTATCTATATATATTTTCCTGCTTTCAAGAAAATTGTTAAATTGTTAAAGGGGACAATTTTTTAACTTATGAAACACTTAATTTACCTGAAAACACTCTCTAAATGGCTCAATGTGCTAGGTTATGTACAAAGAAGGATAAAGAAAACTCTGATAAAATTGTTTTCATCTGTGGACATTTTCCAAATTCAACTTTTGGTAAATATTAATATCAACAGCTGGAAAGATTTGTAATACTTAGTAGGGGTAATTTTTCAAAGCATTGGTTGGAGTTTGAAGCCAACCTATTCCCATGGACCTTAATAGAAATCATGTTTCTCAAATCTAAGCAAATGATTTGAGAATGTGGACATTAGAGTTTATAAACGCAGATTTAAGAATTGATATTTATGGGACAATATATCAACTATAAACCTATTCTAAACAGGGCATTTAAGTGCAGTTCTCATTTAAAACCCAAAATAGCTGCATCTAAAAGTAAAGAACCAATTCATCTTTACATAAATGTTTCCCCTTGTTTGGGATTCTTTTCCTTTCTAATTATTCCCAGATTCTCCATGAAATCACTAAATGGTATGTGCCAACATCCTTAATATCCCCAACGGTGTCTGGTACTAGTACATAGCAGACTCCTGATATAATTTTGAACAAATCAATAAATAATTGTGCTTTCCCTTTCTCTTTTTCTCTTCAGCTAAAAAGTCAATTGAAAAAAAAAACACATAAAAACAAATAATCAAAAAAACAAAAAGTTTGACTAACTGGCATAGCTATCTCCACTTCCTTGGGTAAAGTTTTTCTGATTAGTCTGCCGCTTCTGTCCTTAAAAAAGAAGTTTATTTCAGACTCTCAACATTGGGCTCTCGCCATGACGTCAGCAAAGAGTGGTACTCATTCCGCTTTTTTTTCTCGGTCCCCTACATGGCCCTTATCTCTTGGCTGTGTTTCAGAATTGATATCTTGGATGACTTTGTTCCAACAGTTTATAAAGTAATTTTTTTTATCTGTCAATTTGGCTGATAACACAACCTGTTAGTACTTAAATTTGTAATGTGAATGAATTCCCTTTGCCCATCAGAGGAAAACACACAGAATAAAATAACCGCTGCCTAACAAGGAAGTCACTGACCTACTAAGCAGAAGGGAAAAGAAACCTGCTCCTTACTAAGCACCTACTATGTGCCATGTACAGTCTTTATAATTGTCTCTAGGTCTAGGTATCATTTTAGTTTTATAGGTAAGGACACTACCAGAAATTAAAAGAGATTATCTGAAGATTTTTCTTAGAGATCTGTTTTTACCAATGTAGTAATGTGTAATGTTTAAAAAGTAAGATTTATAAAGCCCAAGGTATTTTTCTCACATCATACATCAGTATTATGTATATGAGCATTTTTTCTCTCTACCACAATATGCATACCACAAAATTCTTATCTTGACAAGGCAACAAGGTATAAGATTTTAAGCAACAGACAAAAATGTTTATAATGTGGGTATGTATGTACATATACATACACAAATATTGTGTATAAACATAGGGGTATATAATTTATTATTATTATCATTATTACAATGTGATGACATTTAGCAATTTCAGTAACTTTGTATTACTCACCCAAAAAATTACATTTTACTCATTTCAAAGTTTCTTCCTCTCCATCTTTAAAGCATCTGTAATACCATGTGGTAATCTGTATATCCTAATTGGCCATCTAATATCTTCTCTTTATATTCCTGTTTGAGAGGGCATTAAGCTCAATTTTTCCTTCCTAGAAAATTGCACCATCGGATAGGTCATGGATGAAAGAATCCTAGCAGATGATTGACAGGGTGATGGGAGGTACCTGGGTTTTCAGAGGTCACGAAGGCTCTAACTACATGTATACAGGCCAATGCACACTCACCAGCTCATGTCCCACGGCAAATCACTTGCCTCACCAAACCAGAATGTCCTCCTCTGTGAAATGGGCGTAATAATTTATTTGCAAGGTTCTTGTGAAGTTTATAAGTCACTTGTGTAAACTGCCTTGCAGAGTGCCTCAATCAACACATGGAAGTGAACAAATAAATCTCTTGATCAAGTTACAGTTTGCACTAGAAATAGGCATTTCTTTAGTGTCCTCCTGGGTGCCGAAGATTCCGATTTCCTCACAACTGGAGTGGTGGCAACCACATACTCTTAACTGAGACAAAACCAGGATGATCAGAAGTAGAATAAACTGGGACAAGTTACTCGAAGGACAACTTACCTTGGTTAACCACAACTGCCATATAACCCGCCACAAACTGTTTTAACTAAATTCTTAAAGAGTAGAGATTCACCAAACTTAGTGATAAGGAGAAACTGGAATGGGCAGAAAATGAATACAATAATTATCTAGTAAAATTACTCCTTTGCTAACTGCATTAAATAAAGATATGTATTTATACAGGCATATGCATGTGCTATTATTGTTTTAAGGATGTTGTTATTTACATTAGCTATGTACTTAGTAACTATTTTTGTTGCTATAATTATTATTTACTTTATATTTTATTTTTATTGAATTTTAGAGAGAGAAGAAAGAAGAAAGAAAGAAAGGAAGGAAGGAAGGAAGGAAGGAAGGAAGGAAGGAAGGAAGAGACATTTATGGGAGAGAGAAACATCCATCTGTTGCCTCCTGCACTCACCCCAACTAGGTTAGAAAGAGTGGAAGAGAGGGAAGGAGTCGGGGAGGGAGAGAGAGAGAAACATAGTTCGGTTGCCTCCCATAGGCACTGCCCCTAGGGCTGAGATTTGAATGTGCAACCCACTTACATGCCCCTGACCAGGATTCAAACCCAAGACCCTTCCATGCATGGACCAAAGCTCCAGCCACTGAGTCACACAGACCTGGGTTGCTATAATTATTTAGAAACCTCTCTGATTCTCAGCCATTTCCTCTGAAAAATGAAGCCACCAATACCTTCTTTATTTGAAGCTTTAAGATAGAATTAGTCATCTGAGATATTGCAGCTCTAATGCCCATTAGTAAGTAAAATTATAAACTTATGTTTGGGTCTCTAAGATTCTGCTTGGAGGAAAAAAAAGTAGTAATTACTTTTTTTTTCTGCCATTATTTTCATTTTACTTTTTGCTTGGTGCTAATGGTTGGGGGTGTTTTTGTGACTGAGGATTAGAATGCTGTCAATATTTCTCTGCTCCTCCTTGCACTGGCTATTGGTAGGGATCGATACAAGGTTCCCCTATCAGAATTTCCTTCTGAATCCATCAGAACAGGAAAAAAAAAAATTTCTAATTGCTAATTCTTTCTATCATTTTTTCTCATTTTAGGAATTTTTTTTCTACTCTTTAGCCACGTCTTCTTTAAACCGACTTCCCAGGCACGAATTCTTTATTTTATACTGGGGAATGGAAACAGCTCTACGTGCAATCTTTCCTTCCCACCGCTTAGACGCCTCTCTGTGTCTCCTGGCTTCTGTTTCGAAATTGCAATCAGATAAGAATCTGTCTGTGTTCTGCTCATTTCACTCCCGTGGAGTAATCTGATCTTCCGAGCGTCTGTGTTCAAATTACAAAATATGTCTCATGGCAGGTTTCTTTTCCGCATTTTTTTTTTCAGTTCCAGTAAATTAGCCCTTCCAAAAGGAGATATTAAATATGATCTTCTGGGGTATGTATACAACTTTAAGAAATGTGGTGCCTATATGCTTCATGAAATAACGGTAAACATTTCCACTTGTTGTATGCTTTAAAAGGCACTGTATTGAGGTTCAAACTGTGATTGAACAAAGGGCCCAGGCCGGGGTTTAATGCTGTTCCCATTGGTTAGAGAAACCATCTGTCACCTCCCTACAGAAGATATTTAGTCTGTGAACTATGTGAACAAATATATTTGCAAGTACAGTTATAATCTAGGGGAAGATAGGTTAGTATTTGGAGTAAAAGTGTAGGTGTAAATAGCAATGCTGTTTTAGGGCCTAATGTCAGAAGGTAGTCTACCTTGTATAATTCAATTCAAGAAGGCAATGACCTAGATACGCAGGGAGGATCTGAAATGTATGATGAGGGGTGTGTGGCAATAAGACAGAGAGTGAAACTGCTGGCATGAGTTAATTATGAGAGGTAAGCTTCTGATACAATGAGTTTTGAGAGGAAAAGCATTTAATTTAAACATGCATTAGGGTTTCAAATGTAATCTATATGGGGTCGTTGTCCCATCTTTGTCTATTGAAGATATGTTTCCTTGCTTTTTGTCATGTGGAAACATGTATTAAGATTTTTATTTTTAAAAACTTGCTCACTCATTTTTGTTATTTGTCTCTATCAAAGGAAAGTTGTAAGCTTAAGACTTTAAATGTCACAATTTATAACAGCAAAAGGAAGTTCACCTACAGATAGGACTTAGAAAGCAAAAGAAGTTTCACGTAAAGTATTGCCTCCAAACCTTTGAAGCGGACGTGCATCTGATCATTTTAAACATTCATAAGTAGCGACAGTACTCCCCTTTTACTTAAAAGCTCAGGTATTGTACCCGCCTGGGGAGCAATTTCGAGGTGAGGAGTAATCAGTGGCCAGCTAAAGGCAGATTGCAGGAAGCCTCTCTCCTCCCATTTCCCTTCCCTGTAATCTTTATGCGCCTACGCTTTGCACACTCTTCCTACTCAGCATACAATCCTCCAGCCATTTCTCGCCCTCCTTTGTGTGATGCTCCTTAATGGCCAAATGTGTCATGCTATTCCACACGGTCCTCTCACTCGCTGAACCGGCTGCAAATTTTGCCCTGCGCTTCCTTTGTCGTTTTATGCCATCTTGCTCCTTCTTTTGTTTCCTGAATATTGCTTTGGTATTTTAACAAATTAACCTAAATAAGTAATTTCATGTTCGTTATGTCCAGACAAACCCTTTCCTTGCTTTTTCTAAAAGTGTATCTTAATGGGATTATATATATATATTGCAAACAAAATTGCAAACTGAAACCAAATCTTTAAAAGATATTAAACCCTCTCTCACACACATCACACATATATACGTATACAGTCTCAGTCTGCAAGAGCTTTGTATCACAGAATTTTAAAAATACATATATGACTTCAAGTGTCAGAACTGAAGATTCTGAATTTTCCAATCTGTGGATTTCTTATCCCAGCCAAATGCCTCAGGCTATCCCAATAACTCTAAACCAGTTTAGTTAGTATATTTGGTGGAAATGCAGGCTTCTGTTAATTGCACTCAGTTTTTAAACTTAGCGTCCTGTTTCACCTGTCATAATTAGGATATAGATGCGCATCATTTTACTTAATGATGTTTACTAAACATTTTGATTATTAGCAAGAGAAATAGTCGATGTGATGCTACTGCTACTCAAGCATTGATTAAACACTCTGCCC
The DNA here is from genome assembly GCF_014108245.1 of Pipistrellus kuhlii. Taxonomy (NCBI): domain Eukaryota; kingdom Metazoa; phylum Chordata; class Mammalia; order Chiroptera; family Vespertilionidae; genus Pipistrellus; species Pipistrellus kuhlii. The sequence goes on from NW_023425449.1 coordinate 36,690,443, forward strand.
TCCATGAAAGCTGACAGGGATTCAAAGGAGGAAATGTAAAACCTGAAGGTACAGTGAAATAGTGACATTTTACTCTATAAAGCTGCCAATATCTTCATCCTTCATGTAAATCATTTTTACCAGTTCAATTCCATATCTTAGTTTGTACACTAAAATACCCAGTTTCATTCACTTTGCTAAGTAATCATGTGGTATGAATTGCACTTTCTTTGCAGTTGTGAGCAAGTAAACATTTTTTTTTTCTGTATGTGTCCCCTATTTTTTCCCCATTCCTATCAATAAATTCTTCACATATATTTTTCATTTTCCTGCTGAAAAAAAACACACACACAAAAAAAAACAAAACAAAAAACCACTACCTTTCATTATTTTGTTATTTAGAATCTTCACTTTCTCAGCTTAAGTGATGTCTTTGTCAGTGATAACACTGTATTCATTTGCAGTGATGATTGATATGGTAATAGATACAGTGTGATTGAAAACAACCTTTGTCAATAAGAAGGCAAATACTCAAACTGTGTATTGCTCTGCATTTGCTCATTATTGGAGACCTTTCATAGTCATATTGACTTGCTGTCCAAATGTTGTTACCTACCTGATGCTTCCATTGTTTAAACGTTATAGACATTGGCGTGGAACATGGCTGCCCCTAATATTTGTCCTGAAGTACACATGGCTCAATTTGCAATGTTTGAACTTGTTATAAAAGAAAAAAAAAAGGGGGAGATTTAAGTTTATAAAATGAAGAAGAAAAACCATATCAGGGAAAATGTACAAGTACTATATGCCTTTATGTTCTTAGTTCATTTTATGGAAGATTTTGAAACAGTACTTTTTCTTCTTTTATTAGCCAAAGGCACAAAACATTTAAACATAACATATCTTATTATTACTCGGGTATTTGATTTTTATTATATTTGTCTTCAGAAGAGCTGCAAATTCTAGGACGTTTTAATTTATATGGACCTTGAGGTGTAAAAGCAAGACTGGCAAAATCTCCCCTATGGAGATCCCGGGCAAGGATCACAACCCTGTCAGAATCTGTGATTCTTCCCACTCCGGACTCGTTTCCTCTTTCCTCAAGGTGCCCCCAGCTGCTATCAGCATGGGTATCATCATCTGTTTTCTCTACAGGACGGTGGGCTGTGTGACCCCAACTTCCCTTGTTCATGTGACATTCCCCCTGGTGCTTTCTGCTGTGCCTGGTACTTTGTAGGTGATCAATATAAGTGCTTTGGGTTGAAGATGAGGGTCTCAGGATGCAAAGAGAAAGATGACCAGATTGTTATTGCTTTCACGTGGCACTTACTAAAGAGACATTGCTAAATTCGCTGAGAACATGGTCAACTGGATGCTGTAATGCATATGCATGGCTGTTGTCCTGCCACAGAAACAGATGGTATATATAAAAATATATTTTCTCAACTTTACCCACAATGGAACCATCCACACTCTCAAATTTTATGGTAATCCTCAATTTTCAAAAAGAAAGAAAGAAAGAAAAGAAAATCAGCCCTAGCTGTCTTGGGTGGGGCTGATTTTCTTCAGTGGCTACAGAGTCAACCTGTAGATTGAGGGGTCCTGGGTTCGATTCCAGTCATTGGCACATGCCCAGGTAGCAGGCTTGATTCCCAGTAGGTGTACAGGAGGCAGCCAATCAATGATTCTCTCTCATCATGGATGTTTCTATCTCTCCTTCTTTCTTCATCTCTGAAATCAATAAAGAAATGTTAAATCAATATCCTTTAGTTTATGCTCAAATAATTTCATTTTATCTCCTTACATATTTCCTATTTCCAAGTTTATTAATAGACTCATCATTTTGTCTTTTAGGGAAGATTTCTGAATTGTTCAAGAACAATTCTTTTCATTTTCTTTTCTGCTGAGTGGCTTGAGAGTCATGGTCACTTAAATCATCCTTCTCCAAGGCCTCGCATGATTAGCAACACTGCATTTGCTGTGTTTTCTGTATTTATTCCTTGTTTTCCACGCTGTGGCTGTCTCTCTAATTCAGGCCCCATAACCAGCCTCCCTCATCATCTTCCACTCTCATTGCAGCCGGCAGCCTGCTTGCGATCATGTTACTCAAGGCTTCCATTTGCTTACAAGGTGAAATTCAAACTCACTAGACTTGCATCCGTGTAATTCCTTGTTTTGATCCCAGCCTATAATTTTTACTCTCTCTTTCCTGTCTGCTCTCCATAAACTGGAACTATGCTCTCTCCAGCACACCCTGCTCTTTTCTCTCCCTCACGGTTGTGCTCCGTTGCATGACCTTGTCTAAAATGAGTTGATTTCCCCCAAGGTACACCCACCACCTCCTTCAGGATTCTGTTCTCATTCTAATTATGTAATAAACATTCCTTGGTCCCCCAAGAGGAAATCAAACGTTCAGGTTAGCTTTCAGGGGACTGTTAGTACATTGTTTGCTTCCTCACTGTCACTAGTGGTTGGGGGGTGGGGGGGGGGAATGTCATGTCCACCCTTAACCACTCCTATTGAGTGCATCAGGGCTGGCTTTGTGAGCAGGTGCCCTGTGCAGCCCCACAGCTCCACAGAAATGTCCCCGGCTGGGCTCAGTGCTCATCTGTCTCCATCTTGAAATTATTACATTGTGGAAAAGGGTCCCTCAGGGTTCCTTTTGCACTGGGCCCCACCAATGACATAGCCAACTCTGTCTAGCAGTGTGTTTTCAACAAGTGGTTGCTCAAACAGTATGTGTTAAATGGACTGATTGCCCATTCCCAAACTCATTCTCTGCTCCATTGAAACAAAACCAGGTGAAAACCTGAACCTCAACTCTTCGATGCATTTATTTCCATAATCCTGCAGTGTGGCTTGATTAGAAAGACGTTCTTAAAGTCATAAATAAATGAAATGTTGTTGAGATATTAGTGCTAACTCTTACCCCAGCGTGTTACCAAAGATGAGATAGACTTGGCAGCTTTTCATAGAGATTGGGATAGGTTTTTTTTTATGCTTCCTTAGAAAATGACTTGATTATTGCCCTCACATTGAGCAAAAAGATGGCTTGGCATTTTCATATTTGACCCTGAAATTGATAGATATAGTTAATATTATGCTTGACTGCATTACTTAGGGAAAAAATCAACAACAATATATCGCCTACAGAACTGGTTCACTGTTGAATGAACTCAGTTACATTAGCTAATTTATAAGACTTCTTGAGGCTGGTGCAATGTTCAGAAGCACATTTGTATAATTATTACTTAGGAAACGGCAATGAAACAGTATTGTGTAGAATTTTGTAGTTAGAGGAAAGGCTGACAATCCTTAGATCTGGGCTGAGTGCAATAGTTCAAATCTCTCTGGCAAGAATTTTCCTCTCTCAGTTATTTTGAGCGATGTTGATCCAGAAATATTTCCCAGCTATTCAGTCCTTTTTATGCTCTATAGATTCTGCTTTGAGTACATATTCAAGGCTAAATTCTTCCTGCCCAAGACTCACAATAGAAAAAATCCTTCAAGGATGTTGCATGTTTTCTCTGTGTGAGGAATGACTCAAGTCTGTATAATATTTTGCAGTGGTCCCTGCAAAGAAAGGAATTTAAACATCTTTCTCTTCTTATTTTGGAAGTCACATATTTGTATTTTATCATCCAATTATCTTTGATTTATATCTTATAATCTAAGTGGCTATAACAAGTAAAAATGACTTTTATTTAGCTGTCATGATAGTTAATTTCCAAAGCTCAGAACATGAATTAGAGAAATGTATGCTTTATTCCATGGGCAATTTTTGATTGCCAAATATCAGGAAGATGGGTAAAATTTAGAGTAGGTAAATGGTGATATGACAAGCTACTTAAAATTCAAAACTTCTATATGTTTTAAAACAAAATGAATTGCCTGACTTTAAATTAGCTTCTACATATATCTGACATTTCCAAGAATGTAATAAAACAATACATTTACATAATCATATTGCCAATTAATGTCAATACAGAAATATTTTTATAATATTAAAATATATTTTTATAGATAAGCCAAATATTTCTAAAACAGTTAACCATTTCTTTCAGTTTCTACGCCATAATGGAATGTGGGAACTTATTGAAAAGGGCCCTGCTGTTGCCTAGCCAGTTTTCTCAGTAGTTAGGGTGTCGGCCTGCAGACTGAAGGGCCCTGGGTCTGATTCCGGTCAAGGGTACATACCTCAGTTGTGGCTCCATCCCCCGAGTGTGGGAGGCAACCAATCAATGTATCTCTTCCATATCGATGTGTCTCTCTCTGTGTCTCTCCCTCTCCCTTCTACTTACTCTTAAAAAAAAAAAAATCAATGGAAAAAATATCCTCAGGTGAGGATTAACAACAAAAATGGCGGGGGGTGCAAGGGGGGGAGATTGGGAGACTGCTTTTTAGATGAATAGTAACTAAGAATGTTTTCATGTTCTTGAACCAAGTATCGGTAACTCTGATTCAAAGCATTTCGGTGTTATTTATACAGGCTTATTTCAACTTGGTCTGAAAGTTCACTGTGAACAATAAGGAGAGAGAAACCTATATAGAGTTGGTGGCACACAGTGTGGCAAGTTCTAAACAAAATATGAGCCTGATGGAAGCTAGCCCAGAGGAAACTCTCTCTGATAGTTTTTAATATTTGGAATATATGAGACACTCATAAATATTTTCTGCAAGCCTGGTCAATGTGTCAGATTCTCCTTTAATAATTTCACTACAAAAGCTGATGAATGAAAACGTAATAGCTTTTTAAAGAACGCATTTGAAAAGAACCAAGTTGAAACTAGATTATCTTTTAAGACATTAATATTCAAAAATCTTAAGAGAGAAAGAGATCTGAATATTTAGAGGCAAATAACATAAAATAACGATCTTGTTTTCATTTTGGATATATACCATAAGCCTAAGATCTGATAGTACATGATTGGTTTTATATTTAGTACCCTTTAATTAATTTTCTCTTAGTATATTTTTAATATTTTTCTGCTGGGGTGAGCAGGGTACTGAGGGAAGGGTAAGAGGAGGTGACCTCTAACAAAACTGTCACGATCATGTACATCGGCCAATGATATTTACCGATCAATAATGAAATAACTTCTTCTCTAAGGGTTAATTAATCAGTTTTAAATTTGCACTCTCAGCAGGCACTTATAAATAAATTTCTCACTGGAAATGGTCTAAGTGGTCCAACTCCACCTATATGCTAATCATGTTTGTTAATACCTCTTTTCCCGATGGCACATGACTTAAGTCATTCTCCGAACGTATCTCGTCTGTTTAGTGCTACCCGGTGTATAATGACATGTAGATATAAGTACTAATGGAGGAAGTGCACTGCCTCAGGGAACACACATCATGACAAGCAACTAATTGCTTTAAGTACATTAGTACCAAGCGAAGCGTTTTACATCTTAGGAAAGGCTCCAGCCCCGTCTACTTTCTCATTTACTAAAATGTCATGTCCCTTCCTGAAAGGAAGTATTAGAAGACTCTTTTTTCTTTCAAAGCATTAGATGAACTTTCCTCAATTCACTGTGCCCTACAAGGTGGGTTGAAAACCCTTCTAAGTCATAGAATATCTGATAGAATACACCAAGTCACTCATGGGTGAGTGGCTCTATATACACTCACCACAGGAATACAGTTTGTAAGGAATCATCAAAACTGAATATTACTTTCCCATTCCACAAGAAATTGCTATTCAGACAAACATAAAATAAAGGAAACACATACACATTTTTTTTCTTAAACAAAACAAAACTGAAAAATACATTTTGGGGAAAAATCATTCTCTAAAAGTAATCTTCTTTTCTACATGGGCTGGAGTATCTCACTTTGGTTTATGTGCCTTTATTATGCGTAGTTGGTAACAATGTAGATGTGCATTATTATTAGAACATTAACAAGCAGGCTGGGAAATTCAGAGTTGCTTAGTTTGATGACTCGAAGTTTTCTATCCTGATTCTTAAGTATGTCAGTGAGACAGGTTGTCTTGCTGTCACCAAAGCAGTTCCAATGATAATTGTTGCAGATTAATAACTGTGAATGCAAGCAGAGAAATGAAATATTTTAGGGTTATTTTAAATCATCAAATTTTAAAAAATCACTAATATCTATTTGGTCCTCATCAGAGTTGAAATTAATTATTTATTGTAAAATTTTAGCAAATACAAATTTTACTTAGACCCTCTGACAAGTAGGTGATTGTTAGGACAATGCCAAAGAAAGAAAGAGAAAACCATACAGAATTGCCATAAACCTATATTGATAGAACATGTTTATATTGCAAGAAATCTAACTTTCTATAATCAGATCATAGTGCCTTGCCTTTAAACGTCAATATATTAAATACCAGTGATCAGTTCTTAACTGCTTAGCATGCATCTGACACGTGTATTTGAATTTTCCTACTTCCAAAGTTTGAGTATTGTCTCTTACAAATTCACCCAAACAATGCTTCCAGTGTTGGAATATATGGCCAGAAGTGTCTGGTGAAGGTCACTAGAAGTCAATGAATCATTTTATTTATTTATTTGGCTTTATTGAGATTTAAAAAAATTTATGTTTTTATTGATTTTAGAGAGGAAGGGAGAAAGAGAGAGATAGGAACATCAATGATGAGAGAGAACCATTGATTGGCTGCCTCCTGCATGCCCCCTACTGGGGATTGAGCCCACAACCCAAGCATGTGCCCTTGGCCGGAATTGAACCTGGGACCCTTCAGTCCGCAGGCCAATGCTCTATCTATTGAGCCAAACCAGCTAGGACAAGATTTAACCCTATATAATAAAAGCCTAATATGCTAAGTGTCCAACCATTTGTTTAACCATTCAGCCAGTTGCTGTGAAGCACACTGACCATCATGGAGCAGGTGTTTCGACCGGTAGGTTAGTTTGCTTCTGGGATATGGCTGATCTAGACTAGCCAAGACGAGCTGGACACACCCTGAAGCCCTCCTGCCATCCCTCCCTGGCCCTGATTGTGCACCATTGGGGTCCATTGGCCTGGTCTGCACCCTCTTACAATCCGGGAACCCTCAAGGGATGTCAGAGAGCCAGTTGCAGCCTGATCCCAGCAGGCCAAGCTAAGGGACCCTACCAGTGTACAAATCCATGCACCTGTGCACTGGGCCTCTAGTTGAGATACAACATTGTGTTAAGTTTAAGGTGTAGAACCTGATGACTTGAAACATTTATATATTGAAACAAGATTATAAATCTAAAGTCACTTAACACTATCTTCACCTCACATTGTGTGTGTGTGTGTGTGTGTGTGTGTGTGTGTGTGTGTGTGGTGAGAATATTTAAGATTTACTATCTTGGGAACTTTCAGGTATATTGCTAACTATCATTATATCCCTACAAGTGATTCCTATTTTAATTGGAAGTTTGTATCCTTTGCATCCTTTGAGCAACATCTCCTCATTTCCTCCACCCCCACCTCCCGGAAGCCAACATGCACTAGTACTCTCTGCCTGTCTCTGGGTGTGTCTGCTCCCTTGCATGTGGAGATATAGTTATGGGTTGTAGGTCAGACATTGGAGTGGTGAGAACATTTGGAAGATTTGAGTAGAAGAGCTGGTATGAAAAAGTCACTTTTGTGTGGGGACTACTAATCCATCAGGTAAGGGTGATAAAATGGTCAGTTTCTGTTGTGAGCTCACATGAGACTTACGGTCATGAATTAAGGCCACTCAGCATTTGAAGGTTTTTCTCCTCCTAGCCAGCAGCCCTATTATAGGCACAGAAGAATATTTGGGCTTAGCTTTTAACTAGTGTTGTAGTCTTATCAGGAATGCAAGAATATTGGGGTCAATTGCAAGGGAATCATTACAAACATGGCAGAAAAGTGGTTTATCTTGAATCAGCAATTTGAATTGCTTCTTAGATTTCCATTTCAAAATGACATTATAAATTTATACAGAAACCACTTTAAAACTAGAGGTCTGGTGCACGAATTCAGGGTGATAGGGTCCTTTGGGGTGGCCTGTGGGGATTGGGCCCCAGCTCATGTCCTCAGACTTACAGTCCCAGCTGGCGTCCCCAGCCTCGCAGCCCCAAGCCCTGCAGCCCCACCTGGCACCCTCCTGTGGCTGGTGCTGCCCCCTCACCTGCTCCACTATCTTGCCTGAGGGGTGATCAATCAGGGCTGGGCCCCCCACCCAGCTCCTTCAGCACCTGGGACCAGGCGGAGGCCACTGGTTTCCATCTCAGGAAAAATCAGCATGGTGATTGGGCCCCCTCTCGCACCCACCTTGGCCTGGCGATGCCTGATCACCTGCTTCACTATCTGGCCGTGGTATCACTTTCATCAGGGACCATGGGGGCTGGCAGTGCCTCCACTGCCGCCCGCTGCCAGCGCCACATTGCCAACGGCCGCCATGTTCCACGACACCCCCTGGTGGTCAGCGTGCATCATGGTGAGCGGTTGACCTCCCTGTTGAATAATTTGCAAATTAGGCTTTTATTCTACAGGATTGCTTTTGTTTTAATACTATTCAACCTATTTTTCCTAGTATTACGTATCTTGTGTTGTTCCATAAATTGCCAAAGTATTTCAAGAAACAACAATTTCAAAACAGGGAAATAAAAATAGATGATAGGTGATACTCATAGATTTGGGACCGAGCAAAAAAGAAACTGAAACTTCTCACTTGTCAAAATATTATTAAAATAATTACTCTTGTAAAGTTCCTTTGGATAAGTTGACAGTGCTAAGCCTTGGAAGTCTGATAAGCAAAGAATGTGTTTACAGTCCTCTTGGCTGGATGGCAGCTATTCTCACTCCTGGCACTGTGACATTGCCTCTCCGAGGCCTGCTCCCAGTGGGACAGTCAACAACAACCAGTTGCACATCCGGCATTATTTTTCAACTGCGCTATTTTTGTGGCATTAGCTAATTAGTTGATTTTCGTTTCTTAATGTGAACCATATATAGGAACATGCATGACAACTAGTAGAGGCAAGGGGCTGGTGGCTTCTGCGTGGCAGATATTTATAAACTGACTTAATGACCAAAGTAATTCTGTGTGGTAAATATTATCATCCCGATTTTTTGACAATGGAGAACCAAGAACAAGAACATTTATATCATTTGCTCGAAGGCACTCAGTTAGCTAAGTGACTGAACCTGGATTGAAGCCCAGATCTGTCAGTGCACCCAGTCTGGGTGCTTTTTGGGTCAGGAGCTTGCCTCCAGGTTTCTAACGGGATGTCTGTATTAGTTTAATGTGTGCAACTATGTAATATTTAAAGGAATGGATGTGATGAAAAAGGGCACATAAACAAGTAATCTAGCTGTTTAACAACATTTACTGCACACACACACACAAAGCAACTCAGATTTCTTCCTACCCCATATAAGCCTTCAAGATTAGTGGGATGCAGTTGTAGTATTTACTAGCATTTAACATTTTTTTAATAATGTAAGTTTGTCTTAATGGTCTATATTTTGTTCTGTATTAAATGAAAGGTTTTATATTGCTGAGTGAGGAAACGAGGGCTACACCATCTCTGTTTTCTCAGCTGACTCAAATGAAACCAGATAATTCCATCTGTTTAATTCCCTCTGACCCAGTTCACAGTCACCCCTAAATGGATTCCAGAAATACCGGTTCTGCAGCTCGCAGAGTTTTCTTAAAGCAAGCCTAATGGATCACAGTGTGTCATTCTATCCAACATCAATTTATTCATCATGCAATAAATTCACATTTTTTATAGGCTTAACACAGTTCCTACAAAAGATAAATCCAAAAGATTATTGACCTGAAGGACATATAGATAACTAAAGTTGGGGGATATCCTATAAGAATACACATGTATAACACATATCCTATAAGTATACACATGTATAACACATATGTATAATATATGTGATGTACATATAGATACAAATATAGATATCCAAATATAGACACAAAACATATATAAACATGCAAACATAAGTATGTGTGTAAATAAGATATGCAAATATATACACAAAAACATACGCAAATATACAAACATAAGAATGTATGTATAAAATTTCTTTAAGAATGTAGGGTATCAAACTATAACCAGGAAAATTCAGAAGAGAGACAGATGGTCCATAGTATTAGCAATTAAAATTAGCAAATAATAGTAGCAGTTAACATTTTTTGGTACTTACTAAGCATTTAACGTGAATTCTCTCATTTAATTCTTCTCTTAGTCATCTATTGTGGACAAAAATTCGTGCCCAAGATCAGCTTAAAACAACACACATGTATTATCGCCCAGCTTCTGTGAGCCAGGAGTCTGGGTACACGTTAGGCGGGTCCTCTGGCTCTCCTTGTTGCCTAAACTTGCAGTGAGCCTGCCAGGACGTAAGTGCTGCAGTCATTGTAAGGCTCACCAGGCAATGAACATGCTCCAGACTTACTTGGTTATTGGCAGGCCTCCGAAGATCTGCCTCCAAGTTCACTCCAGGGGGGACTCCTACCGAGGGCTGTTTCATGTGTGGCAGCTGACTTTCTCCAAGATGAACAACCTAAAGAACCAGGAAGAACACCCAAGATCTTGGCCACAGACCTATGTAACTTAATCTAATTAATCCTGCCATAACCTACTCACTAGAAATAAGTCAAGAATTTCTCCCACAGTCAAAGAGATGACATTCCACAAGGATGTAAAAACCAGAAGGATTTTTAAAAAATTACTGTTTCAGAAAGTGTAAGGGAGAGGGAGCTAGAAACATCAATGATGAGAGATAATTGTTCCTCAATCCGCTGCTTCCTACATGCCCCCAACTGGGGTTGAGTCTCAACTTCAGCAAGTGCCTTGACCAGGAATTGAACCATGAACTCCTGGTTCATGGGTCAACCACTAAGCCACACTGCCTTGCCATAAAGCTTTTTTTAGAGGCTGTCTACCATAATTCTAACAAAATAAATTAAAATCTCTTTATAAAATAAACTTTATTTTATGTAGATAAGATAGTTGAGGCATAGGTTGTTTAAATACTTATCTCAATACTACAAAACTGGAAAAACAAATGAGGTGCCTAGAATTCAAAGTCAGAAAGTATTACTTCAGTTTCTAAAAAGATTCTCAGAAGTCAAAAATTCAATGAGAGAAGCACACTCTAGGAAATATGTGTGTGTGTGTGTGTGTGTGTGTGTGTGTGATATATATATATATAAAATCTCTCTAATAAAGAGGGAATATGCTAGTTTACCATCACATCTTCAAAAATGGCGGTACCGAGAGCCAATAAGGAGAGAATATGCTAATTGACTGCTACACCCTCAAAGATGGCTGCGTCCAGTCCCCTCAGCCCTCCAGCCACTCAGGGCTGGCCTGAGGGATGGCCAAAAGACCTAAGAAACAGGCTGTCTGGAGCAACCAGGCCAGCAGGGGGGTTTAGTGAGAGATGACCAAATGACTGAACAAGCAGGCTGCATGGGGTGACCAGGCCAGGAGGGAGGCCATGAGGGGTAACCAGGCTGGCAGGGGGATAGTTAGGGGCAATTAGGCTGGTGGGGGGTGGTGGTAGTGAGGGGTGACTAGGACAGCGTGGAGGGCAGTTGGGGGCAACCAGGCTAGTGGGGGGTGGGGGAGTTAGGGGCAATTAGGCAGACAGGCAAGTGAGCAATTAGGCACCGGCAATCCAGGATTGAGAGAGCAGGGTCCCAGATTGAAGAGGGTACAGGTTGGACTAAGAAGATTCCTCCCCTCTCCCCCAATATGAATTTTATGCACCAGGCCTCTAGTATGTCTGTGTATATATAATATATAAAAATCCTAATATATAAAAACCCTGGGTCGATAATGACCAGTAAGGACCACAGGTTTGACTGGACACCAGGCTAGGGAGCTGAGAGAGCTGGAGTTGTGGGCCCCTGGCCGCCCATGGCAGTGGCTAGGAGGATGGAGCTGTGGGCCCAAATGACCAAAGGACCAGACTGGCTCTCACGGTGTGGTGGAGCAGGGCTGCAGAGGCTGAGGAGCTTCCTGGGTGGGGGCAGTGGGCATGGAGCTTCATGGGGCGGTGAGGCAGAGGAGAGTTTTGGGGGCGGGGCTATTAGCGTGGACCTTCCTGGGGTGGCTGAGGCAGACGAGCATCGAGTGGTGGGGGTGACAGGCATGGAGCATTGCGGGGCGGCGAAGCCGAGGTGGGAGATTCGGATGGGGATGTGAGCACGAAGCTTCCAGGGGCTGCTGAGGTGGCGGAGTGTTGTGGGGAGGGGGTGAAGAGCATGGAGCTTCGTGGAGCAAAGGCTGTTAACATGGAGCGTCAAGGGGTGGCGGAGGTGGGGTGGGGGATGTGAGCCTGTAGCTTTGCAGGGCTCCTAGGCAGAAGAGCATCGCGAGGTGTGGGTAGTAGAAGTCAAGGAGCCTCACGGGCCAGGGGCTGTTAGCGTGGAGGTTCATGGGGCAGGGGCCATGGAGGTGCATGAGAGATGCTGGGCAGTGAGCATGGCCCTGATTGCAGCTAGGCCTAGGGAATCTGCATGATTTAATCTTGCGCAGGGCTACTAGTGTGTGTGTGTGTGTGTGTGTGTGTGTGTGTGTGTGTGTGTGTATATATATATATATATATATATATATATATATATATATATTGAGGTATATATATATAAAAGCCTAAGAGACTGAACAACCAGCCAACAGGCCAATAGCTATGATGTGCAATGACCACCAGGGGGCAGACAACACAGGAGCTGCTGAGTGACAGTAACTTTGCAGAGTGCCTTCTTGCACTCCGGGACTCCTCAGGGGATATTGGACTGCTGGTTTTTGCCAGATCTTCACAGGCCAGACTGAGGGACCCCACCTGCCGGAGGGATCAAGGTCACTCCACAGATGCCCTTTGAGCCATGTCACAATCCCAGGTGCAGCCAGCTGGCTCCAGGGTGTGTCCAGCCCATCTCGCCCAATCCCATCCTACCGGCCACCTCCTAATTAATTTTCTTTCAATGTGCATGAATCCATGCACCAGGACTCTAATAAAATATAAGTATAAAGCAGAGATGCTAGTATGAAATTATATATAATATTAATAATGGAGAGAAATTAACTTAGAAGTTGGTAGATCATCTTGCTGGGAAAAAAAATGGTTTACATTAGTGAGATTTTAATATATAGATGAGGAGTTTGGGTTTATGATAAGTGAAAAGTTATCAATATTAAAGACATTTAATCATCATTTTTTAAAAACAAAGAAATAACATAGGCAAAGTCCGGCTTTTAGAGATTTGTCAGGAAGTTTGTAGGATGGTCTGGAACAGTGGTAGGCAAACTCATGAGTTAACAGAGCCAAATATCAACAATACAATGATTGAAATTCCTTTTGAGAGCCAAATGTTTTAAACTTAAACTTCATCTAACGCCACTTCTTCAAAATAGACTCACCCAGGTCGTGGTATTTTGTGGAAGAGCCACACTCAAGGGGCCAAAGAGCCGCATGTGGCTCTCGAGCAACAGTTTGCTGGCCCCTGTCCTAATCCAACGGTGGAAAGTCTGACTCTCATCATTAACATGGGCTTCTTGTTCAATTCTGATATAATAGCCCCCCTTATCTGCAGTTTCACTTGTGACAACTTCAGTTACCCAGGTCAGCCAGGTTAGACAATAATAAGTGGAAAATTCCAGAAAGAAGCAATTATCAGGTGCCTAGCTGGTGAAATCTCGCGGGGTCTCTACCTCCCTCGGGAGTGCGGGACCTCCCTTCCGCAGGGGCCCCGCCAGTTAGCGCCAGTTCTGCCAGGTGGGCCTGAGCACCACGTGGTTTGTTGTCAAGTTGCCCTTATTTTGCTTCAGAGGGACCCCAAAGTTCCAGGGCAGTGACGCTGGCCACTGGGTTAGCCTAAGTCTGGCAAACGCATTAGTCCACAGACCAAATACCAACAGGACAACGATTGGAATTCCTTTTGAGAGCCACATTTTTTAAACTTAAACTTCTTCTAACGCCACTTCTTCAAAATAGACTCACCCAGGCCGTGGTATTTTGTGGAAGAGCCACACTCAAGGGGCCAAAGAGCTGCATGTGGCTCTCGAGCCACAGTTTGCCAACCACGGGTCTGAAGTGATGTGATACCAGAGATAAGGAGACCTGTTTCAGTAGGTGTGTATGTTGCCATCAGGATCTGGCCAAGAATAGATAGGGTAAGCTGGAAAAAAAAAATAAGAAAAATAAATAAATAAATATATATATATATATATATATATATATATATAGGCAATAACGTGTACAAATTCCCAAAGTTCATTGGCTATCTGGGTAAGAAATCTTAAAAAGTAACTGTCACAAATTACTCTACAGTCTTGCAAGTGGGGCATTATAAAAGAGGAAGTACAATGAAAACTTCAAAGGGCAGGGCTTTTGTCTGATTTCTTCACTGTTGTTTGCTCTCTGAAGTCATTATAAATCCCAGTTGAATGAATAAATAACAGAAACAGCAATGTGTTGGACAAAGATTGATTAAAATGAGCTCAAATAAAAAAATGAGAAGTGTAAGGAAGGTGTTAACGAAAAAACCATTGAAACATGTAAAGAATTTTTTAAAGAGTTTATTTGAGCCTTACTGTCGACAATTGCCGGGAAGCAGAAACTCAATGGATTGAGATAATGCTCCAAAGAATGGTGGATTACAATTCTCTATTTATACACTGAAATCAAAGGAGGGACATAGGTGGGTTCCATGAAATTCATTGGTGATGGGAGTAAGGAGGCGGAGAAAGCAAAGAGGTGGGAAACTCCTGGGATTGGGTAAAAAGTAAAATGATGGACTGTACTCAGGTGAGTGCAGGAACAATTAACATGGTAAAGAAGGAATTTGAGGCATCTGACCTGGAGCCCACCACATTTGGTTGTTCCCCAGGGGCTCCGGAAAAAGGGAAGTTACAAGTTACCCAGACATCTCACAGATATGTTATCTTAGAGGCAAAAAGGCAAATGGGCTCAGTAAAAAGATCAAAGTTGATCTTTGGGAAAATATCTGGAATATGACTACCTACTATAACCTGTTAGATATTTAATTTTCAAACCATCTTTTGTGGTTATCTTAGGTCTCTGGGTTTGCAAGACTGCCACGCAGGCCTTCCTTGAGCTTGTCAGGTTAGCATGAGGCTTTTTTCTTTCACAAAGGGTTATGGTTTCATGCCATCAAAACACAACCAGGTTTTCCAGGGCCTGTTTCTCTCAAAGTCGGCCTGGAAGATGGCATCAGTGAGGTGGCAATTTAAGGTCAAGGGCCATGCAATGGATGTTTGGTCTAATCTGTGACCATGACCCATGGTGAGTTCTCAATAGCTGATGAGGAAACTAAGGCTCTGAGCATTTAGTTAATCGACCTGATGACTCACAGCTCCTAAGTGGTTTTAGGTAGGACTCCAAGTCCACTATGTTCTGGCCTTCAAATGGTTGCTCTTTCTTTTTATAAATATATTTTTTATTGATTTTTTAAATATATTTTCATTGATTTTTTTTTTTTTTTTTTTTTTTTTTTTTTTTTTTACAGAGAGGAAGAAAGAGGGATAGAAAGTCAGAAACTTCGATGAGAGAGAGAGACATGGATCAGCTGCCTCCTGCACACCCCTACTGGAGATGTGCCTGCAACCAATGTACATGCCCTTGACCGGAATCGAACCTAGGACCTTTCAGTCCGTAGGCCGACGCTCTATCCACTGCGCCAAATTGGCTTTGGCGTGTGATTGCTCTTTCTACTGAAACAGGAATTTTAGGGGTATGTATCAATAGGCAGGTTTAGGGAATTTTTAGAATTGGGTCCAGGGGAAAAAACACAGGGCTTCAGACTGGGAGAAGGTACATTTCCATAACACAAGGGAGCAACAGTTACATTTACATAAGACAAGGGAACTGGAAGTAGCCAAGAGATCTATATTTACAAAATAAAGGAGGCAGAAAGCCCTTAGGGAATAAGAGGAAGATGTGGGAGGAGGGCCTCTTGAGTTACTATAGTAATCAATTCAAAAGGGAATATTGACCAATCAAAAGGGATATCAGGACACAGGATCTGCAGCCTTTATAAACATTGGAAATAGGAAGTCAGGGGACCCTTTTACCCTCCCCAAGTTGGAGTCTGTACTTGTTCCTTCCTTATCCTTCTCCTATTCCCTTTGGGCTTTCTTTTTCTCCTGGATGAAGGGCTTTCTTCTCTTTATTTTATAAATATAGACCTTTTGCTGTTCCAGGCTCCCCCATTCTATGGAAATGTACCTGTTGCAGCTTGTCAGCTTCCCTAATCTATGGAAAAATACTTTCTGCTGCTCTGCAGCCCTGCGCTTCCTTCATGGTCCCCTTAATTTCCAAAATTTCCTAAAACCTGTCTTTTTCACCCCCCAAAATTCCTATTTCATCATCGCAAGACACCACTAAGATAAATAAGGAAGCTAAAATCAGAGTAGCCGTTTGTTTAATGGGGAGCCATGCAGACCAGGCAATAAGGGGCCTGAGTCCTAGCACAGCTGTGACCCTGCATCGCCCTAACTGCTGCCTAGCATACAGCGAGGCTCCAGTATGCGCAGTGTGTCTTCACAACACTCTTCTTGCTATTGAATACTCATACGCTTCATGGTTTATTTTTAGCCAAAGCTGTTCTTCAAAATGCTATAGGCTTTACCTGGAGGCCACAGTTACCAAATATTGGTTGCAGAGTGTTGGCAGAAAAATAAAAGAAATTGTAGAGTTGTGTCACATCAGAATCAAAGGTGGGTTGGGATGGTTGATTAGTTAGTTGCTTTGTTTTTAGAGAATGGGCAACCTGTTCATGTTAGAAAGACAAAGTGTCCGTGGAAAGGAAGAGATTCTAAATAGGAGAGAGAAAGTAATGCAAAAAGGAAACTGCGAAGGTAAAAGGGTGTGGGAATAAAATCATAGCTGAGACATCTATGCCTTCCTAACTGACAAGAGTGAAAAGATGTTGCTGAATAAGAAAAACCTCACCCACTCCTGCATTCTAAATAAAGAAGGAAGTGATGCCTTTTGCTGAGAATAAGCATAAAAAAGTATTTGTACCCAAAAAAGAGTTGCAATAGAATTTATCCATGAAATTCTTTTAGATGGATATAAATGAAATTATATTGACATGGACAACCCAACAATACTAAATTATACATTTATCACATATAAGACCAAGCTAGAGCAGGAAGTGATGTTCAGTTATCTTTGTATGACTTGTAGGTCTACCACCTTCACAGAGTAGATGCTTAATAAAAATTTGCTGATTGAATAAATTGAGTGAAAAACAAACAATCCTTATATTCTATATTTCATTGAACACATTCTGTTGTCATATTTGAAAAACGTATAAAATATTATGCACCTACTTGAGAAATTATTTTATAGTTTTTTTAATCTGCATATGTATCTGTAGGTCAGCTATCATATATAGCACTTATAACAACAATTTTATATAATCAAAACCAGTTAAGCTTGTTTGTGTTAATAAAAATTTGCTGATTGAATAAATTGAGTGAAAAACAAACAATCCTTATATTCTATATTTCATTGAACACATTCTGTTGTCATATTTGAAAAACGTATAAAATATTATTCACCTACTTGAGAAATTATTTTATAGTTTTTTTAATCTGCATATGTATCTGTAGGTCAGCTATCATATATAGCACTTATAACAACAATTTTATATAATCAAAACCAGTTAAGCTTGTTTGTGTTATATGACAAGAATAGGGAAAAGAATTTTGCTAGGAATACTATTGTTTAGGAAAATTCTCAAATTTATTTTCATAAAAAGGATAAAATTATTGATAAACACATCTACATTTGCAGATTGGTTATTTTCAGGGGTTATTTGGGGTCATCATTGTAAATCTCATTACCGTGTTTGAAGGAGGCCTCTTTCATTATTATGGTGCAGAGGTCCATATCCCCGAAGCTAATTGCAAGTTAGAGCCACAGAGTTCTAATTGTTTGCCATCAAAATAGCTGTGTAAGCTTGATTAACAGTGTTCAGCAACATTCATAATAGTCCGAGCCTGGCCCTGCATAAAATAGAAACTGGGGGGGAAAAATCAATGAGATTTAATAAGATCAGGAACAATCACTTACAATAGTACATCAATCATGCAAAGTAATAGGTGCAGGATTTGATAGGGTCCTGAACTGCCTGAGAGATTCATAACCAGCGCTCGTTAATGATTTGTTCATTTGCATTTTATCAATCCACCTACAGCTGACAAGCAGAAGGAGCAGGAAAGAAATATGTTGACTTAAACGCATCAGCTTCGCAATTAAAAAAATAACGCATAATATAGCAAACGTCTGGTCACAGGGAAATCTGATGTTCTTACAAAGATGGGGTGCAGTCTTTGGCTCTTCGGAAGGGGCTGCAGTTAGACTTAACAGAAGAGCTAGGGTGGCAGTGGTCCCTAGTCACTAGGAAGTCTCAAAGGTCAGAAAGAATGTACATATGAATATAAATTTCTTTCCCACCTCTCATAGTCCTCATTGCATAACAATGCTTAATGCAAAATGTGCATGTTTCCTTGTTTTTCACCCTTTGAAATAAAGGAAGCTTCTGGCTTAGCCTTAGGGAAAACCTCTATCAAATGCTAAATTGATCATAATGAGATAGATGCCTCTCTGGTGATTATTGCTCATCATTACATTACATTACATTACATTTCAGTTGATGTTATGACCATATAAAAGCCATCATGCTGTGTTTACCATCAATATTAAAACACATTTTGGGGGTGAAAGGTAAATGGATACAATTGTGTAAACAAATTTCTGCTCCTAAATGAATGATGTTAGTTCATGTGCAAAAAATAATCCCCTATCAACATGAGGCAGAAAGAAAAGTCTGAGTGCTTTCTAAAAAAGTCATGGGGATGCCTGCTTAGAAATGTTCATATGTGTTTCCTATGGGGGGCATGATGAGAGCACATTGTCCGAAACCGGCTGTGGTGCCATCCAAAAGGTGGATTAATTAGTCTCTGTGCAAAACTGCAGTCAATCATGTGCTCCTTTGGAGAAAAACATGATTTGGGTCCTTGTGGATAATGTTTAAATAGCTGATTTCTATATAGGGTTCTTTAATTCAATGAGAGTGCAGGTAAAATCCCGTTATAATAGACGCGGTGGGGCCTCTAAATGGTTCTGTTGTGGTCGAACTTGGTTAGAATGAATAAATACACTGATCACATATGTAGTATGTACCAGATAGACAGGCTGGATGCCCAGCCTCTTTGCTATTGAATTAACACATGAAAAGAAATGCTTTGAATAGGACGGGGGAGCCAGGAGCAAAGTATAATGCTCACATACCTTTTAAGGCTTTCTCTAAACCCTGGATGGCTTTCCATGAAATGGTTTTGGTATTAAGATAAGGTTTTTATTTATTTAATTTTTATTCCTCTTGTAGATAGACTAGAATTTTGAAATCTAAAAGACTGAAGAAAATTAAAAGTAATTGTTATTTGTCATCCTGACAAAAATAACTGAGAAGAAGTCAATGTTAGGCAGCTTAATTTGTCTCCCTACAAAGCAGGCCGCCCAGATTCAAGTGCTTCAATTACAGGTTGACTCTTTGAAGGCCGTTAAACAGAAAGAGCATTAGTAAATTTACCAAGAATCAATTCATAGGATGCCAATTTACCTAAAAGCAAATTGATAAATGTCCAATTTAAGTGAACGACCAATTCACAGTTATTTTTGGCATTCAATAATTTGTATTTGGTGAATTGCTTGGCTTGAAATATACAATTCTTGGTGGCATGAGTATCACTGAAATTGGAATTTTAGGGGGGTATGTTCAGGTTTAGGAAATTTTAGAAATTAAGGGGGCCCATGGAAAACACACAGGGCTTCAGAGCTGGGAGAGGTTACATTTCCATAACACAAGGGAGCCAGGCACAGTTGCACTTCCATAAGACAAGGGAACTGGGAGTAGCCAAAAGGTCCATATTTATAAGATAAAGGAGGAAAAAAGCCTAGAGGGAATGGGAACAACGAGGGAAGAGGGCCTTGGGAGTTACTATAGTAACCAAATCAAAGAGAACATTGATCAGTCAGAGTGGATAACAGGGCACAGGAACTGCAACCTTTACAAACTGTGGAAACAGGAAGTTGGTGGAAATCTTTCCACCTCCCCATGTGTGAGTCTGTACTGTGAGATTCTTTCCCTTTCACCACGTGGGAATCTGTATTTGTTCTTCAATAATTCTCCACCTTGCTTTACCATCTTCTGTCCATGGATTCACTCTTTGACTCTGACAAAGAATCAAGAGAACCCCCTGCCCAGGGGACACCACGTGTTCCAGCCAAAAATCACTTATTATTATCAGTTATGCTGAAATATTGAAATAGTTTTAATTATTCTAGGCGTTCTTACCTTTCATTTACTGAAGAAACACTTGGCACTGATACTATAACAGGCCTTGGAGACATATCTAAAAAGCATAGATTGCAAATGTAATATAAGTAGCATTGTAAACAGCATAGATCTTATAAATATTATTTAAAATATTAATAAGATACTTTCTAGGTTTAAAAGAAGGCTTGATTAATTGTGGGCAGGTAACATCTCCAAACCATGGTACTTTATTTTATTTTAATCCCCAACCTATGGTATTTATTTTTCCACTGATTTTTTTTTTTTTTTTAGAGAGAGTAGCAGAGAGGAACACCAATGTCAGGAACACCGATGTGAGACTCATTGATTGGTTGCTTCCTACATGCCCCAACCAGGGCCAGGAGTCTGCAATTGAGATAATGCCCTTGTATCAAGTCCAGGACTTTTCAGTCCATAGGTCCATGCTCTGTCCACTGAGCCAAACTGGTTAGGACAAACAATGATACTCTTGACAGTGAAAAGCAGTCTGTCAATACACTGAAGCAATATGAGTAACAAAGGACTGTTTCAAGCAATCTGGAATATATTGTCACCTTGGCTATAAAAGAAGAGGATATGGTATAAGCTGTTGAGGAAAAAGATTAGGGACCTGGTGATATTTGAGTTTTTGAATTGAGATGTTAAAAATAAGTAGATTTCTGCCCTGGCTGGTGTGGCTCAGTTGGTTGAGTGTCATCTCTCACACCAAAAGGTTGCCGGATCAATTCCTGGTCAGGGCACATGCCCAGGTTGTAGGCTCCATCCCCAGTAGGGTGTGTGCAGGAGGCAGCCAACTATCAATGTTTCCCTCTCACACTGATGTCTCTCTTTGTCCCTTTTTTCCTCTCTCTCCTATCTTTAAAAAAAAAAACAAAAAAAATAATTAGAATATTAATAAAAACAAAGTAGCTTTCCTTACTCTGGCTGAAGAAAATCTACTTCATGGACAAATGAGCATGAACATCAGTAGAGAGTCAAGGAAGAGCCTTTGTGTCCAGGGAATGGTGGAAGATACAGGAGAGCAGAGCTGTGTCCTAATTATGGAGGACCATACATTTAGGTTTATAGTATTTTACTGTAGGATAGAGGGATCAATTGAAGATGTTTGAAAAAGAAAATAGCAAAGGTAAGTGAAACATAGGGTATGAAGTAGTTCTGACAACTGGATTCTTTGTCTACCACAATCAAAGAATGAATCCATGGACAGAAAGTGGTATAACATAGGTGGAGATTTATTAAAGAATAAGTACAGACTTCCATGTGGGGAGAGAAAAGAGTCCAACAGAACTGAATCCCACTTAGGGAGGGGGAAGAGTCCCACTGGGTTTCCTTTCCCTGTGGCTTATATTGACTGCAGATCCTGGTGCCTTGATATTCCCCTCTGATTGGTCACTATTTTCTTAGAATGGTTACTATAGTAGCTCCTGGGCTCAAAGGTTGAACTTCATGTGGGACATGAAGTTCTCCCCCCTCCTTCCTTATTGTTTTCCTTTTCCCTCTGGGCTTTCTTCTCCTTCTTCTGAATGAAGGGCTTCCTTCTCTTTATTTTGTAAATATAGGCCTTTCTTGGCTACTTCCAGTTTCCTTGTCTCATGGAAATAAACTTGTTGCTGCTTCTTTGTCTTATGGAGATGTTACTGCACCTGTCTTCCTTGTGTTATGGAAGGTACATCAGGCTCGCTCCTGTCCTAAAGCAAATACCATGAATTTTACTATTTTGTTATGATAGCATCCTCCTCCTGGGTACCAATTGCTCTTATATGTTGCTTTATATGTTGCAGTATGAGGTGGATTCTCATACTGCAACATATAAAGTTAGGTATTAACTCAGATAAATAACAAATTCTAGTTGCTGCTTATGAATCATTACTGTTGTGGGATCGAACCCTGGGTTCAAAATAAGACCAGCGAGGCTGATGATTGATTAAAAAAGCAGGCAAGGATTTATTGAAAAACTGGCCAGGACGGCCACAAGAGCACCACACGCAGGTGGACTTCACACGACCGCACTGTTGCAGGTGTAGGCAGTTCTTTTAAAGGTCTAAACTAGGGGTGTCGAACTCAATCAGAGAAGGGGCCAAAATCTAAAATCCAGCCTAAATCGCGGGCCGAATGGTTTACTGAACAGTCATAAACTGTCATTGTGATGGAAACGCAGCGGAGTGCAGTGATGACAGCGCGGTGCGGGCCACATTGCAAGGCCTGGCGGGACGGATTTGGCCCGCGGGCCTTGTGTTTGACACATGTGGTCTAAACCATAAGAATTTTCATTTGTTCTGAATTCTAAATTCTAAAGGCTGTGAACAGCCTGCAGGGTCATTCCCAGCCACATCCTGCTGGACATTGGAATGTGGCCCTATCTTGCAAAAGCGATAATACAGAAGCAGAGCTCAGTGGTTAGTCTCTAAAGGTTATCTACAGTTTCTACCCCTGAAGCTACTGAGTCAGTGGGATTCAATCTCCTCTAGTTCTAGTCCTAGGCACAGGAAAATTGCGTTAGCCTCCAGGTCTCCACCTGGAAGCTGAGGTAACCATCCTGTGTTTTAATCAGGTGCAGGAATCAGGCTAGAAGGGTTAAAATTCAAACAGCAGTTTTTACCAAAGTATGGTTGCTACTATATTTCAGTTACCTCATAATAAACCTCAAGCCTAGGGTGAAGGACAACATTTGAGACCTCGAAAAGATTCGAAGCTGTGTCTCAGACAGCAGGATGAAGGAGAGTTTTAGAGCCTTAAAGAGTCTAAACCTGTTTGGCTCAGTGGATAAAGCCTACACCTGCTGACTGAAAGATCCCAGGTTTGATTCTAGTCAAGGGCATGTACATTGGTTGCTGTCACATCCCCAGTAGTAGGTGAGCAAGAGGCAGCTGATCAATGTTTCTCTCCCATCTATGTTTCTAACTCTCTATCCCTCTCTCTTCCTCTCTGTAAAAAATAAAATGTTTAAAAACACACACACAAAAAACCTTAAAGATGTCCACAGCACCCTCAATCACAAGGTTTTTAAGAGAATTGTATTAGAGAATCACTGCCAGAATGGATTAAAAGTGTTGAGATAATTTTAAAAGAAAAAGAAAAAGGCTTATTCTGTGAAAAGGAATAAATCAGGTTGCAAAGGCTACTCAGTTACAAATATGGGCCATTTTTTTAAAATGAAAATAAGGAGGACACAGAGAGTAGACCCAAGATGACTGAGCAAAAACTACAGAACCAAAGAGATAAAACTGGGCCCCGAGCAAAGAGCTTGTGAGACAGGAAACAGCGGTGGTTTTAACAAGTTCT
Organism: Pipistrellus kuhlii; assembly: GCF_014108245.1. Lineage (NCBI taxonomy): Eukaryota > Metazoa > Chordata > Mammalia > Chiroptera > Vespertilionidae > Pipistrellus > Pipistrellus kuhlii. The sequence goes on from NW_023425449.1 coordinate 36,714,045, forward strand.
GTGGAGATTTTTTATGGTAGCAATAGAAAACTCATGTGCTCTGTTCTCCAGAGTCTGTTATCTGCTCCTGGCTTATTTTGGACACCATTTATGCATCCCTTCAGAACCTGTTGGCCTTATCTGTCTTTTATTTCATCCGCTAATGTAGCGACCACTTCTGCAAAGGCTCTGATAGAATTATCTTGACATTCTGCAGATCCACGCCATCATACTGGTTCATGGTATTGATGATATTATTTGAATTGGACCAGGGGGGCAAAATTGGACCATTGGGGAGTATGTGTGACGCCCTAGTAAATAAACCACCAGGCATGTGTGAAGGATGGGATATTAAACCTCAGGACAAAAGCAAGTGAACTTTTTAAGAGTTTAAAGGTGGTAGGCATCCATCCTGCCACATCCCCTTCCTCTTTGTTTTTTTTTTTCCTTTGTTTTTTTTTCTTTCAATGTCTTTAGCAATTCACAGTTGCCAGAAGGAGGCTCAGTGTTTGGTGGATTTCTGTGCGTGTTTTAACATTTCTTTATTGATTAAGGTATTATATATGAGTCCTCATCCCTCCATTAATTCCCCAACCCCCTCCCCCCTTTCACTCACGTCCTCACCCCCTTGGTGTTCGTGTCCATGGGTTAGGCTATATGCATGCATACAAGTCCATTTTGAAGACAACTTGTACTTCCCTTGGAACTACTAATCCAACCCATTTGTTATGTGACAAGAAAGCTGAAAATAGAGTTGTCAGTTTCAAATATCGCTCAAGCTAAAAGGAAGTCTTCCGGGCCTCCTGGGCTTCCTGATCAAGCCCAGGAGGCTTGATGTGTCGGAGTACCTGTATTAGGGCAGAGTGGCATATGTCAAGCTTCGTGACAGCATTGAAGTACGGACTGGGTTCCATCACAAGAATACTCCCTTCTGTAGTAAATGATACCTACATTACTAACCCTTATCCATTACCTTTTTGCAGAGATGGAATTTGGCCAATATCTGAACTCACCCTTGATAAACTGACTTGTTCTATGTAAATGTTCCATTCATAAAAAATAAAACACTTTCCCCACTAGCCTTATCGACTAATGATATTTAGTAATGGTTGCTCAGTAATTATTTTCTAATTCTAATTCCTTAATTCCTACTTAATGTATTACTTAGCATCCTAATGTAGGGAAACATTTTTTAATCTATCTATCTACCCTGTTTCCCCAAAAATAAGACAGTGTCTTATATTAATTTTTTCTCCCAAAGTTGCGCTAGGTCTTATTTTCAGGGGATGTCTTATCTTTCCAGGCGCTAGGTCTTATTTTCGGAGGATGTCTTATTTTCCGGGAAACACGGTATCTATCAATCATATATTTAATTACATCAGTACGTCCTCATGGATTCCCATTTTATTCAATGAATTATAATTCAGTAATATTAAGTATTTTAATGTTCAAATTATCCCAGATTTTGTAAGTGGGAGCCTCTTTAAGCTGACTTCTGTGTCTTTTTTTTTTTTTGTCATGTCTCATAATTTGTATTGCACTTCTTAAATTCTTGACACAACAAAATATTCCAAGATTATGTTGTACTTTTCCTAACTAAGGCTTGTTCACAAGAATTGCCACTTCCAGGATTTTCGTCAATCATCACGTTTAGGATTTGCACCGGCGTACTCCACTGTTCCAAGGGAGAAAGTTATACTTTTCCCACTGCAGATCCCTCACAGTTCTTCAAAACTAACGTGTGCTAAGTATATGTTATTCAGATTTTAAAATGTACATGCATTCAAATTCATACTGTTGAGGGAGTTGTTCATGCGTTTTGACTAAAGCATGTACTTAAACAATACAGTTTCATCCCTCCTTCTATTCAAACTCTGCTTTTACTCTTAAACCTGGCAACCTGTTCTGTCTTCTTATAATTTTGCAGTTTTTGTAATGTCCTATAAGAGGATCAGTAAAATTGGAGCCTTTTACCAGTTTTTAACACTTATCCTAAAATGTCTGTGATTCATTCACATTGTGCCTGCTTTAATAGTCAGTCCCTTTTCGTTGCTGAGTAATATTCCTTTATATGAATGCACCACATTTGGTTTTTTTGTTCCCCACCTGAGAGACATTTAGGTTGTTTTCGGTTTTGTGCTATTACAATAAAGCTGCTGTGAGCATGCACAGGAAGGCTTTATTTTGTAGCCATTCTATTACGTAAACATTTTTGGACTTGATCTGCAGTTTTATAAAGACATGATATAGTAGCATAATTTCAGGCAAAGAAACTCTCCCTGGGAATTATTCTGACCTGGTAACTTGACTGAGCTCTGAAACCTCAGCCTCCCCCTGATTATGTGGAGTGTTTAATAGTTCTGTTGATTCTGATCCGACTGCTTCCTACGGTAGTTCTCATGTTAGAAATTATTGGCCCCTCAAATCATCAAGAAAGGAGTAAAACTGGGTGAAAAAAATATATATGCTTAGAAGTAGAATAAAAGGGATTGCAAAAATTAAACTACTCTGACTTCATGTATTCACTCAAGTAAAAAGTGGGGTCATGTGTTCAAAATGAAGTGTTCCAGGATTTTACGACAACAGAAAGATTTTGTTTTATTATGGAAGCCCCAATAAATTCTTTGCCTTTTTTTTTTTTTTTAAGTGGGTAACAGTACAAACTAACATCAGAAAGAACTATTGTACAACCAATTTAAATCTTTAGTGCAATGTCATAATTCCAGGTTGCTTGCCCATCCACCCATACTGGTAGAGGCAAGCCAGTTTCAGTTCACAGCTTTTAAGTGGAAATTCACCAGTGAAGCATCTTTGAATGGCTTTGGCATTGGCACTGAACCTGCTGGCTAATCTAAGAAAAATACCTCTTAGGGAAACCTCAGAGGTATTTTTCTTAGATTCATACAATAGATCTAATGTGGCCAAGATTTTGAGGGACAAGGATGATCTCAGCAGCCTGTGTGATTTCTATTGGAGTGGTGAAGTATGGCCAAAGAGTTTGTTACCCAGGAGCAGAAAGTTCCAGAAGCACTTTATTCTTTGACTACATCTTTACATCCAGGAAAACAATAAAAAGAGTACACACTGGAAAGAATTACCAGTGGTCTGTACAGGCTTGCTGGAATGACTAATGGTTTTCAATAAGGGTCAATATTGTCTGTGTAGATGCTGGCTTTCCAGTTAATTTTAGTAATAGAATACCTTTGCATTGCAGTGCCTGGTTTCTCTCTCAAACAACTTGACCATTCTCATCAGACCTGATAGCCACAGTAGTTCTGTTTCTTTAGGAAAGCCAATTTTTAAATCCTTGTTCATTTCTTCTTCTTCTCATTTAAAAAAAGCACACACACACCTTTTTATTGATTTCAGAGAGGTAGGGAGAGGAAGAGAGAAAGATATAAACATCAATGATGAGAGAGAATCATTAATTGGTTGCCTCCTATATGCCCCACATTGTGGGTTGAGCACACAAGTATTGAACTCTGATCTCCCGGTTCATAGTTCAAAGCTCAACCACTGAGCAACAACAGCCAAGCTGTGGTTAAGTAAATACAACTGGTAATAACTTAACCACATAGATAGAGCTTTTGTTTCACTAGAAGGCAAATATTGCTAACATTTTAATATTCTTGTGTTAAATATAGTTTTTCTTAAATGATGTGCTAATTTTATAAAAATAAATAAAACCAGAAGTCTAATTAACATTTTACACCAAACAAATATAAGTCAGAAGAAAAAAAAAAAAAAAAAAAAAGGAATCACACCAGAGGAAGGTCAAACTCTGGGAAAGATACATTTAGTTTTATTGTCATGGATTTTTTTCATATTAAGAATCATGGAAGAATAGGGATTGGGCCAAGAATTGCTTCTTTTCTCCAAAAGTTATGCAAATTGCATAAATATAAATGGCAGCTGTGTGTATTGATTGACTAAAATATCCCTTTTAAGTATGCTCCAGTTTTTTTCCATTTACACAAAGGCTTATGGGGAAATTCACATAATATTAATGAAGTGAAACCATTCCTCAAGATATGAACCTTAAATGAAGGAGAAGGATGTTAGATAGGAACCCGGCATTTCCTGATTCAATAAGTACTTCTTAATTATGAATTATAAACCCAGCACCATGTTTATTTCTTTATCATTTCAAGCTCTGTCACTATCATACTTCCTGTCCAGGTTAATTCCTACACACACATTCTTTTTTTAAAAATTACTTATAAAGTGCTGTCATTATTTTGTCATGTGTAGTACTCCAGAAAGATTCAATGTCTAGAAAGTTTCATAAATCAACTTTCAACCGTGTCCCTTTTAAAAAGTTTGCAACATCTCAACTTTACACATAATTTTATAATGTGCAAATGATATACCTCCTTCTTTCTTATTTCAACATTAACATGATTAGTATTGATTATAGTGCTGTACTTGTCTTGCAAGTTTTGCTTTTCACCTATGCCAGCTGATTGTAAGAAGAATCATTTCTTAATGGAAGCCCAAAACTCAGTTTGTCAAAAAATGTCTTCCAGAGAACAGTAAATATAAATGCACTCTCATATGTGTTATTTTAAAATATTTTATATGCTATACCTAAATGAGCTATAGCAAAGTGATGCCTTTTGCTACTAAATTTAATATGGGATGCTGACCCTCAATAGTGGGAGACTACCTCTTCTGATGTATTATGCAATTACATTGATGGATGGTTAATTGAGTCACCGTGGCAGACCATATGTTTACTTATGACCTGAATGTCATTGGTCAGGTTATGGATTCACATTGAGGGCCTACAAATGGATACTGACTTGGAAAATATCTGTTTTAAATGTAAACTTCTGGTTTACAATGCCCATAGTAAAATAAATCATCAACTTTATTATCAGAAATTTGCACATAATTGCTTTTGTCATAAAGATGACACAATTTGTTGCACAGTTTGAAACCACCATTAAATGTAATAGGACTTTTACGTAAATGATGAAATCATTGACTCAGTTGAGGTGTTGTCTGATATTAACTGAAGCTTCACTTAAACTTATATTGTATATAGAGATGCAGCTATCTAGATAATACTTAGGGATTTTTTTGGTGTGTTTGTTTGTTTATTGGGAAAGAATGCTAACGAATATCAATCCAGGACTAACCCTTACCAAAATTTTATAGTTAATGAAGTTGATCTTTGTTGTTTGTTTGTTTTTTTCAAATTATTGCTGTTTTTGAGCAACATAACTTCTTTGTGTTCAATAGTGTAAGAGATTTCTCCTTTATATAATGTTCTCTGATTACCTGTCCCATTCAACCATTTTTAGTTTCTCTGATAATCAGGAAGTAAGCAGCTATCTATGCTTGAGGGTAGTTTAGTTACTTGCTGTGAATGGGCTCTTGTGGCTTTTAGTATAGCAGACGGGAATGCCCAGCAAGGGTAGGCCTGGGCTGGTGTCTTCATTCTGACTCCAAACAGTTCTGGGGTTTCTGAATGTCTTATAACAACCTTAGTTAGTTTCCTTACCTACACAATGGAGATAATATCTATGTCATTAAACGTTGTAAGGATCAGTTAAAATCCTTCATATAACATGGGTGTACCTTGAGAGTATTATGCTAAATGAAATGTCAGACATAAAATGTTAAGAACATATATTTCACTCATAGATGTGTGGAATATAAAACTGAAAGCAGCACATGAACAAACAAGAAAACCAACAAACAAAAACTGATAGACACAGACAACAATATGGTGGTTATCAGAGGGAAAAGGGTGGAGGTAGTAAAAAGTCAAATATAAGGTGACAGAAGAAGACTTAACTTTGGGTGGTGGGCACACAATGCAATGTGAAGGTCATGTATCAGAGAAATGTATACTTGCTACCTATATAATTTTATTAACCAATGTCACCCCATTATATTTAATTTTTTAAAAAGTTCATATATTGCACCCAACTATAGTTTACAGCAGGTATTCAATCAATATTAATAATTATTGATATTCTTGAACTTCTCACAGAAAGTCTTGGGTAATAATAAGAACAATGACAATAATAATACAAGCCCAGCCACCGGATGGTGGAACAACCAGAATAAGCAGAATATGTAGCTATGACATGCATCACAATAGCCAATGAGCCTGATCTGGCTTGATCAGCTGCCCCCCTCCTACCTCCCTGCCCCCAACGGGCCCCAAACACCCTGATTGGGCTGGCTAGCCAACCACACACGGCTCCTCCCTCCTGCCAGCCAGGCCCAATGGCCCCTATCAGGGTGGGTTGGCCAGACACCACCCATGCACAAATTTGTGTACTGGGCCTCTAGTAATAATAATGACTGCTGTTCATTTAGCACTTGGCTGTATGGAAGAACAAGACATGCTTTGTCCCAATTATCTTCATAGCAATTGACTGACATACTATTATCATTTCCATTTTACAGATAACAAAACTGAATATCAAAGAGTACGGGGTATATTAGCTTGTTCAGGATCACAAAGCTAATAAGTGACAGAGCATAAAATCAAATTCATGTTGTGTTACTCTAAAATTAATACATTGATGCTCATGACTTTTCCTAACTTGGTAATGAAAAAGCATTAACTTTCATATTCAACTCTTTTCTTGGCATGTCTATATTTTTATAGCCTGCTCAAAACCCTACCAATATAGAAAAAAAATTTTGGGGGGAAAACAGCTGAGTAAGAATTCTTGACTATAGAGCTTCTATAAACTACTTGAGTCATCCTTTATTGCCATTTGATTCTGGGTTATGATTATGATTTTCTAATATTGGCAATTTTGAAAAGGAAGAGAAGGCTTTAAGCACTTCCTGCCCATTAAATAAATACTGTGTGAACACTAATAATTTCCAACATCAATGGACTTTATCTTCTATTTTGGGAAGAAGTTACCAACTGATTTTTAAAATCAATTTCTTAGACTGTACTTATTATGTACAATCCATCTTGGGTCCATAAATAACAAACAAACAAATACCCCTTTTTCATAGAATAAACACATACATTTCTATAATGGAAGGATTCTAAGATAACCCCTAAAATATATACCCACTGAAATATATTCACCCTAGGACTGTGAATATGATGGATGGAATTTTCTCTCGTAATTAGATTAATGTACTTGCCACTGTTGAATGTAATAAAGGGAGATTGCCTGGGGTGGGTCTCACCTCAGCAGTGAGCCCTTACAATGGACTAGACTTTTCCTCTCATCACATATGCAGGGCATCAGAGGGCTTCCCCAAGAGAAAGCTTTCCCATCACTGGCTTTGAAGGTAGAAGGGGCCATGAGAGCAGAAACTCAGGCATCCTGTAGAGCAGAGTGGACCCCTTAAGGAAATATGTACTTCAGTACTATGATCACAGGGTATTAAATTCTTCCAATAACCCGAATGAACTTGAAAGTATTCTTACCTCCAGATGACAACTCAGTTTAGCCAGCATCTTGATTTGGGCCTTAGAATGGGTGAATTCCAACCAGTACCAGAAATCCTAAGCATATCATGCTGTGCGTGGACTCACTAAACAATGGGGGCTGTTTTAAGTCACTCAATTTGTGATAAGTAGTCACAAAACAATCGAAAACTAACATACACAACTTAGAATATAGCTTATTTGTAAGTAAGGGATTTTTTTTTTTTAGGGACTAATGAAAGTATAAAAGGACTAGTGGCCTGATGCATGACATTTGTGTACTGGAGGGTGGGTGTCTCTCAGCCCAGCCTGTGCCTTCTCACAGTCCAGGATGTTCAACTGCCAACTTAGCTGGGGAGCAGGCCTAAGCCATCAGTCGGACATCCCCTGAGGGATCCTTAGTGTTACTGTGGAGGCTCCTGCCACTGCTGCTGCATTCGCCAGCCATGAGCCTGGCTTCTGGCTGAGCGGTGCTCCCCTGTGGGAACTCGCTGACCACCAGGGTACAGCTCCTGTGTTGAGTGTCTGCTCTCTTGTGGTCAGTGTGCATCATAGTAACCAGACATTCCAATGTTTGGTCAATTTGCATATTAAGGTTTTATTATATAGGATGTGCCTACTTATGAAATAAAATACTCAAAGGTTCTAGCAACATTCAAGATGACTAGAAAGTGTGGTATTTTAGTCAAGAACTTCCTCTAACTTGTGATTGCTATGTTTAACCATTTGGATTTTGAGAGTCAGAATAACCATTTCTATTTATTTATCAAAATGACATAAAATGCCTTCTATTTTTATATAAGCTGTTGTGCCTAATTTCTCTCCGAACCAATAATTTTTAAAGCTATTTAAATCTCCCAAATGTTTTAAGGTAAATACTATAACTTTTTGACATCCATGTGATAGAACATGAATCTTAGCAATGATGCTCAATCTCTGACATGTCTTTGATGATTCGTCTACTTTGACAAGTAACTGCTTTTAAGCTCTGTAGTTTGCATCAACACTAAGATGAAGTAAGACTTGAACAATACATACCATTAAATCAAAATAACATACAAGCATTGCATTGTTAGAAAAATAAAGCTTGGTAATAGACAAAAATAGCTAATGGAGCAGTATCTTTGATTCAAACATTGATTTTTCTAAAAAAAATATCCAGAATTAACTTAAATATCCTTTGTTCAATGACTGTAATCTATAATAAAAAAGAGGGCTCATCTCTGCTTTATAATTTTTAGGGCTACATTGAGAAAGATTATGATAATGGACATATAATAAAATTGTCGACAGTGATTGAGTCCTGTAATTGTACTAAATTCAAGGAGGCTGCCTTGAAGATGAGAACTAACAGTGTTTTCATTTTGATTAGCTTACCTTTTCAAGTGTTCTGCTTGGAACCTCTATCATTCAAACAGAGGCAAGAACTTTATTATCATCACTATAGCAACTGCAGGGAAATTTATTTCAAAAACAGTTGGCTACCTGATATTTTTTTCAGGAGGGAAGGGAGAGCAGATAATATGTAACGTTTTTATTTTAAAAAAAATTGTTCTGTGATCTAAACTCGTGTACTTTCTTTTAAAAGAACAAGACAGACCAGTTGCTTTGTCATGTTTTTTTTTTAATTTAAGCAATAGAAGATCATATATATATATGTGTATATGCATAAGTTAATGTCAATTTTTTATGGATTAGTTTAGTGTCCAATATCTCCTGCATTTTTTAAAGCAGCTTATGAAACTCCTTTATGAGTAATATTTTTATATGGGTCATTTGAAATTTGAGTGTATAACAAACCAATACCATATCTACGAATTATAATATTTAAATAAAGTAATATTATACCAACTATTAATATACAGGACCAATTGGAAAATAATAGTATCTTCTTTGACTTGCACACAAACGATTACATTTTTAAAGCTCATGTACAGAACACTGCAAGAAAATGCTCTTGTTCTTTCTACCATATCTTTTCATTTCTCTACACTTTATCATGAACATGCATGGTTCAAAAGTGCTGACAATCTGCATTTAAAATAAGATGATCCTGGAGTAAGGCTGCCTAGGCAATTTTTAACCTTTATGTCTTCGCTGGAGCCAGAGTTCTGAGAACTTCATTTTTAATAGCCTTTTAAAAATGCCTTTCTGGACTGATAGGACTTACTTTTTAAGTACCCTCTCATACTGTAAGTGAAAAAGACATGACAAGATTTCAAGATTTCCTGAAATACGTTCCTATGCAAGAATTATGCACAGTCGTAGGATGACAAGGCTGTGTTTAGGCTTCTCCCATAAAGCATCCTACTGACAACCACAGGGACCAGTCTCCTGCAAAATTTAGAGATTTGGGTGTCTTACAAGACAATTGTGATATGCAGCCATTGTCTCAGCTTTCCTAATCTTTGTCTGAATGCTGATCTTGGAGTTAAATATTGTAAGTGTGTAAAATTAAACGTAAAATAACAATAAAAGAATAAGAATATGTTTGTAGCAAACCATTAAAATGATACATGGATTATTTTTGAAAGAGCTTATTGGAGTTTTAAAAACAAAAATTAATTTTACGTGTACATTACTTTCTTTTATTGTAGAATCACTCAAATAAAACATGGTTATGGCATTACAGGTATAAGTTCAATATTAAGTTTTAACTGTTTAAAAATAATAATTACATATTTGTAAATAATATGTTTTTAAAGCTTTTCCTCAACAAGTTTGATTAAGCAAATTAATTATATAACTAACTGTGGAAGAATTTTATTGTGCTTTTCCTGATTTTATCACGAAATCAGTTTTTAATAAAATTCTCAGAACTATGTACAATTTCCATCAATATTCTTTGGAAGTACATATTAAATTAAGGTAGGAAATAAATTGGTGGCCTAATGATATGTACAAATAAGCAATATTTTCAACTCTGAAAACATTTTGTTTATTTAAAAAAAAAACTTTACCTTTCAAATTAGCAACAACATTGGTATAAAAACTATTTGAGAATTATATTATTTATATTACTCTATAAAATGTTTTCCTATAGTGGTAATAACATGTAGTGGGTATGCAGAATATACCTCAACTTTTAAACATGTTAACATAGATATTTATTTCAAAATATAGATACTTCATAAAAGTATATATATATAATATATATATATATATTTAAAAATATATTTTATTGATTTTGTACAGAGAGGAAGGGAGAGAGATAGAGAATTAGAAACATCGATGAGAGAGAGTCATCGATCAGCTGCCTCTTGCACACCCCCCACTGGGGATATGCCCACAACCAAGGTACATGCCCTTGACTGGAATTGAACCCGGGTCCCTTCAATCCCCAAGCTGACGCTCTATCCATTGAGCCAAACCGGTTTCTGCCATAAAAGTATATATCTTATTTTAAATTTATTAAGCATAAATTATTGCCTTTGAAAGTTTACAAAAATGTGGAGGCTGCCAGTAGATGGCATTCTGGTTTCTGTAAGAGATGATTATGTAGAGATGGGCTCTCTTCTTTGGAAAAAAGAAATAGACACTGTGACAATAGGATTCAGATTGGAAAGGTCATTAGACCTTCTTGAGAAGACTGTAGTCATTCTAAAAACAATTAAGTCTCAGATCATGTTTCTTATGTTAATTTAGTTTACCAAGTCCTGCCATTTTGTTGACTCTCAAAGTTGTGATTTGGATAAAATTAATGTAATTTTATTCAATACAAATTGTTAAAATGTAATGTTAGACTGATTCTACATAAACCAGTGAAAATATTGTTTTAGCATTTTCAAAAGCAATCTAATCAATAATCAACATATGCCAAGAACTATTTTATTGCATACTGGCCTAAATTCATATATATTCACCTCATTTAGTCATGAATGACCAAATTATCTAATTTTCTTTTTGTTAAAATTTTTTTAGGCCTGGCCAGTGGTTAGAGTATCACCCTGCACACCAAAGGATTGTATGTCCAATTCCCAGTCAAGAGCACACTAGTATATCTGGGGTTTTGGGATCCCTCCCCAATCCTGGTCAGGGAGCATATGGGAGGCAACCCACACCTCTCTCTCTCTCTCTCTCTCTCTCTCTCTCTCTCTCTCTCTCTCTCTGTCTCTCTCTCTCTTTCTCTCTCTCTCTTTCTCTCTCTCTCCTTCTTCTCCTTCTTCTTCTCCTTCTCCCCTTCTCCTCCTCCTTCTCCTCCTTCTTCTTCTCCTTCTCCTCCTTCTCCTCCTCCTTCTCCTCCTTCTTCTTCTCCTTCTCCTCCTTCTCCTCCTCCTTCTCCTCCTTCTTCTTCTTCTTCTTCCCTCCTTCCTCTCTGAAAGGCAATGGAAAAAATATTCTAGGTTGAGAATTAACAAAAAAACTATTTGATCTCAAATGAACTTTTCCCATAATAAACATAATAAACATAATCTAATATTGTCTTCTATAAAGATACATGATTATTAGTATTTGTTAAATGAATAAATGAGAAAGTATATCCATAACTCACTGGGATACTATTTCTGAATTTATTTGTAAAAATACATATCTTGAAGGACTTCAAGAAACTCTTCATAAGAAATCAAATTTCCAACATGGAGATTGGACCACTGCTACTTCCTAAGAAGGCTTTCCTTAATTCTTATATGTCTTAGGAGATAATTAAGCTTATCCTATATAGACAGCTCCTTCTTATAACATCCTCCTTGGTAATTACGTGACTTAGTTCTGAGGAATAGGTTTACTTCATGATCACTAAATAAAAAATCAATTATTTATTTCCAACATGCTTACAAATACCTAATAAACCAAACATATTTAAAGCCCTTAAGGTAACCTTTCACATACCATGACAAAGTAATAAGAAATAATTTTCTCAACAAATTACATATGCTCACAAGATCAGAGTAAATGATCATTTAATTTCCAAATATTGTTTTCTTCACTGCTTTAGATTTCTAAATAAGTAATTAATGTAATAATTGCAGAAGTCATATACTTATTAAAGCAGTCCTCCTTAGGAATATGCAATAATTACTTTGATAGTTTATTTACATACTGAGACATTGAAAACGAATTAAACTCTTTTAAAAAAATTAGACTTTAATTAATTCTGAAACCTTTTCCTTTATTGGTCTAATAGAGTAAGCTCTAATAGAATAACACTGTAATGAATCACAAATGCTATTCCATATTAACAGAAAAAAAAACCTAATTAATCTCAATATCTTAGAATTTCCTATTTCTGGCACTGGTATAGAGTTTCCAAAGCTTTTGATTTTTCCAGGTCGCTTTTAGACTCTACCATTGCAGAAAGTTGAGAAGCATGGATGTTTCTGGCTCTTTGTACGATTCAAAATGGCAGGTACCTTGCTATCCTAAGCAATAATTTATTTAGAACATGATTATTGTAATCCACATAGTGTCAGTAAGTTTATCCATTCTTGGTGGTCTTGCTTAAAAGCCACCACCTCCAAAAATTCCTCCCTGATATCCTAAGTCTGGAGTTACATTTCTTCGTTCTCAATGTTCATAATATTTTATACCAATTTTGATATAGTTTTATTACTTAAAAATCTGTGCATTACATTCATGGATGTGTTTCCTATATCTTTGCAGTAAGTTCTTTAGAGGAATGTTCATGATTGTATCCCTCACAATGGCTACTACCCTGCCTTTTCTGTTCTGGACCTCAATAATTATTTTCATGTTTACAATAAAAACCACTACAATTAGTACCATAAGCCTCTTTTGAATGAGGAGTATGAAATCCACAGTATGAATCAGATGAATAAAAGAACACATAAATAAGGGATTGGGATTGCCTGTAAGGGAGCAACAAAGGCTAAACTTATTTCCAGGGAATGGTACGTTATAAATGATAAATTCATGCTTTGTTTTGTTTGGGGAGGTTCATCAGTTATTTTCCCAGTGGACCCTGCTTCATTTCAGATCAGACTCTCAACTGTGAATGCCCATTTAGAATCACCGGGAGCTTCAAAAATCAATACTGGTCCCTGGGATCCAACCTTAGAATATCTAATTTAATTTGTTTCACTTGAGCCTCTTCCATCAGGACTATTCAAAATTCCGCCCTATATGATTAAAATATTGAGTTGAACTGCAGCACCATGGATAGGAAAGAATTCCAGACCAACATCATTATTGGATCTAATTCTGTAGCTTCTTCCTCTAAATAGAGAACATGTTGAGGAGGATTTTGCAGAAGAATTACTTTACTATAAATGTTCATGTAATTTGCTATTTAAAAAAATCATCCACATGCTTCACAAGAGATGTTTGAACAGTAATATAGTCTCTGGAGGAAATATTGCTTGAGGTAGGTATCTCCTCCTGGAGAGAAATATAAGGTTTAGCAAACTTGATTTAGAAGTCCAAGTCGATATGGGGCCAAGATTGTTACTTTGGACCAGAGCACAATTCCTCATTCATTAAAAGAGGGTTATCATCTCTCTCTCAAGAATCTCTCTCTCAAAAGAGGGTTATCATCCAACCATTTCTCATGGGATAATTATGAGGTTTATGTTACAAGAAATTGTTTATCTAGTGATTAGTGTGCAAATAAGCCTTCTATTATAATTAGGCCCATCGGCATGTTGGCATGATAGTCATCGTTGTACCTTGAGTCCTTATGCCTGGGTCCTGCTATTTTAATTATTTTGGATCTTATTTAAACTTTATATCTCACCTTCAAAGATTCTTTCTTGAAAATGTCTTGAATTATTCCCCAATAAAATTAGAATTCTCTGACCTGTTGTTGTCTCTCTTTCAACATTCTTAGAATAGACGAGAGGCCTGGTACACAGATTCGTGCACCAGTGGGGTCCCACAGCCTGGCCTGCTGGGATTGGCTGAAACCCCGAAGTGGCAGGGTAGGAGCCCGAGCCCAGGCCAGGACCCGGCTGCTTCCACTCATCCTGGCCCCACCGTGCCTGTCACTGTCACTGCTCAGTAAGCTCGCGGCTGCTTGTTTGTGGTCTCCGTGTGCCCATCCTTGTGCAATACTGGTAAGCCCAAGATCAAAAAGTGGCCATGGATTTGCGCCCAGTCAATCTTGGTGCCAGTCTCAATCTCAGTCCCAATGCATATGGGGGAGTGTTGCACAGGGGGATTGTCTGCAGGAGAGGCTTGCACTGCTGCTGCCACTGTAGCTGTGCTCACCGGCCATGAGCCCCATATCTGGCGCCTGTTGGTCAGCTGAGCAGTGTTCCCACTGTGGGAGCACACTGACCACCAGGGGCAGCTTCTGCATTGAGTGTCTCCCCCTAGTGGTCAGTGTATGTTATAGTTACCAGTCAACCAGTCAATGAATTGAGTGGTCAAGCAGAATAGGTCACATATATATATATATAGATGGCTTGCAAAAGTAGTCAGTCCAGTTCCCTGCCCTTGACTGTATCCACTTACTTGATAGAAATTTGCTCCACTTGTGGGCGAAGGATACTCTCTGAATTTTTGTTGAATTTTTGACTTGCTTTGATCAACATCATGTGTGGCAGATGTGTGTGCCCTTTCCCAGCCAAGGATTTTAGAACTTTTAGAGCTTCTGATTGCTCTCTAGAAATTTCTTCTCCCTGTGATAAAGGGCCTGCACATGTGGGCATTGAAAACCCAATTGATACAGCAAAAAGTATAGGCAGGCAGACTTGGACACTCCTGGAATTATGAATGCACTTCTCGAATTGTTAAAACATGAGATAAAAAAGTCCTCAAAGCCAACAGAAATGTGTACACTAGTTCAGAGATATGAACAAGTAATTCATAGATGCATATTATTTTAAACCTATGAAAAGATGTTCATTCACACTTATTATTGGCAAAATGCAAATTAAAACTAGACACAGATACCATTTCTTACTTATCATATTAATGAAAAATTTTTAAAAAGAACAACACATTGTCCTGGTGAAGCTGTAGGAAAACTGGTACTCTCATTTACTTCTGGGAGGGAAGCAAACTGGTATAACCCTTTAAGAAGGAAAAATTGCAAATATCTAACAAAACTCTGTAAGCACTTACTTTTTGGCAAAGTAATTCTACTTTCTGTAAATTATCCTGAAGGTACATCCCCAAAATGTGAAATTCATATGCCAAGGTTAGTCATTGTATTGTTTGTAATTTCAAAATATTGGGGAATAATACTAATATAAAATAAAGCAGTTGAATAAATTGTGGGTATATTGTTCAACTGAGAGGAAAAGACAAAGATTTTATGAACAGATATGGGGTGATTTTCAGGATATATTGTTAAACAATGGAAGGAAAAGTGCACATAGTATCTATAATATGCTAGCTTTCCATAAAAGGTTATGAGGAAGCTGATCCCTATCAAATAGTAAGCATATTATAAAGCCTCTATAACTAAAACACAAACTGCTGGTATAAGACTAAACAACCATATAATGTTCAGAAACAGAATAATTATACATGGGTTTTAATAAATAAAAAAATTGTCATGTCAAAGATAAATTAAAAAAAAACATATTTTATTGATTTTAGAGAAGAAGGAAGAGGGAGAGAGAGACAGAAACATTAATGATGAGAGAGAATCATTGATTGGCTGCCTCCTGCCCACCTCCTACTGGGGACTGGGCCCACAAACCAGGCATGTGCCCTTGACTGGAATCAAACCTGGGACTCTTCAGTCTGCAAGCTAATGCTCTATCCATTGAGCCAAACCATCTATGGTTCAAAGATAAAATTTTTAATAAATTGTCCAGGGACGTAGATTCTGCTCATTTGTATAGATCTAAAAAATATTGAGATTGCTTTCCTACATGAGCAGTAGAAATAGGGTAGAAAAGGTGGATAGAAATGGATCAAAAATAATGAGGGAAATGATACTTTTCACAGTATATATTTTTATAAAGTTGAGACTTTTAGAACATGTCATTGTTTTACACATTTAAAATAATAGAAACATAAAATAATAAAAAAAAAATGGAAGGTAAAGAAGGAAACAAAACAGTATGGAATATACATGGAAACAAATAAACCTAACTGTATTTCAAGTGAGTATCACCATAAAAGTGAGAAAAGGTGGTTCTCCAGAAGAACTTACCTCAGTAACTTTGGGACATCGTGCTCTAATTATATAGCTGAAGACTAAAGACAGAGTAGTAAATATTGTACTCTAATTAGTAGGCATTTATCACAGAGTATGAGTTAGAAATTCTGAAACTACCTTGTGCATTCAATGACTGAGAAAATTAATGAATAAATTTGGATAGTGAGAAGCAGGTTTCTCTGTTGCAAAAGAAGTTGACAATAAGAACAGGAGAAGGGGAGAAATGAGACCTTTGTTGGTGCAAGTATCAATAAGAACCGGCGAGTTTTAATAAATATATACAATACATATAGAAATAAACATTAAAACATGTCTTAAGCCTTTACTTAAGTTTGGTTACAAGTGATGATGTTAAAGTCCACATGTACATGAATGATATTCGTGATAAAGCCCTCCTAGAATCTCACCAATCAGAAAATTGAACTAACATCATGAGATGGATAATCACTTTGTCCAAAAGGAGATCTACTGGGTTCTGCATGTCACATGAAAACCAGAGCCTCTCAAATGTGTTTTCTAGGACTTTGCCACCCACAGTGTACATGGATTTGCAGCATCATTTTCACCTTAAGCTCACCTTGAGTTAGCAATGCAGAATCATGGGTCCCACCCTAGAACTTCTAAATCACAACTTCCATTCTATTATAATAAGATGCCTAAGCAATTCAGTTCATGTGCACAGTAAACATTATGAGGTACTAGTGGCCATGTGCACAGATCCGTGCACACTGAAAGGAAATTAATTAGAAGAAATATTTTAATATTGCTATTTTCCCTTTCTCTATAATAGAAGTGTCAGAGGTGAAGAAAATTAGTACAATGTACATGAAAATAATACATAAATTGATTAATAAATAAACAATAACATCATGATATAACAACAACAAAGACATGATATGAAAACAATAAAAACATGATATAAAAACAACAAAAAGATGATATAAAAACAACAAAAGCATGATATGAAAACAACATTGATGTAAACAATGACTAATAAATTGATTAAACTTATTCTAATATCTCCCTGTATACCACATTAATAGCAAAAACACTTTCAAAGTGCTTGACTAATTTCCCTTGTGATGAAGTATTTACCATTTTAACATCACATGCTCGTTGAACTCGAGAGAAAGCAAGATATAACTGACCATGTCCAAAACCGGATTCAGATAGGAATATTCTTACTCTGTCTAGAGTTTGTCCTTGTGATTTATTAATAGTCATTGCAAATACTGGCATCATGGGAAACTGTCTTTGAATCAATTTTAATGAGAGGCCAGTGTCAGATGGGGACAAATCAATTCATTAATCATTAAATTTTAAAATATACCAGGTATTCTGGAAAATTGACATCATTTGGAGAAACTTTGCCTTTGCTACAACATTGAGTAAATTTCCCATCAGATGGTTTTTCATTGGAGAAACTTAGGGATAGGCAAAACTGACGTGTAACAGTCGTTCCACCACAACTGTGTTTGATAATTGCATCCTCATTTACCTAATTTCACTATGAACGCAGTTCCTACCAGTATTGGTTGTATTTGTCAATTCCTGTTTTTAAGACATAGTCTGCCGATAGTGTCACTCTCTTTCAGCTTCAGAGGTACACTGTGCCAATCGCTGGTCTTTAGATACATTCTGTTGACCAGCTTCTTTCTGCTTCAGAGGTACATTATGGCAATAGTTGGTTTTCAGACATATTCTGTCCACAAATTCGGCTTCAGAATATCAACAAAAACTTGATGTCATTACCTGGTGCCCACAGCCACCGTTTCTGGGCTGGGCTGGGCTGTGGGCCGCATTTTGTGCCATGGGGTCTTGGCATTGTCAGCTTTTGGTGGGCTGTTAACCCAGGGTGGTGGCAGGGCCTGTGTCCCACTTGGTGGAAGCCGAGTGTTGTTTTGTGGAGGCCAGGTTTGTGGTGCCATTTCTCTGTGTGCGTCATGGCACCTCTTATATTCAGTGAGCTTCTTCCCCCTGGTGGTCAGTGTGCATCATAATGACTGATCAGACAGTCAGACACTTAGTATAGTAGCCTTTTATATATATATAGATTGCTCCAATACCAATGAAGACAAAATCCACAGAAATGTTTCTTTGTGGACTTAAACAGTATTGGATATCTTTTAACTATTGACCAGAAAAACATAGCATGTGATTTATAAACACACACACACACACACACAAACACACACGTTTAGCCATAGGTAGACATTCTTCCGAGATCAGCCGAGATCGGGCGCGTTCAGGGTGGTATGGTCGTAGACCATAGGTAGACATTCTGAGAGCAACCTGAATTCATCACATTTTAGCAAGTCAACAGCATTTTCTTAGCAACTATACTGCTAATGAACAAAAACTGACTTTGTGTCTTGAAAATCAGTATAAATACACAATCTTCTGTTCTCCTGTCTAGATGAACTAGCTAAATTGTGAATACAAATTTTATCTATGGTAAAATGTTTTAAAAATACATTTCTTTAAAAATATGATACAAGTTCTTTGAAACAGTGAATTTTAATTTATATTATCTTTGTGAATGTTTTTGTTTTGTTTGTTTTTTGCTAAGAAGGAATAAGTGGACAAAATATACACCAATTTAAGGATTTTTATAGAAAGAGAGAGCTCCTGAGGTCTGTTGGCATTGTGGTAAAGGTTAGGTTGGATGTAGCTTTTGATTCTAAACCAGATGTCATTCTTCACATTTTCCATCTGAAGTTGTGGTCCCATACTGATCAGCTGGTAATTGGGCCTAAAAAGGTTTACATTAGTCATTTCATATAATGAGCTATGCTGAAAAGCCCCTGCTACCAACTGTTTTCCTTGTAACTAGCTCTTCAAAGCAATAAACCAATTAGTTGAGTCTGTAGTGTGGGGTTAGAGCTTACTCTTTTAAATACGAATTGGTGACACAAATCTCTTCACATATTTGAAAAGTCAGCATTTGAGTGGATTATTATAGAAACAAATGCACTCTCCATAAGAAAAGTAAATTTACATTTACATTTTACATAAAGGAAGAGTACATTTCTTGTAAAATAAAAAGTGTTACTGTTTTTTAATTTGTATAAATGATTCTGGTAATTGATAAGTTTTATGACTGGTGTAATTTTTAAAGGAACTCACAGATGATATTTGCTTCTACTTTCCTCTTTTTCTAATCCTATTAAAATCATTGTTTGTCATTAGATAGTTTTGCAAATTCAAGATTAAATAACCTTTTAATGCCTTAATTTCTACTTAAAATGGATGTCCTGGACACTCATATCTAGAACTCAGTTTGCTTTCTTAAATCTCCAGGCACCTACCCTTCAACGGCTATGAGTTAAAAGAGAACACAAATATCCATTATGTTATTTGATTTTCATAGATTTACATGAGCATATCTGCTGTGTGAGGGGTTATCAAAGGCCTTTTCTATCAAATGCCGCCTGTGGCTAACCTATGAAAAATTCCATTAGCGTGTTGGAAAGTAGGGAAAAAGAGTCGTAATGTTAAATAAAATCTTTTTCAAGATATTCTAGTGCTTAAGGAAAAGCAAGTTTGTACAAGCATGCTTTTTTTAAAAATAAAAAAGTACTTTAAATGCTAAATTTTTCAATTTAGTAGTGCTTATGTGTGTCATGAATGCACTGAAATTTTCACTGGGTTTTGAATATGCATCAAGTCTCAATAGTGTTGTAATTTTGCCCAGACATGTTTCCCAGACCCAGTGAAAATCAGAAAAGGTATTAGACCCACAGTAGATGAAGCATACGTTTTGTGGTATGTGAAGGACATCAGGCCCTACCTTTTTTGGTTTTACACTCCAGGATAGTTTGCTACTTAATGTGCATTAAGCCTATAGACTCTTGTGCTATCACCTAGGACTTCTTCGTAATGAGAATTTCCAGTCATGTAATGTAGATACAGATATGAGAAAAGCAATTAAGCATCCCTCATTTAAAAGACTAAAAGTAGAACATACCTGCTTAGAAAAACAAACGCAAAGGATATACAAGACAAAGAAAGATCCTCAGATTCCTTGCCAATACAATGTGGATATTATCAGATGTAATATTCAAAATTTGAATTATTACATGTGAACCATTGAGACATATGGTCACAGGAGGCCAGTAGTTGTCTGGCTTTGGGATATAGCAAAAGGAGATGTGAATATTTTGGGAAGGTAGCAGAATGTCAGAAGAAATGGCAATAGGTTGGGGAGAAAAGTTTTGAAACAACAGCTATTTAGTCACACAACCACTAAGCAGGGGTCTTCAAACTTCTCTCATGAGAATCACCTGGTGGAGGTGTTAAAACACAGATTCCTGATAGCACTTCTTATAGTTGGGATCTGGGAATCTGTGTTTTAACAACTCCACCAGGTGATTCTCATAATGAGAGAAGTTTGAAGACCCCTGCACTAAGGAATTTAAAAAATATATATATTTATATTGGTGAGTAAGAGGCTAAAAGCACTTTTTCTGATGATTTTACATGGGGGTAATGCATATACAAAAGTTCATAGAGATGGATTGGTTACCAATATTAAAATTAATGAATCAAAATAGATGTATTATTGTTAACAAAAGCTGTTATTTCAGATTCCCTTGGTTTTCATCTGAATCTTTTTGCCTGTTCAATTGCATTTAGTTATCATGTCTCCTCAGACAACTCTTGTCTGTGATAGTTTCTCAGACATTTCTTGTTTCAAAGCACCTGCCAGTTTAGAGAGCATTGGGAAGGTGTTTTATGGAATATCCTCCCATTAGGATTTGCCTGATATTTCCTCATAATTAGGCTAAGGTTATGTGTTCTGGGAAGAGAGACCACAAAAGTAAAATGTCATTTTCATCACTTCAACGTACCTACACACGTCATATCAAGGAATATACTCTCCACCTGACATCATTCAGGATTTAGCCTTGACCACCTGGCCCAGGCATTATTTGTCAGATTTCTCCACTGTGAGATTTCTATCCTTTTCCTTTTTCCTACTGCTCTCTTTGGAAGGAAATCACTGTGCCCAGCCACATGGACGCCATGGAGTTATGATTCATCTTTAGAGAAGAATATGTGATACAGTACTGGGAATTCTGCATGTGAGATTGGCTATTCCCCCTCATTTACTCATTTACGGTATTCAATCACAAATTTATGTAAGTATAGACTCAGGTATTTCTTTTATACTTCGACAAAGAACGGTCTTTTGAGGCAACCAGGTCTGCATTAGACACTGGCCTCAGAACGTATATGCAATACATCTCTGGATAAACAAGCTTTGTTATAATGCAACACCATTTCATTGTGTTGCCATTCAGACTGCTGGGGTTTGGGCGGTTGAGATCTCTTTCAGCTGGCTTCGATTTTCTTTGACATATTCCCATCACGTGTGCCTGCGCGTGTGGAACTCCTGGTTTTCTGACACTGCAAATGCCGCAGGCTCGTCTTGTACATTCCCTGCCCACTTTCAGAACTCCCCCAAGGAGCCTGGCTTCCTCTAGTTGGAAAATAGTAATGGAAACAATATCTGGGTGCTGGGTGTACTCATTGTGAGGTGTGCTCACTACTACGTGTGTTACTATTATCTAGAGTCCTTGCTTCTAGCCAGTCTTAGCCGATAGTGCAAGGAAATACATGTGTATACCAGCTAAGGCATATGCACCTATCAATACATATGTGTATCTGTATCCATTCTATTCAGATTAAGCAGAATAGGAGTTCATTCTGAAGGCAACAGCTCGAATCTATGGATTATTCTAGCTTGCAGCACTTGCTTAATTGTAACCTCCTAACCCAGTGGTCGGCAAACTCATTATAATATCAAATGTACAACGATTGGAATTTCTTTTGAAAGCCACATTTTTTAAACTTAATCTTCTTCTAACGCCACTTCTTCAAAATGGACTCTCCCAGGCCATAGTATTTTGTGGAAGAGCCACACTCAAGGGGCCAAAGAGCCGCATGTGGCTCTCGAGCCACAGTTTGCTGACCCCTGTCCTAATCCAAGGGTGGGAAGTCTGACTCTCATCATTAACATGGGCTTCTTGTTCAATTCTGATATAATAGCCCCCCCTTATCTGCAGTTTCACTTGTGACAACTTCAGTTACCCCGGTCAGCCAGGTCAGACAATAATAAGTGGAAAATTCCAGAAAGAAGCAATTATTAGGTTTTAAATCGGGTGCTCTTGTGACTAGCTGGTGAAATCTCGCAGGGTCTCTTCCTCCCGCGGGAGTGCGGGACCTCCCTTCCGCCAGCTAGCGCCAGTTCTGTCAGGTGGGCCTGAGTGCCACGTGGTTTGTCATCAAGTCACCCTTCTTTTGCTTCAGAGGGACCCCAAAGCTCCAGGGCAGTGACGCTGGCCATTGGGGTAGCCTAAGTCTGGCAAACGCATTAGTCCACAGACCAAATACCAACAGGACAACGATTGGAATTCCTTTTGAGAGCCACATTTTTTTAAACTTAAACTTCTTCTAACGCCACTTCTTCAAAATAGACTCGCCCAGGCCGTGGTATTTTGTGGAAGAGCCACACTCAAGGGGCCAAAGAGCCGCCTGTAGCTCCAGAGCAGCAGTTTGCCCACCAAGGGAGAAGTGGGGAAGTGCTTCCCAGAAGTGAAAAGGGAAGGAAGTCTGAACTCGGCGAAACGGAAAGCAGCCTGTGCTGCGGATGCTGAGATGCACGAAAGAAAGAACGCATGGAACCTTCTCTGGGAAAAGTGGCGAAGGAAAAGGAACCACCCAACCCCCGTGCAGGTTTGGGGTCCCCCCCCTCAAGTCGCAGGCCTTCCAGCCGCACGGGGTGACAGCGGTTAGTGAACTCGGGAAAGGCGCTAGGCTTGAGGTGGGAGACATGAACAGACACCTGTTCCTGCTGGCCGCAGGGTGAGGAGCCCCAGCGTGCACCCCGCGAGGACCTCAGCCGGGGAGCCCCGGACACCAGTGACACCCCCATCCCCAGGGAGTAACTGCAAGTAAGGGAGGGCTCCCCAGCTCCAGGAACGGCGGTGCCACTTGACCATCTTCCGTCATCACCGGAAGAAGATGGGTGAGTAGACCAGGAGGAAATATTTTGAGAGAGACACCACATCCACACAACTTTTATTACAGCATATTGTAATCATTGTTCTATTTTGTTAGCATTTTTTTTTTACTGTGCCTAATTCATACATTAAACTTCATCATAGACATACATTGAGTGGCCAGATTATTATGCATTCAGAGATCATCATCATCTGGCCACTCAGTGTATATTTATGGGGAAAAGCATGGTATATGTAGGAGTTTGAAGTGATAAAACTAATGCATATGCACATATGTATAAGAGTTTGGAACCACCGTTGATTTCGGGCATCCCCTGGCTTGGGAACATACTTCCCTCACGTGAGAGGGGGCCGCTGAGTAATAATATCTAAGCTCTTTACATGTCAAAGTTAAAACCAGAAGTAGAACATTTTGTTTTTCAAATATAGGTACAAGTGAAACATTAGGCCACCGTTTACTAAATGTGGTAATAAGTGATGGCCGGAGGAAGTGAGAATGTAATCATCATCAAAACTGTAGAAAAGAAGAAATCATACTATGGCTTTTTTTTCTCAATTGTCATGACACAATGAGATGGGAAATAAGTTATAGAATAGCTCCCTCTGTGCCATCTCATCTTTTCGTAAGCCTTCTCTTCTCCTCCTGTAAGGAAAGACTCGAGAAAAGAAATGTCAGTCAAGACTGCATAAAGCAATTCCTCCAGCCAAAGGAATTCTACAAAATATGAAACATTTGTATATTGTCTGTGAATAATAAAAAGCAATTCTCCCTCTGAAATGTAGACTTTTGTAAAGGATAAAAGTGAGAAGGACTAAGGACAGAGTCTTAAGAGACATGGTGAGTTTGGCCTGCTGATTTTAATCATGGAGTGAAGATTAGGTTTTCCAGTCCCGTCAGATACTGTTCACCAAAATCTGACACTTTGGATCTTCTTGCCCTGAGTTCTTGACTGTGTATCTTCTAAGTCCTTGTGACTAATCATTTCCCCATAACTACCAAATGTTGAAAATTCCTATTATAATTGTGTATTTATCTATGTGCTTCTAATTTTTAAAACTAATTAAATGCATACATGTTTGGGATTATTGCATTATTTTGGTAAACAGATTTTTGTATCATTATGACATGACCCCAGTTATCCATGAGTAACAGTCCTTGTTCTGAGGGCTACATTTTTTATATTCATAACAGCTACTTAATCTTATGATTTTTTTTTACAAGGAGTACATTTTCCATCCTTTGATTTTAAACTACCTGTGTCTTTTTATTTAAAGTATTTTGTGTGTGTGTGTGTGTATGTGTGTGTGGACAATATACTGCAGAGTCTTTCTTTTTTTATCTAGCCTAACAATATCATGAATTTACGTATGTAGACTATTTGTATTAATGTAATCATCAATTTGTTTAGGGTGTTTTTTGTAAATCTATCTTTATGCTGCTTGCCCTTAATTTTTTTCTTCATAATGTGACTTTCACATAACCAAATTAATCATTAAAGAGAACAATTCAGGCAGGGGATTTAATATATTCACAACACTGTACAACCATTATGTATGTCTAGTTTCAAAACATTTTATCACCCCGAAAGGAAATTTCATACCCGCTAAGCATTTGCTCCCCATCTTGCAAACTCCTTCCCCAGCCCTTGTCTGTCACCAATCTGTGTTCTGTCTCAGTGCATTTACTTATTCTGAATAGTCTAAACAAATGAACTCATATACTATATGACATCTCTGATGTACCATAATGTTTAAAGGTTCATCAACTTTGTAGCATCAATTCATACTTTATTCCTTTTTATGTTGGAATAATCTGTTGTATATACATACCACAGTTTTAGTCATTCATCCATTGATTGACATTTGTGCCATTTCAACCTTATGGCTATTGCAAATAGCGTGATGCCAATTTGCATGTACATGCACTTGTTCGAGAACCTAGTTTCAGTTCTTTGGAGAATATACACATAGGATTGGAGTTGTTGTGTACTCTTATGGTAATTCTGTATTTAACTTTTTGATGAACTTCCCATTACCCACAGTGGCTGAACAATTTTACCTTCCCATTAGCTATATATAAGGGTTCCAATTTCTCCACATCCTCATCCACCCTTTACCATTTTTAAAAAAAATAGCCATCCCAGTGGTTATAAAGTATCGATATTATCTCATTGGGGTTTTATTCTAATTTCCCTAAGAACTAAATATGTTGAGCATCTTTTCATGTGTATGTTTGTTGTTGGTGTTTGTTTTGTTTTGTTTTTGGCTATTTGTGTATCTTCTTTGGATAAATGTCTATCCATCTTTGCCCATTTTTTATTGAGTGCTTTTCTTTTTATTGAGTTGTGGGAATACTTTATATATTCTGGATGTTAGGCTCTTATCAAATATGACTTGAAAATATTGTCTGTTATTCTGTGGATTGTCTTTTCCCCCACTTTTTTGATAATGTTCTTTGATGTCCCAAAGTTTTGAAGTTTGATGAAGTCCAATTTATCTATTATTTTATTGTGTTGTTCATGCTATTTATCGCATACCTAAGAATCCTTTGCCAAATTGAAGATCCTTAAGATTTATCCCTATGTTTTCTTCTAAGTGTTTTATGGTTTTAGCTTTTATATTTATTTACTAATCCATTTTGAGTAAATTTTACATATGGTGAGATTTAAGGAGTTCAACTTTATTTATTTTGGACAGCCAGTTATCTCACATCATTTGCTGAAAAGTCTATTCTTTTCCTCATTGAATAGTCTTAGCCCCCTTGTTGGAACTCAATTGAACACATATGTATGGATTTATTTTTGGAATCTTATACGTATTCTATCGGTCTCTATGTTTATCCATACCTTTTTGGTGACTGTAGTATTTGTAATGAGTTTTGAAAAGTGGGAGTGTGAGTCTCCAGATTTGTTGTTTTCATATATTGATTTGGCTATTGGGTGTGGGGTGTGGCTACAGTGTTTTGGACAGGTACAAGCCTCGGATTCATGAGAGGGCACAGTCCTCTCATGGCCACGTGCAAGTCCCAGCTTGGAGAGGAAAGCCCTCCCGGCACAATGACAGCCAACAGCTGAAGTTGTAAGCTCGAACCTGTGGTCTGAACACGTGGCCCCACGTGCCTGCTTGATGTAGGCTTCATAGAGTTCACGTGCAAGTAGTTGAGTAGGATTGAAACCCATGAGAATGTTGTAAACATCTTGATCATGCCCTCACTCTACCTTGTGGCATCTGCTATAAAATAAAGACACAGCTTGTGGGTGGTGCTCACTATCTCTCAGGAAGCAGGGTCCCACCGAGACCCAGCTTTCGTTTTCTTGTCTGATCATTTAGGGTAGCATTATCACTTTAATATTAAGGTTCTAATTCATGAACATAGGATGTATTTCCATTTATTTAGGTTTGCTCAAAGTTTTTTTTTTTATTTATTCCATGTACTCTTTGTTCTTCTTTTCCTCTATACCATTGAAATTATTATACTTTTGTTTAGCATTTTTATTTAATCACTCATTTTGGATTGTTAGCTATATCTCTGCTTATTTTTATTTTTGGTAGTTGTTCAATAGGTTACAATAAATATCTGGTTTATCCCAGTTAAGTTTCAAATAATATTATATCACTTCTATATACTGCAGAAATATTATAACAGGATCTTTTAATCTCCCTTGCATTTTCTTTAATCTCCTTGCTTCACATGGATGTTTTTTGGCATTCAGCGATCATTGGGAAGGTCCAAGTTTCTATCTATAATCATAAAAGTGTAACTTACTAATTAGACTGGCTGTCATTCTGGATGAAGCCACAGCATCAGGGGCCCAGCCCCTTGCTCGAATTTCAGGCGTCGAGCCTCTAGTCTACTATAGTTTTCCCCTCAACAAGAAGGACTTCCTTTAACATTTCTTGTAGTGTACATCTGTTAGCAATAGGACAAACTTTTAGTACATTATTCATAGAACAAACCTTTAGTACACATGTGTCAAACACAAGGCCCGCGGGCCAAATCCGTCCCGCCAGGCCTTGCAATGTGGCCCGCACGGCGCTGTCATCACTGCACTCCGCTGCGTTTCCATCACAATGACAGTGTATGACTGTTCAGTAAACCATTCGGCCCGCGATTTAGGCTGGATTTTAGATTTTGGCCCCTTCTCTGATTGAGTTCGACACCCCTACTTTAGTATATCAACTTTTGCATATATTTCTTTGTTCTAGTTATAGATTTCTAAATTACCAAATTTTATTTGGACTCTTTACAGATGAGGTTCTTTGTTTTTATTTGTTTGCTTGTTTGCATAGTTTCTGAAAAGTATTATGAATTTCTGATCTTAGTACACTTGCTTACTTTTTATGGTTTTGTTTTAAAGATTATTTTTTATTTGTTTTCAACAAATAATTTACTTTGTCCTATTAAAGTAACTTAGACATCTTGGAATTTAGGAAAACTTCCACTGTAAATTCTTCTAAATATGTATTTCCTAAATCTCTCTCTGGAACTCTAGTTGCTCATGCAATTAGACCATTACTGTTACTTTAACTACATTTAAAATAAATTTCTATTATGATGTCTTTAAGTTCACTGGTCTTTTCTTTTGTAGTGTTTTATCCACTGTTAATTGGAAAATGTGAAAATTTTATTTCTGAAATTTTATCTCCAGAATCCCATTTGATTCTCTTTTATATATTCTGTCTCTCTCCTAATTATGTTCATATTTTTCTTTAAGTCATGGGACATATTTAAAATACTTGTTTTAATATATGCTAATTCTATCATCTGCTGTTGTTCTACCTGTTACTAATGACTGTTCATTGTAGAGATTCTTTACATTTTTTCTGCTTTAGCACATGTCGAGTAAAAATTTTAATAGATGCTAGATGTTGTACATTTTATAATGTTAAGTACTGGATTATATTATATTACTTTAAAGATGCTCTTGGGCCTATCAACCTTTGCTGCACAGGTTTCTGTCTTATTTACTTGGCTCTTAGTTATGGACTTCATGTCTGCAATGTGACAGCCATCTTACAACCATGAGATAACAAGCATTAGGCAATGCCTACATTCCACCAGTAAAGATGAAGAAAGGTTTTCCATTGACCCTGGGTCGTTGAGCCTTTGTGTTTCTCACAAAGTACATCTTTCTAAATCACTAGTCAATATCTACAGTAAATGATTTTCATAACTTCTGGTTACATAGTTACTGCCTATCTTATTCAAGTTTTAGTATCTTAAAATGATTTGATAAAATATTGCTCTTTTACTTACCTACCTTCTTAATGTGAAGTTAACAAATTTAGGAAGAAGATACATTTTTCTAAATTTGTTCAGCATGAATACTGTGAAGGAATTGATAAACTACCATTTTTATTTCATCACTTAGACTTAGAGACTGTTAAGAAGCCTGGCTCTCTCATATCATCTAAGATTTGAGTACAGGTTCTGTCTGATATTTTACCATTTATGTGATTTAGGTAAGTGACTAAATTTCACAAAAACTGGATTTATTGTTGTTTGAAATGCGCATAAAGTATATTTAGGTTGTTGTAATAATTAGGTGAAGCAATATGTGCTTATGCTTAGTTCTGTGCCTGGAACAAATTGGATCTTAATACATAATAGCTATTGTTACTTTTTTAAAAAATATATTTTATTGATTTTGTACAGAGAGGAATGGAGAGAGATAGAGAGTTAGAAACATCAATGAGAGAGAGTCATCGATCAGCTGCCTCTTGCACACCCCCCACTGGGGATATGCCCGCAACCAAGGCACATGCCCTTGACCGGAATCGAACCCAGGACCCTCCAGTCCCCAAGCCGACGCTCTATCCAATGAGCCAAACCAGTCTCGGCAGCTATTGTTACTTTTAATGTTAATTATTATTCAGGAAGTCAGATTATGGCATACCGTTAATTAAAATTGCTTTCTAATTTTGTGTTAGGCATCACAATCAAGTTGGACAAAATTGCATTAACCCACAAAAACCCATCTATGTAAACAAGCTACATTTGTTTAGCACAATGTAAAGTGAATACTCATTAATTTCCATTTAATCATATTGGAAATGAATGATCAAAATCATATCCAAATCATTGGATATCAATATACATACAGGATTTGGAACATACATATAACTTCCATTTACCTGACTCAGTTTGTATATACTTCATTCCATAAACTTGCTAAGAATTTAGTTCTCATGCACTGAGAGACTGGACTTGGAATTTGGCCATATGAGTTGTCTGACATAGAATCCTATTATCAGCCTGTCATTAAATCTTCAGAGCTAGATGCATTAAAAAGAGGCTGAACTTTCCACACCTCAGGGTTTCATGTTGTGCTGGGTATTCGTCTGCTAGGGCTGTCGTAACAAAATACTACAGACTGGCTGGCTTAACAAAAATTCATTTTCTCCACAATCTTTGAAACTCAAAGTCCAAGATCAAGGCATGGGCAGGCAGGTTTGGTGTTTTTCTGAGGCCTCTCTCGTGGCTTTTGAATTTTGGCCATTTTCTCTGTGTCTTCACATGGTCCTCCCTCTGTACATTTCTGCATACTAATCTCTTCTTATAAGGACATCAGTCATATTGGATTAGGGTTTACCCTAATGATTGCATTTTACTAGCATTACCTCTTTAAAGATCTTATCTCCAAATGCAGTCACATTCTGAGAGAATAGAGGTGGATTTTGTGGGGGAACACAATTCAACCCATAACCTATGGGTGTTAGATTGAGAAATAGTGGACATAGAATGCAGCATTCCCTAGTTTTATATGTTCAGAGCTTTGATCCATAAAATAAATTTTAGTTATATACTAATTCTAACAGCTTTCTTACAAGACAGTGGTACTATAATAATTGATGGATTTCTTTTGAAAGTATCTAATAACTTATATTAAAATCATCTGTAGAGGTTTTTTTTTAATAATTAAAAAAAAAATTTTCCCCAAATTTCAGAGAGGAAAGGAGAGAGAGAAAGAAAAATATCAATGATGAGAGAGAATCCTTGATTGGCTGCCTTCTTCATGCTTCACTCTGGGGATCGAGCCCACAACCTGGGATTCGAACCAGGACCTCCTGATTCATAAGTCTATGTGCAACCGCTGAGACATACCAGCTGGGTCAGAGTTTAACTTTTAAATGTATTACTTTAATGCTATGAGAATATTCCATTTTCTCAAAACCAGATAGTTAGAAGCACTTACTTGAAATTTACAAAAACTAAGAACATTTGAATACATTGTCAAGGTATTTATAGAACTTAATTGAATCTATCACTTATTCTTTTGGTGATTAAAGGTTAATTTTAAAAAACACAACAACACTAAATCTCTAGTCATAAGCTTTCTGCTGTTATATAGCTTGCCTATTTTCCTCTTTTCATTCCATCTCTGAAAATAGGATTTTGTTAAATTCCTATTTATCATAACTATATATTATCGTGTGAGTACTAGCAGAGTTATTTTTAGCAGATGATAGTGTTTATAATAATTGACTGTGTGCCAGTTTATATATACATAGCATATGAGGAAGCCATTGAAAGCATAATATTTATTTTCCTTGTCTAATGTGCCATAGTGTTTTAACAATTGCAGTGCTGGGGGTGGGGGGAAGGGTAACGTTGGATGGGGCACAGGGGCCTGTTCCCCAGAGACTGGCACGGAATGGCGTGTGATAACTTCCAGGGAAGCATTTGAATAGCAGTGAGATTTTTCTTTAATGTCTGCACAGCTGTAATACAGATTAGGTAAAAGTAACAAAATGCATGGCTGTATTCCAGAGTCATCGCATGCATTTTTTCCTAGTAGTATGTGTGTGTTGTTTTTTTTCTTTTTTCTTTCTGAAAGTCACTTTCCTCTAGTTGATATTCATGATTCATCATTAGGTATATGCTAGGATGTTTGTTGCGCAAGTATCGTTACGTTTGGCTTTACAAGTGTTCCCATTAGTTGGCTATGTAACAGCATGCAATTCTGTCCTTTGATAAGAGTTTCCAGGGGCTTATGTTGTTTTCATTAGATAAATTAGAAAATTGGTAACTGCAATTGGAACGGGAATGGTCGGATCCATTCTAAGAACCTGCCTTTTGGCGTTTACTTCAAAGCCTGCTCCTGTGTGCTTGCCTGATTTACACGGAGCAGCATCTAAGTGCAAATAGCAATCATACACCAATGTAAATGGGACTGGATGCAACTGCTTCCTCCATTTCCTCCATTGCAGCTGCAGTCCCATAGATCCCAATCTTGACAGGTAGCATAATTAGAAAATTCTCTTTGTCTTATTAAATGTGACTCTTCTCAATAGAATTCACCTCATTGCCGGCAGAGAACAGAAAATATACTTCAAATCTAAAATGGGAAATCAAGGGGGATTGTTTTATTTTTTATCTGTCTTTGTGCAAGCGACATTATTATCAAAGGATATTGTAATGCTGAAAATGTACTTTGGGGATTTAAATCACGCATTAGCCTGGAAAGCGAAAAGGGCTGTAGGGCCTGTGCAATATATTTTCTCATTAATCTGATTGAAAGATTATCCTTCCTATAGCTATGGAAAGTCCAATGCTCATATATCCATCTTCTCTGCTAGTAAAATTCAGCTTTGTGCAAAGTCATTGTCTGCTGTGGTGGGGGTCCCACGCCGCGCTCGGCATAAGCCCATCTGTATTAAAATAAATTCAGAGCAGGCCGCCATTTCGTGCGCACATTTTGATTATTTCATAAGCTGCTGTGGAAAATGGGAGTCTCAGCAAGCCATGCGCTTTCCCGGTAATGTAATGCTGTCATTATCTCAGTGGTCACGTGAAAAAGTTTAGCTCCGCTGTCTGACAATCGTTCGGCGGGTCCAAACAGTTCATTTCAATGAAATGCAGATAAGAACGAGCCATTATTGCAATCACAACTCCGGTTCGAAATTGTCTTGTAGGGATGTACACACTCTCTTGGAACCTGACGTTTGTAAGGCATTGCGGGCTGGCCATTTGCTCTCTGTCCACTTACCCACCTCTTTCCTCCACATCTCTTCCCACCTCCCCTCCCCCCCAAAAAATCATAATGAAGGACAGTATTGTGATCAGAGGCTGCCTGCAGTAGCAATTGAAAATATTCCTGATGATTTCACACAAGCAAAGAGGCACATTATTGGTGATGGAAATTAAGCAAAGAAACAAAGCAGGTTTCTATGTTGCCTGGCTGTGGTCAGTGCCCCTGCAAAAGATTTGCCCATCTACACAAACACGCCCAACCCACAAAGAATCAAACAACAACAGCAACAACAACAACAACAACAACAAACCCAAAACAAAAAAACACACACAAAAGCCCAACCACTGATAGTCTTTCTTATCTAAGAGATTTTGTATGACCTTACTGTACACATAACAGGCAGCATTTGGTGATTTTAAGTTTTAATGAAACTACAGAAAAGGTCTTCAACAGAATGATTTCTATTCAGAGCACTTTGAGTGCTGACACTATGCACAGTATAGATGGCTCCAGCCATTACTGTCACTCAGATAATATTCTTTTATGCCTGGAGACACCAAGATGGTGCTGCAGATAACCAGAAGAAATAAGCTGCCACCATCAGTAATCTGCAGCTCTGAAACACTATAGTTTTTGCATGGTGAAGAGAAGGTGAAGTCACCTACAGCAGAAGAGAGCAGATGTTTTAAAAGGGAACAGGACCTGGAAGAATTAAGGCTTTCGTATTTATTTGTAATCCATATGTACCCTGGATCAAATTGTCCATATCCTATTTTATGTGCTTATGTATGACAATTGGAAATGCAAAATGAGCTGGGGACTTCCCATTCCCCCAGGACATTCTTGCTAATGCAGTAAAATGAAAACCTGAGGAGTATTTGGCCTTAGTGTTCCCTTCAGAGGTTAACTTCAGAGATCTAAAGTGTGTTCTTATGGCTGGATTTGTAATGTGTGCAGCACATTAGAGTCTATTATGATATTCAGATGCACCACATTCAGAACAGTATAAAAAATGCTGTCTGTATTTTTCTCACCCAGCAAATATTGCTTGAAGGCTTTTTACATGGATAAAATTGAATTTTACATTCCCGTTGCATAATGTGACTTATCAACTACTTTCTGTATGTGTGAGCCTGGGGTTTGGTGAACACAAATCATAACCAAAGTTTGATGAACATCTTCTATAAAGCTAGGATACTAGATCCATAAAAAGAACATAATTACTTTTATGTCTGGAAGTACATTTTGGGGTGAAATACATCATTTTATATCACAATGGAATGCATCTTTGCTGGCAAGAAAAATAGTATTTCTTCCTGCTTGTTCACAAGGAAAAAAAAATACATATATATGATCAAAATAAATTTTGAAATACCAAAGATACTTATTCTTACTTAATTTAAATGGTTGTTTTTCATATTCAGTTTGGAAACCTCAAATCAGAAATCCTTCATTTGAGAACATATGCTGACATTCAAGACTGAGAAAAACAGAAAAAAAATAATGATAAACCAAATATCATGAGAATTGGACTCTGCAATAAAACCATTTTCTCATTATTTGCTCTAAGAATGTGATAGCTTTCCAGGGAAAAGAAAAATTCTGCTTGAAAATGTAAAGCAATATACACAATTTTTTTAATCGAACCCAAGAACCATCAATACTAATCTGCTAATTTGTGCCAAAAAATGCAATCATATTGTTGCAACAAAAACACAATGCATTCAGGAAGCTATTAAATACACAGCAGTATTTGAAATCGAACCATGGTGACTTGTTGTTAGGGCATGCTGACATTATTGGTTCTTGTGTATATAGTTACATAATGATCTCTGAAGCCAGCTTGAAAAACTGTTCTGAAAAACCAGTTAGCAGATGTCAAAATTTGACTACAGAGTTATCCCAAGACACTTACCTTTAACATTACATTTAAGAACGTCTTTTCCAAGTAGAAAAATAAAAACCCCAAAATAAACTTACAATATTTTCTCTTTCTAAAGGGATTCTGTGGCATGGCTGACTCTTCTACCTTTTATTTCCAGTTATTATGGATATGATTATCCAATGGTCATTGACCTAAAAAAACATGCACCACTAAAATTATGTCCCTGTAAGTCAGAAAAAGCACATTAAATTACGATCTTTTCTAGTCACATTACTGATGTAGCATACACTTTTTATTCAGTGTAAAAATTTATATTTTGCATCATTTTGAAAAGGCTATAATCAGAAATCAGTTTATTCATAAGATTATCCTACCTGTATAGTCCTATCTTGTAATCTAATAAGATCATCTGTGGATGTCATCTCACATATAAAAGAATACAGCAGTGATGGCATTACAGTGCCCACTAGGATTATGGAAATTTATTTTGGATTACTTTCTAACTCAGAGGAAACTGGCCTCAAAAGAGACAGCTACAAAGTGGACATGCAATTATACTGAAAATAATGCAACACTCTTATTTCAAGTTTTTATATGAAACAACTCAAAAATTTGTATACACCAAAAAAAAAAAAATTATTTTTTTTTCAATGCTGTTGCATATTTCTCAGAGAAAGAAGATGGCATCTGGAAAATGGAATTGGCATAGGCTGGCCACATGGTGTCCTGTGAAAGCCCTCGTTTCTGTAATTGTAAATGAAGCCGCCTCATCTGGTTTATATGCTGCTGCTCCTGCTCCTGCAGCTCAGGGCAATACAAATGATTAGTTGCCTGATTCCGGATTCATATAGGCTCCTCTATGAGAACTAGACTCCAGCGTTTAAATGACTGAACTGATGTGAGAACATAAACCATTCCAGACCATTTATACAAACGAAATCGCCCAGGCTTTTTATCATATCTCCTTACAGGGAATGGGTCCTGTATCACCTCCATGTAATTTATTTTTTACTCTCACAGAATATGGAGATGAACTTTATATTAATTTTTATTTTTTAAAAATAATTTAAACATAAATACCCCTCACATGGCATTTTCAGACCACAATCTCAGGTGGTCAGAGCTCCATGTTTCACTCAGTTGCACTTCGGTGAGAAGGTCTTCCTAAGAAGTGTTTCCCTCAGAGGAAACCATCTTTTCCTGTAAATTAAGTTTTCAGGGAGTTTCCCCGGAATGCAAAAGGGTGGGTTGCAGTGGAGCTCAAAAGATAGAATTTGCATATAAAAATCAATCATTCTATTTTTGGGCTGAATATCAATATTACCTGCTTAAGCTTTCACATTTGTAATTTCATATTCCTAAAGAGTTTGAAATGTCAGTGAATACTCGCCAAATCCTCATTTCTGCCTTTCACCAGAAGGTCTAGAATGTCAGTTTGAAAAATTACAGGAACTGTATGAAGTTTTGCAAAAAATTTCAACACATAATTTAAACAGCCTGTTAAATTAGCACAATTGAAATTTCAACTTGAATACCATGGTGTATGGTCCTGAGCTTTTGCCTCCCTGAAGTAGTAAATGGAAAAGTAACTGAGAAGTAATGTATGTGAAAAGGTTTAGAAAGAAATAACATTGAGTTTTGTAAGCCACCCAAGAGGTCAGTCTGTTTACGTATAAAAATAAACACTATACACAACATGAATAAGAATGAACAATCAAACAGCAATAACAATAAAATTGAGATAACTACTTTTTTTGCAGGCTCATTTAAAAAATTTAGAATGAGACCTAATTTTATTAGCTCAGGTGATAAACACTTCCATTTTTTGTAAGACTTAGTATTTGTTTTTTTCTCACAGTAGCTTTCAGTTCACAGCAAAATTAAACAGAAGGTACAGGGATTTCCCATGGACCCACTGCATCCATACATGCATAGCCTCCCCCATTATCAACCACCCCTACCCCCAACCAAAGTGGTATATTTGTTAAAATTATTGAGCCTACCTTGACACATCATATGGGTTTGGACAAATGTATAATGCCACATATCTATTATAGTATCATACAGAGTATTTTCAATTGCCCTATCAATCCTCTGTGATCAACAATTCCATTTTTATACCTACATTTCTCAGATAGTCATTCTAATAATAATAATCATTTCCCTTTGTGAAGATCAAGCCTACCAATATTGTGTGACATCAAAAATTCAAGTGTGTTGTGGAAATAAACTCAGGATGGCAGAAATTCAACCAGTATTTTCTCATTGCCAAGAGCAGATTTTAATTGATAGCATATTCATCTTATCATGCTAATAGGACTCAATTTGTTTTTCAGTTCCATACTTCTGATTCTGCCTTTATGACTGTTTCCATGGCATAATCTCTTGCACTGGTATTCTCATTCCTAGCTTTTAAAAATAACTGGTTGTGACGTGCAGTTTACAGGGGATGGGATAGATAGCACTGTCCTTTGGTAGTTCAAAATTTGGTAGAAGGGAGATTCTTGTAGGCAAACTTGTTTACCTCATCGATAAGGAATGATAAGGCACAGAGATAATCAGTAGGGAGTGACTTTCTCTAGGTGATGGTGGTAGCTTGGAATGGAAAAGAACTGGTAAGAAAAGATCACTTAGAGAGGAAAATGTGTGAGTAGATTTTGGAAATAGAAGTCTAAGTTTACCAAGCAAACAATGGTGATAAGGCAATCCGTATAGAACAAAGAGCAAATGTGATGTCATGAAGAACACATAGCAGTTTATTAGGGAGATAAAGAATAGAAAGGAGGACATTAAATGAGATTGGGAGATGATCAAAGATCTGGCCAAAAAGGAACCTTATGCCATATTAGGGGCCTTTGATTTTATTATTTAGGCTACTTGGAATAGGGGTTGTTAAAGAAGGCTTTCAGTATGAAAAATGGATGATAGGTTTGAGAACATTTGTGCTAGTGTCAGGTAAGGAATAGATCTAAGGGGTATGTGTGTTGAGGAGGGGGGACTGTGGGTGACAAGCTAGAGTGAAGGAAAAGAGAAGGCTACTCTTTGAAATGCTTCCTGGCACCTTTTCTGAAGTTTGACACTTCTCTTCTGTGCTTCCGTAGCGTCAGCTACTGCCACTCTCACGGAAAGCATCACATTTCGAGTACTGGTGTACTTGTCTCTGCCATAGCTCACCATTCTCCCTACCTCTAAATCCACCTACTAGACAATAAACTCATTGCATGTGAAGTTTATGCTCTTTCTCGCCATCTTATGCAAACTGTGGTGTGGTACACAGCAAGGCTCAATAAATGTTTGA
Organism: Pipistrellus kuhlii; assembly: GCF_014108245.1. Classification (NCBI taxonomy): domain Eukaryota; kingdom Metazoa; phylum Chordata; class Mammalia; order Chiroptera; family Vespertilionidae; genus Pipistrellus; species Pipistrellus kuhlii. Next base: position 36,751,694 of record NW_023425449.1, read on the forward strand.
ATATACCAATAAGAATTTTATTGAAAATTAAGAGTTCACTGTGTAACATTAATCCTTGTTTCTAGCTACTGATATAATCTGAAATCAGCTTCATTTTATTACTACCGTAGATACCTACTAAACTTGTGTAAATTGTATAAGATTAACATTTTTATATTTAGTTCCCAAGATATGTCTCATATATAAATGTTTATAAACTTTATCTTGTATATAATGAATATCTAAAAGTTGACTTATAAAACAAAAGAGCAACTAAATTTGATTAATACACCCTGATTCTCAAGACAATGAAAAGCAGGCATTGGGTTTATGAGAATTATTTGGGGACTATTTATTAGGGGGTTATAGTCAGAGGTCCAGAAATGCCTGAATTACCTCTTTTTGCAATAGAGTTCCTAGTGGAGCAGTATGAAATTTAAAAGTTGTTAAAATAAAATTACAAACTGATAATAAAGAAATGATTTTAACACTGAACTGTCCAGAGTTGTCAGCAAATAAAATGACTGCTGTTTACACCATTAATACAGGGCAGTCTATAATTACTATTGTATACTTTGATAAAGCATGTTCCTGCTATTTAGGTTTGAGGAAGGGGGTCCCCCTTAACTTATTGCAGAAATGCATTCTAGACCCACAATTGAGCTGAGATCGCTTTTAATTGTCTGGGGAGCTTCCCAGATGGTTCAAGTCTAAATAAACGAAATTTTGTGACTTACTTTTTCCAACGAGTCCAGATCGTATTCCATTCCTTTGTCAGAGAAATAAGACTTGATCAACATTGAAGCATACTCTACAGACCCAGTTTCCAGCAAAGGTTTTAAACTAATAATCCTGAATCTTTTTTTTTTTTAAGCCTGTTTCCAAGTGAGTACCCTGTCAAACCCAGAAAAAGTTATATTTCTGAAGATTTTGGTTCACAATATGTATACACATGTATGATAATTTTCTTTTCCCACACTCTGCCAAAGGACAGGTACTTTTAAAACAGTTGATCTGAATTCAAGCATTTAGCTGCTGTATGAATTTGGCTCTTCCCAAGATGCTTTTACATAAATGACAATATAGCAGGTATGAGTGTTATGGTATGTCCGGGTGATTATTATTGTCATCAGTGTGTCCTTGTGAAATGTAAAGTATTAAGCCTAATTGTTGAGAAAGACTACACATCAATTACTTCAAACCTAAAAATGTTTGAAATAAAGAAGATTTGGAAGTCTTGAGTACTCAAACATTTACATGTTGGTCAATGCAATTCATATTTCTGATTGTGAAATATGCTGCAAGTTAACATTATTAAAAGGGAGCAAGAACCATGCCAATTAATAATTCATTAACATTCTTTCACTTTCCTTTAAAATAAGCTATTACCTGCATTATGGGAAAAAGATAATAGGCTAATTTATCACTTTTTCAGAAATGATCCTCTATTTTAAATCCTTGTTTTAATTATCTTGCCCGATATTTTGATAACCAATATTATAACATCAAGAGGTTCAGAAGATACTGTGGGAGAGATATTTTGACATATTTAGTCTACATTTCTTGATTTCATAGGGAGATTGTAATGAGGAATTCCCATTAACTCTTGAGCTCAGCATTTAGATAATTGAATAATAAACCACAATCAATGAGGAACTCTAAAGATTGTCACTCTATGTTCAGACTGAACTTATAAGAAAAAACATAGCTTGCAAACATTTTTGGCTCAACCCCATTTGATATTCAGAATGTAAATGAGATTTGTTATCAGGCAGGAAACCTGAAACTGATTTAAAGTAGATATTAATCTTCATATGAAGGACATATTTACATTTCTTGCATAGCACAGTAGGTTAGCACTAAAGAGGATCTGCATTTAATTTTTTAAAGATGGCTTAACACAATTGATAGGCAGTGCATATTTCTCATTTAACTATTTTGTTTATTTTGTAGTCTTTTATTTTCCCATGGTCCTGTTAAGGTTTGCTGGATAGAAAATATACTGCAAATAGAAGCCAAACCACAGTAAAATGACTCTGCCTAACCCTAAGAGTTCTAGCCATTTCCTTTTATATTTTATAATAAGGTATGACAGCTCAATTTAAAGAAAATGCACAATAGTTGCTGACTGCAGAGAAAAGTTTATATTAAAATAATGTGTTGCTGTGGGGAGGTGGATAATTGAGCATATAGTAGGTAATTTCTGGCAAAGCTCCTGAAATAAGCAAAAGTAATATTTGTTAACAGAGGATAAATGCATATAATGTTACTCAAGTCAGTAATTAGAAATTTACAGATCCCTGTTTAAATGCTGATGCAAGAGAAAATTAAGAAGGCTGCATTTAGTCATTAAAGTTGAGCTAATCCAAAGTTTTTCAATAAGACTTGACCTTTGATTGAGCCCCATTTCTACTGCTATGTTACTCTACTGGTTTTATTCAGCTGCATTTTAATGAAGATGAGCACATTTGAGAAGTTCAAACAAAACTTAAATGAAACAGTTAATTTCAAGAAGTTACTAGGGGGTTGGGATTTGAAGCCCTAAAGCAGTGGTTCTCAACCTTCCTAATGCCTCGACCCTTTAATACAGTTTCTCATGTTGTGGTGACCCCAAACCATAAAATTATTTTCATTGCTACTTCATAACTGTAATTTTGCTAGTTATGAATCATAATGTAAATATCTGTGCTTTCTGATGGTCTTAGGCTCTGCAGCAGCGGTTCTCAACCCGTGGGGTCGTGACTCACAGGTTGAGAACCACCAGCAGGGTCGCCTAAGACCATTGGATATTTACATTACGATTCATAACAATAGCCACATTACAGTTATGAAGTAGCAACGAAAATAATTTTATGGTTGGGGTCACCACAACGTGGGGAACTGTATTAAAGGGTTGAGGCGTTAGAAAGGTTGAGAACCACTGCCCTTAGGTATTTTGTGATCCTCAGCAATCTTACTTAATTCTAGGAAATATATCTTTAACTCTTTGACATAATCAAGGAAGGGAGGGAGATGCTGACTAGGTATCAATCTTCTCAAGGAGATGATTCTTAGAAAATTGCAATTGACTACTTTCTTCTTTCCTTCAAGAAAATGTACAAAATCAACATAGGCACAGTCTTTGTGAACTGCTGCATTCACCAGAACAGCAATAACTTGAATGACCACATTAATGTTAAGGATAGGAAAGCAGGTATTTTTCCTGTAAGAACATTACAAAGTGACAGTATTCATGCACTGACTACTGACTTACAAACAAAAATCTAAAAGCCAAACTCACTCCCAAAATTATAGGCCAAATATCTCCTTCCTGCTTTCATCTTTCCCTGAAAATGGTGATGAGGTGTTAGCAATGGTCAGCCTCCATGCATTACAGTTTTGTTTGGGGCTAATCAAAGGAATCTAGACATGATTAATATGGATCGCCATATTGCACTGCAAAACAGAAGAATTGGGGACTTTGGATTTTCATCACTTACTGTACTATGATTAATTTCTCCCACAATGTTTCCTTGCTATTTGGCCCAGTGAGGAGGTTTTTGCAAGTCTAAGTAGGATGGATTAGAGCAGGGAGAGAATAGAATTAAGGAAGCAATTAGTAAAGTATTTTAAAAGGTATTGGGGTGAAAGTCTTTGTTATAATTTACCAGTATTCCTTTAGCTAGGACTTGTAGACAAGTTTCTAATCAAGCATCTTTGCAAATGATAGACACTTAAAGCTCTATAATCATAATCTTCTCCATAGGTGTGGAAGCTGTTCATCCCATTCCCACTAAATCCCTTTTATCCATTTGATCAAGTGTCCTGTCAGCCTGAGGTCAACTGGATGTTACCTGAGGTCATCTGGGATGAGTATTGACTGCTTTCTTCCATTACTAGTCTGTGCTTACCTCTGGGTACCATCTTCGGATTTTTTCTCTGAGGTTAATTACCATGGAGCTGCTATTTCACTTTATCAGAAGGACCTCCTCGACCTAACACTAAGTTATATCTCTGTTATAGAGTTCCACAGGACTTCATATTACACTAACTTGTTTTTATTAATTAATTAATTTATTAATTAATTTATTTATTTAAATATATTTTATTGATTTTTTACAGAGAGGAAGAGAGAGGGATAGAGAGTTAGAAACATCAATGAGAGAGAATCATTAATCAGCTGCCTCTTGCACATCCCCTCCTGGTTATGTGCCCACAACCAAGGTACATGCCCTTGACCGGAATCGAACCTGGGACCTTTCAGTCCGCAGGCCGACATTCTATCTACTGAGCCAACCTGGTTTTGGCTTGTTGTTGTTTTTTTAATATAATTATTTGGCAAATACTTGTGGAGTGGTTATTCTGTTCTAGGTACATCAGTTAACAAAAGATGTAAAAATCCCAGGCCTTACAGAGATGACATACAATAATCACATGCTACTTAATACCTTCATATCTCCAGTAATGGAAAAGCACTTTGAAAGCAAGAAACACAATTATCTTCTTCATCACTGTTCCCCCAGATCCTCGCAGAGTACTTGGAATATTGAAAATTTGAAATGAATATTTATTAAATTCTCCAAAAAATAAAAAGTGTTGCAATTATTCAGAAGCAGGTGTTTTATTTGCTCAAGAGCAAAGTCCAGTTGCAAGAACTAACAGTGAAAGTATGCATAAAAAATGACTAATTGAAATATTAAACTGAGATGCACTGGTACATGGGCACTAGCAGTATGAATGCATGACTTAAAAATGAATAATTTCCTACAGAAATATTTGGATTTATTCTAATATTTTGTCTTTTCAACAGATACCAAGGCATTATTTAAAAATTTCCTAACACTCAGTTTAAGAAGATGTAGTACATTAAGATTCATTATTCCTTCATATTAAACTGGCACTAAGGACCTAATCATAGAATTCTAACAATAAAGTATGTAACATAAGATTAAGACACAGACTGTTTTTCACCTGGTAGTAAAACACACATACACAGAAACACACACACACACACACACACACACACACACACACACATTCTTACAAAACGCTTTGAATGAACATTGAATTAAAGTATTTCTATTGTTAATAGGGTATTTAAAAGTCCAGAGTCCTTTGGACTCTCATAATGAGGACAGGGAATTCCTAATGATGAAAATGCTAAAGATCTATGCCTGCATAAAGACAAGACTTGCCTACAGTTGTTTTATTTTTTTGTTTCCATTTTTGTTTGTAGTCAATGTTAGATTATGGAGAAAGGCAAATAGGGGCACGATATATAACCAACTTCCAAATTAAAGGAGAAGGGATAGAAATTATAAATCAAGTTTACAATTGAAATGACTCAGAGAAAGCTAGATGTGAGTGAATTTGTGTGGAAATAATTAGATTAACTTTGATGACATCAGGTGGATCAGACTTGGAAAGAGGATAAGTAGTTATAGAAAAATAAACTTGAATTTGCTTAAAATGTATATTAAATCTGTGTAATCTCCTCCTTTCCCCCCTGAAATGCTCATAAATTGTATATGGTATTAGGAGTGAGGAAACTTTCCTGGAAAAATTAGTTTTCTCATTTGTAAATCAGAGCAGTAGACTAGACAATAGCTAATGCTCCTTCCAGTTCAAATCAGGCCAAACCACCATTTAAGAATGGAGAGAGATCAATATACTAGGAGATTCATGGGTGAGACAATGGGATGACCAAATGCAAAGAAGCTTTAGAGGAAGTGGTTGTAAACAAGAAAAGAACTGCAAGGGAGGAGAAAATGGCTAGTGATTAGGGGAAAGAGAAAACATCTGGTCAGGTTTTAGGGCCCACAGATCCAGACACTGAGAACAGTTAGATCTGAGCCATTCAGTAAGTCCTCCTGTATTTTCCAATAGAGATGTTGGTGCCAGATGTTGGCTCATCAGCACATTCAGGAAGCTTACAAGAAAAGTCCAATCTCAGGGCCCTTTTTAATGTTTCACCTGGAATGTTCTATTGATTCTTCCCATTCTATCAAATACTGAGCATATCAGTACCACTAGACAGTTCTTTTCTTACCTTCTTTATGACAGTATTTTCTCTTTAAACATCCCTATGTCAATTGATCAAAGATAGTTACCAGTTATTGTCCAAAATTATCAGTTATTTCACTTCTGGGGTTTCCACAAGGGAACACTGACTGCCTGTTCCAGGACACCTTTCTCAGCTCCCAGATACCTTTCTCGGCCATCTGGACACCAGTCAGCAGGCTCTGACCTATTAGTTCCTGGTTGCATGTGACATGTCCTAACCAAGCACTTTAGATGCTTTTACAAAATTGATTTCACTTGCTGACTAGATTCTCTAAAATGACAACAATTTCACAACTTAAAGAGTAATTTACTTACTCAAATTACCACTAAAAAAGTATCAACTAGAGGAACAGAGATACAAAAACAACAACAAAAACACACACACAGAGCAGTATTACCAACATGCTGGCAAACTTTGAAAAAGGACAAAGGGTTGAAGTATAGGGAAAGGTATAGGTTCCAGTATGTTATGTTGATGTAAGACCACAAACCTGGAAGAAAAGACACAGATTGATTTGTTTCAAAAACCTGGAAGCCAAGATTATTATTTTCCATTTGCCTTTCCAGGAATCTTTACGATAAACAACTATCAATCTCTTTTCCATAACAGACTCCAATTAGTCACCAATTGTTCTTTTGGCTCTGTTCCCAAAATTTGTTAATATTTTCTGACACAGGAAAAAACATCAATGAAGAAAAATTTAGCTGAAGATATCCTTAGTCCATTTAAAAAACAAAAACGTATCAATAGTCTTTTTAAAAATCTTAACCAGTATACAAACCACCACAGTTTTTATTCAGAGTTTAGACTCTGGGTTTACCTGAATTCCATAGTTGGTTGATTAATACTGGATGATTAACTTTCTTGTGACTCAGTTTTCTCATAAAGATAATAAGAACACCTACCTGTTTTTATTTAATGACCGAATGAGATAATATACATAAAGTGTTTTAAAACAGCAGCTGGAATACTTGCTCGATGCATATGAGCTATTAACTATTAAGTCCTTATTCTTTTTGGGAACTACTTTATGGCCACTGGTAAGCCCTAACCTGAGTGTTCTGGTTTATTCACATTGTATAGCTATGTGAAGCCACACTATATTTGTCATTTAAGTGAAGTGAAGTTTTCAAATGATAATGATTAAAGATGATTCTGAAGTTTTCCCACCTGGATCACCACTCTAGGTGAATTACCCTGTTTCCCAGAAAATAAGACAGTGCCTTATATTAATTTTTGCTCCCAAAGATGCGCTAGGTCTTATTTTCAGGAGATGTCTTATTTTTCCATGAAGAAGAATACAGTACACATTTATTGTTAAATGAAAATAAAGGAAATTTATTACCTGTATATGGTACGGTAGTACAGTAGTTGTCAACACAAACCAGACAAACTGTGAATCCTACAGTATCAAGAATTTACTCATTTATTCAATGACAATCATGTCATCATCTTCTGGAACATCATCATAACAATCCAATTCCTGAATTTCCTGGTGAATTTCTTGTGACTCAATTTCTTTCAGAATCAGTGGACCAAATCACTCATGTGTAGCAATAGTATTCTGAGACAGAGCCTAGGGGGGCCTTATTTTTTTGGGGATGCCTTATATTTCACAAGGAAACCTGTAAGTAAGTCTTATTTTCAGAGAATGTCTTATTTTCGCGGAAACACGGTAGTAAAAGAAAGGATTATATAGCCTTGGTTATGTTGCTAGCATAGCATTTAATTTGGTAAATTTTTTAATCATCACGAACTATTTAAACAAGTCAGCACATATAAGCATATTGTTGAGTAATTGTATAAAATGCTTACTATTCACTGAGTCTTGACTATCAAACGAGGCATTATGTTTAGACATAAGCCAGGCAAAGACAAACCTCATAAATTCCTGCCTTTGTGAAATTCAAAGTCTCTGGGTGACCCACATCAGGTACAAGAAAACAAGTGAGCCTGAGGAAATGGGTGTTGCATCATACAATAATAGGTAAAGGAAAAGGTACAATGGAAGGGTGTTTCCTAAGAATGCCTGCCACCCATTGCATAGGGCAAAGTTCTGTTTATTTTTAAATGACATTCACGAATTCATAATAAATGTGACATGTTTGAATGTACAAAGTTTTAAAAGCTTCAGCTTTTGTTTTTATATTAGTGTTTTTAAAGCCAAAAGTCTCAGGCCTGCCACAAGGATCACATACTATGTCCCTCATTTCCTAGAGAAACGGACTGCTTCGGTTACTAAACAAGTCAGGCAGCGCTTAAACACCTCTCCCAATACCTCCTTTCCTCTAAGGACTGGAGGTGGTCGCGGTGTCAGCCAGGCTCTGTCACTGCTTCAGACAGTTTTCCTGCTTTATTGAGAGGTCACCCCCAGAGCCTGGGCAGGCTAAGGCAGAGTTCACCTTTGCCTCCTTCCCTGGCTGTGTCACGTACCTGCACAAGTGCAATCCCCAGTTAGAGTGATCCCCGAGGCCAAGAAGTTCTATTAAACTGTACCAAGAATTGGTCAACTGTGTGCTCCTGGGAAAAATCCCGGCACTGTGACTAATAAGTATTTCAAAAGAAATAAATGAGCGTGTCATTCATCCTATGATTACAGGATGAGCTGCAAGGGAGTTGCTGGCCAGCAGGCCTCCTTCAGAACCCCAGTTACTGAGTTTTTTCACTGAAGAGGGCAGATGGACCCAGGATGGCATTAAGCCCTTTCCCAACCACTGCCATGGTGAATCTGGTGGAGGATCAGAATAGACTAGGATGGTAAGATGAAGGAAAGGCTAGCTGCATGAAATAAAAGGAAAGATGGCATTTGTGCCACTGATTTGAGTCAATAGCAAAATTAGTTATAATTTGTTATATTTTAACTAATAGCCCAGCACACAAATCCGTACACCAGTAGGTTTCCATCTGCTGCCCTGCCCTTCTGTAGCTCCCCCTGCCTCCCCTCATAGCTTGCTGCCCTGCCCCCTCATGTAGCTCTCTGCTGCCTGCTTGTAGCCAGTAGGTCACTGCCACCCTCTGTAGCTCCCCTTGCCCCCAATAGCTTGTTGCCCTGTCCCCTCCTATAGCTCTCTGGTGCCCTCTTGTACTTCGTTGGCCCACCCTCTTGCTGATCTACGATCCGGCTGTGACGCAGTTGGTTGTTACTCTGAGGGCACAATGGATAGTTAGCATATTCCTCTCTTATTATATAGGCTTATGTAAAAAACTAGAGGCCCAGTGCATGAAATTTGTACATGGGTAGAGTCCCTAGGCCTGGCTGGCAATCAGGGCCAGTCAGGCCTTCCTTCTGGCTACAGGCTGGGGCCTCCCTTCTCCAGTGGTCAGCATACATTATAGTGAGTGTTTAAACTCCTGGTCTCCTAGTAGAACTCCCGAGGGGACAGTTTGCACATGAGGCTTTTATAGATAGATAGATAGATAGATAGATAGATAGATAGATAGATAGATAGATATAGATATAGATATAGATATAGATATAGATATAGATATAGATATAGATATAGATAGAATTAAAAGTCAAGGACAACACATGTAATGACCATTATTCCCAAAATATTAACTACATACATTGTGCCATGTTTTCTATAAAGTGGATATAAAGCCACTATTTACCACCATTCAAACTCTACCTCATTTCTATCATTTCAAAACAACAGAATGTAACAATGGATATAAATAGCAGTATTGCTTTATCCTTATCTATATGTTTGCCTTTCTATATACTATCTCTTCTTCAAGGTTTAGAATTGCTATGGCACCATCTTTGAAGCCTTCCTTGCAAGGCTTCCTCTGCCTTTTTTAAATATATCCCTTGTGATATAAATTACATTTATCTCTGACTCTGAATTTTATGAACTTATGTGTCTCTAATGAATAAAAATTAAATATCTTTAAAATGAGATTTGTGTTTAATTCAGTATAAATGACTTCATTATCATGTTAGCTGTTCAGTAAATATACTTCAACCAATACAGAAAATGTGAAAGTTCCAAGAATGGACTTTTCATTCTGTTTTCCAGTTGTGTTTTTAAAATAAGCCCTACATTTTTAAAAACAATTTTTCATACCTTTAATTTCTCCTATTTCTTCTATTTATGTTCCATTATATTGTTCAAAAAATACACAAATGAATGCCCCCCCTCCAAAAAAAAAAAAAAAAGACACAATGAGTGCCTACTTTGTGATTTTATATATATATTAAGTTTAAAACCAGGCAATGTTTCAATCAAAACTGAAACAATGGCTGCCTATAATAGAGGAGAATGATTGTAAAAAGGGCATGAGTGACCTACTAGGCATAATGAAAATGTTCTATATCTTGATGAAGGTCTTTGTTATTTGTGTGTGTACATTTGTGAAAGTTCATTGAACTGCACCCTTAAAAGCTGAGCACTTAACCTGCGAATTTTATTTTTTTAGAAAGCAAGATGAAAACAACCCTAGAACCTGAAGAGAAATCTAAGCAAACTCTTGGCACCTAACATTTCCACTTTAAGGCTCCATGTATAATCAGTTAGCTTTTCATTTGAGGAATTTATTCTTCAGCTAATTTTAGTGACTGGGTGTTGACAAAGGAAGATAGTTTTCTTACAAAGTTATTAATGCAGCTCAAAAAAATATTTTTCCTAGTAATTTCCACCCAGTAATTTGTTAACTGCAGAATAGCTTCATTTCAGCACCTGTTAGTCCACTGATTTTACATAGTTCCACATCATGACATGTTCACCACAGTCCCAAATCATGGCTTAACTGATCTGCAGGAAGTGATTATGCAGTTTTGCCCATTTGAACACTGAAGGATGTCAGCCAAAAACAATTATTTGATTTTTTGGCCTACATGATGTTGAACAGTTCATTAAGGCAGCAATTTAAAGAGCAATTTCCATTGTTTTTGGAACTCATTCAAAATTCAATAATATGATAGTATCTGCTGAAGAAAGATGCTTCTATTCTCAATTTCTATGACATGTATATACACAGTGTATATAAAAGCTAAAATGTTTTGATCTGGAAAATAAAACATTAAGATGATTGATTTATACCATTTGGATAATGAATTTATTCTGTCAACATAATTTAATAAAACATTATGATAATTTTTATATATTTCTTTCTTCCTGAAAAGAGTTGACTACAACATTTACATATTAGGTAAGAAAACAGTGTTTTGAGGTTTTATTGTTTTATAAGAACAACATACACACACACAAAAAATCTTGCCTGAATGGCATTTTTATATATATTTACATTTTCTGCAGCAATCATGAAAATAAAACTAGGGTTCAAATTAGGCAAAAGACCTATGTAGTCTTGCTTTTAGTAAGGACCCTATGCTTTATTTTATTTTTAAATTAATTGGGGTGACATTGGTTAATAAGATCATATAGATTTCAAGTGTATATTTCTATGATACAGCATTTGTATATTGCATTGTGTGCCCACGGCCAGAGTCAAATCTCAATGCTTTTAAGAGCATATTCTTTCCACACAGTAGCAATAACTATCTCTGGATATTTTAAAGTGCACATTATATGTTTAATCTTAGAGCATTTCTCATTTTCCAAGTAAAGTAGTCATCTTGGGCATGACCCTGCAGCCTTTACTCTAACTACGTCCCCCAGAAGCCCTTAATGACTTCAATAAGAGCTTTAGAATCCAGCCCCACAAGGAGTGCTTCCATCTTTGTGCTGAGCTCAAGCAGAGGTTAGTTATGAAGCCAAAAGAAATGTCCATGAAACAGCAAGCTGACAGTAGTTGCTCTTCAAATTAGAAGTTGCACTTATTTTAGGATTATTTTTACCCATAAATCTGAACTTTACTTATATGTAACAGGAGTAATCACACACTGAATACCTAGTAAGTGGCTAAGCTGTAACACATCAAAACTTCAAAGCATTTTGCATTTCTTTCCTATGCTGTGAAATTAGTTTCTAAGTGCTGTGACTACACTGGGGATAAGACAAAGTCCTTATCCTCACGGGACTTTTATTCTAGTAAAATAGAAGGGAAAACAAAACAAAAGAAGACAAAAAAGGAAATGCATAATCTAGGGATTAAAGTCCTTTTCCTAAGTTGGTATTTGTGGAGAGTTCTAAATCACATGATCTCACTCATGTGTGGAATCTAATAAACAACATAAATTGATGAACAGAAAAGAAAAGAAAAAAAAAAAAGATCCAGAGACAAAGAAGCATGGAACAGATTGTGGGATCTCAGAGGAAAGGCAGAGGGGGGTTGGTGAGTGGAAAGAGATCAGTCAATGAACTTAAATGCCTATATGCATGACCCATGGGCATCCACAGTAGGGTGGTGAAGGCCTGGGGTTGGAGGCAGGGGCTGGAAAAGGTCAATGAGGGAAGAAAGGGGACATATGTAGTATTTTCAACAATAAAAAATAAAAAAGAAAGCAAAGGAAGATCTGAAAGTAGAGTTCCCCAGGAAGAGAAAATAAAGAGTATAAATATCTTGAGATGAAAAGGTTGGTATATTAGAAAAGTGGTGAATATATCAGAGTGGTTGGAGTGGGGAAAACAAGGTGAGTGGAAGGAGATGTGATCATAGAGGGAGGCAATGTTCAGACCATGGATGGGCTCATAAATTGTTGTAAAGGATACAGAATTAATCCTATATAATGAAAGGCTACTATGCAAATAGACTAAATGGCAGAAAAACTGAACTGGTTGCTATGATGTGTGCTGACCACTAGGGGGTATGTGTGGAACATGGCAGGCATCCGCTGTGTTGGACAGTGGAGCAGGTGAGTGGGGGTGCCAGGCCAAGCTGGTTGCTGTCATTGGGGTGCTTGCAACTGCTACTGGCGCCAGCCCCACTCAGCCACTGACAGTGCTGGCCCCACTTGTACCCATAGCTGGTGCCAGAGTTGCCTCTTGCACCTGCTGCCAGTGCCTGACACCAGTCCCAATCACTTGGCACCATCAGTGGGTATGAGCAGCGGCTGCTGGCTCTGATCACTCCTGAGGGCTTCTCCACCTCCCCTTGCTCTTGAGGGGCATTGGGGCAGCAGCTGTGGCTCACACCCGCTGATGGTGCCGGCCCCACTTGCACGAGCTGCTGGTATCAGCCCCAGTTGCTCCTCCACACTGTCAATGGGTGCGAGCAGGGCTGTAGGCAGATGGGACTGGGAACCGTGAAGGGAGGGGCCAGGTGGGGGCACAGAGAATGGGCCCTTTGCCTACTGCAGCCTCACCGCCTACAGTTACTTTCAAGGTGGATGAATTTGTGCACTGAGCCCCTAGTTTTAAATAAGATGAGAGGTGATGAGAGGATGTAAGCTGGGGAATGAAATGGCTCCTTCATTTTGGCAATTATAAAGAAATGACTCTAATGGGTAAGAGTAAGAAGAGACATTCCAATTAAGAAAAAAAATGGTTCTAGGTATTTTAAGCATGAAGGTAGTTATAGATTCCATGGAATCAAAACAGAAGTGGCCTATTGCCTGGCTTCTACAATGCAAGAATCAGAAAACTTGATCAAGATGTTATTTGTTATCATTCATCATGCTACAACTACCTCTACCTGTTAATACTCAGGGAAGTGGAAAATGGATCTTAGAATGCTGCTGCAGAAAAGTTTCAATTTCTATAATGTTGCTGGATATTATAGTTGGATTAATATCTACCATATTTGTTATTGTGTTACTGTTCTGTATTTGTTATCCTTGTTCTTTGTTCCTATATTTGTCTTTTTTTTTTTTTTTACTTTTTGTGATTTTAATTGAGCATTTTCTATGTCTCCATTTCCTTTACCTTCTTAACATGTCAGTATACTTTTTTACTTCTTTTTCAGTGATTGCCCTAGAATTTGCAATATGCAATTACAAGTAGTTCAACTCTACTTTCATATAACACAGTAGCACTTTACAGGTAGTATGAGCATTTTATATTAACAACATAATTCTAATTCTTTCCTTAGTCACTTATATCATTGCTATGTCTGTCACCCATTTTACTTATATACTAGAGACCTGGTGCACAAAATTAATGCATGGAGGGGAGGGGTCCTTCAACTCAGCCTGCACCCTCCCTAATTTGGGACCCCTTGGGAGATGTCCAACTGCTGATTTAGGCCACCAGTTGGACATCCCTCTTGAATTCTGGGACCACTGGCTTCTAACTGCTCACCTGCCTGCCTGCCTGCCTGATTGCCCCTAAATGCCTCTGCCTGGCAGCCTGATCAACCCTAACTGTTTCCCCTGCCGACCTGATCTTGCCCCCAGTGGCCCTCCCTTGCTAGCCTGATCTTGCCCCCAACTGCCCTTCTCTGCTGACTAACTTGGTTCTGATTGGTTGGTTTCTATGCCAGCATAAAGCCTCCACCTCCTAGGCAGCCAATGGCTCCCCACAGCACTCATATTTGGTTCTGATTGGTTGGTTTCTATGCCAGTCAGCATCAGAAGCTCTGCCTCCTAGGAAGCCATGGGCTCCTTACAGCACCCACATTTGGTCCTGATTGGTTGGTTCCTATGCTAGTCAGCATCAAAAGCTCTGCCTCCTAGGCAGTCATTTGCTCCCCATTTTATGCTGGCTTTTATAAGAAAAATAAATAAATAAAAGTAGAGATACAAAGACATTGACAATGATTCAGTGAATTACAACATTGAATATTACTTTAATATACAGGGTGGAGCTAAAGTAGTTTTACAGATGTGAGTACATGAAATAGAGTTTCTTCTTATATTATTACTAGTGGCCTGGTGCACAAAATTCGTGCATGGAGGAGTGGGTATTCCCTCAGCTCAGCCTGCACCCTCTTCAATCAGGGGCCTCTTGTGAGGCCCAAACTGGTGGTTGGACATCTCTCTTGCAATATGGGACTGCTGGCTCCTAACCATTCACCTGCCTGCCTGCTTGATCTCTCCTAACCTCTCTTCCTGCCTTCCTGATCGCCTCTAACTGCCTCTGCCTGCCTGCTTGATTGCCCCTAACTGCCCTCCACTGCCTTCCTGATCTTGCCCCCAACTGCCCTCCCCTGATGCCCTGTTTGCCCCCAACAGCCTACCCCTGCTGGCCTGATCTCACCCCCAACTGCTGTCAATTGCTGGCCTGATTGCCCCTAACTGCCCTACCCTGCTAATCTGGTTGCACTCAACTACCCTCCTCTCCTGGCCTGATTGCCCCTAATGGCCTCTGCTTTGGCCCCAACCACCATGGCATTGTCTGAAGGAAGTCAGACATCCAGAAGATGGCTGGTCGACCTGGTCTAATTAGCATATTACCCTTTTAGTAGCATAGATAGATTATATAGGATAGGATTGTTTAAATGGGGGAAAAGCCTTTTTCATCAGGAGGAGATGCTCTTGGGCAGACAAAATTACATAATCCCTATATCTGGTGTGATAGCCAGCCATATACACTATACTGTCAAACTGGACATTAAAAAATTGAACAGCTTTCTTATACCTTACACCAGTGTTTCCCAAAGTATGGTACGCGTACCCCCAGGGGTACGGGAAGAGTTTGGTGGGGGTATGCGTTGCACCGGAGTTTGGTGGGAATATGCACTGCACCGTGCTTAGCTGTGCCTAATTCTGCGTTCTCATGAGTACAAGGGGTACTCAGCGTTAAGAAAATTATAGAAGGAGTACACATATGTCAGAAGTTTGGGAAACACTGCCTTGCACCAAACAGCTGTTGCCCTTAAAACGCTTCCTCAGCCCACACCTTAGGTTCTGCCTTTGCAGTTCACCCAGATTATGTTCTATGCCAGTCAGCATCAAAAGCTCCGCCTCCTAGGCAGCCATTGGCTTCTCACACTTCAGATTTGGTTATGATTGGTTGGTTTCTATGCCAGTCAGCATCTCTGGGCCTATCAATGGGCCTGATCTGAGAGAGGCAGGGCTGATCAACAGCCCCAGCGGAGGCCTGAGAGAAAAAGAGGCATGGCTGCTGTCCAAGCCCAGAGCAAAAGAGAGAGGCAAGTGCTGATCAACCGCTGTCATGAAGGCTATGGGTCAGACCCTACTTCTCTCTCCTAAGGCCTCTCTTCAGGCCTAATCCATACCCCCCTGGACAGTCAATGCTGGATTGGGGTGTGTGCATCGCTGGCAATCAGTGCTGGGTTGCCACGGCAAACCAGCACTGACTTTGGTTGTGTTGGATGTTATGGACTGAGACTTTATATATTAGGATTTTTAAACTAGAGGCTTGGTGCATGAATTTGTGCATGGGTGAGGTTCCTCAGGGTGGCCTGTGGAAATCAGGCCCCAGTTCGTGCCCCCAGCCTCTCAGCCCCAGCTCACGCCTCTAGCCCTTAAGCTCCGCAGCCCTGCCTGGCACCCCACCATGACCTGTCAGTGCCCCCTCACCTGCTCCACCATCCTGCCTGCATGGTGATTGATCAGGGCCAGGCCCCTACCCAGCTCCCTCAGCACCTAGGAGCCAGGCAGTGGCCCCACCTCCCACCGCCTCCTCTGATTGCTATCTGCGGGGTGATCCAGCCCCCATTTGCACATGGCTCTTGGCCTGGTGCTGCTCGCTTATCTGCTCCACTATCCTTCTGTGGTCCCACTCTCATTGGGGCCCATCAGGGCTGGCAGCACCTCCACTACCACCCACTGCCAGTGCCAAATCATGACACTTGCCATGCTTCATGTCACCCCCAGATGGTTAGCGCACATCATAGCAAGTGGTCAAAATCCCGGTCTCCCAGTGGAACTCTCGGTCGAACAACCGCCTGAGGGGACAATTTGCATATTAGGCTTTTATTAAATAGGAGCTTTTATTATATAGGATTATTGTATTTTCCATATGTACAGCTGTAAATCTACTTTTGCCACACTCTGAATACATAGTGAATATCTGTTATGTGTAAGGCATGGTGCTACTCATGCTTTTGTCAAATGCTGTTATCCCCAAAAAAGCCTTCACCAAGTGAATCTGTTAGTAAAACAGGGAAATCTTATTTTCTTGATACTGACAACCTGACGGAGTCTTCCTAGATTCTTGGAAGAGAGAATGTGAATTTATGGTATTTATGAGGCTTTAGAGCACATGTGTCAAACACAAGGCCCGCGGGCCAAATCCGTCCTGCCAGGCCTTGCAATGTGGCCCGCACCGCGCTGTCATCACTGCACTCCGCTGCGTTTCCATCACAATGACAGTTTATGACTGTTCAGTAAACCATTCGGCCCGCGATTTAGGCTGGATTTTAGATTTTGGCCCCTTCTCTGATTGAGTTCGACACCCCTACTTTAGAGTCTTATTTATGGGGGATCTTCAATAAAGGGTGGTTGGGTAAGAATAACTAGAATTGAAAAAGAATCCATATATAATAACAAAAGAATAATATACAAATTAGACTGAACAACTGAACGATCTTCTGGACATCATTTTGGATGTCCTTCCGAATGACCTTCCAGATGAAATTGCTGCAGTGGGAGCTGAGGCAGTAGTGGTTTGGGGCAATCAGGCAGGCAGGCAGGCAAGCAGTTGGGAGCCAGTAGTCCTGGATTGTGAGAGTGATGCCTGATTGCCAGTTTAGGCCGGAACCCTGCAGTCCGATATCATCCAAGGGTTCCAGGATTGTGAGAGGGTGTAAGCCTGGTTGAGAGGCCCCTCCCTCCCATGCATGAATTTCATGCACTGGGCCTCTAGTTATAATGTAGTAGTTTATATTGATAGACATACCTATGGGAAGGTTTTGAAGTGAGAGTTTACAAAGTCTCTTAAAGGCTAAATCATCAGAAGATACTATCTATTGAAAAGTCTAATAGTTTGATGTTCATTTAAATGGTTTTTCCAGTAAGTTCCTAAGTGAACAATAAAGTTACTTGCAAATTATCTTCCTGGGCAAGAGTTTCCTGGAATAGTAAACTTATGTTGATGAAGACAGTGGAATAGTAAAGTGACATTGGTAAAGACAGCCTAATGGTAGAGTTGAGTTATATTAATGTAGAAAATGAGCTGTGTTGTAGATGGATTCACCTTTTATTTTAGTGACTCAAGCTGAATAGGACATAGTCACTATTCTAAAAGTCTATACAAAAAAACGTCATTGGAGACTACATTAAATCTTTATATTGCTTTGGGAAATATGGACATTTAAATAATGTTTTTCTCCCAAACCATGAACATAAAGTACCTTTCCATTTGTTTGTGTCTTTTCCAGTCTCCTAACGTTTTGTAGTTTTCAGTATACATGTCCATAATATCTTTTGCCAAGTGTATTCCTATGTATTTTATTATTTGTAATGCAATCACAAAAGGAATTGTGTTTTTTTCATATTTTTTTAAAATTTTATTGTTGGAATATAAGAATACAATGGGTTTTTGTGCATTGATTTTATATCCTGAAACTTTAACTGTATTTTTTTTTATTGTTTCTATTTGTGTGTGTGTGTGTGTGTGTGTGTATGTAATCTTTAGGGTTTTCTGTATAAAAAGTCATGTCATCTTCAAAAAGTGACAATTTTACTAATTCAAATTTGGATGATGTGTTGTATTTCTATCTCTTGCCTAATTGTTCTGGTTAAGACTTAGAGGACTATATGGAATAACAGTGTTGAGAGTGGCCATCCTTGTGTTGCTCCTGATCTTAGAGGAAAGACTTTCAGTTTTATACCCTTGAGTATGATTTTAGCTAAGGGTTTGTCATATGTGATCTTATTATGTTGAAGTACTTTCCTTTTATAGCTATTTTATGGAGTTTTTTAAGCATAAGTGGAAGTTGTATCTTATCAAATGTCTCTGTGTCTATTGTTAAGATCATGTGATTTTGATTCTTTATTTTGCTAACATAATATATTGATTGATTTACATACATTGAACCATCCTGTGCTACTGGAATGAAGCCCACTCGATCATGATTACTTTCCATAAAATCTTATTAAATACGTTGGTTAATAAAATTACACAGGTTTCAGGTATATAATTCTACAATACATCATCTGCATACTCTATTGCCACTGAGTACCCCAAGTCAGGTCTCCTTCCATTGCCATTTATCCCATCTTTACCTTCTCCTACCTAAAGCCTGATCTTTACCTCTTAAGGAAAATTTTATATTTATTCTATATATCATTATTTTAACAACAAATAATTACCAGATAATACCAAAGTTCTGAGTAGAATTGATTATCTAGGTCTATGCCACAGATTTTACTATGCTTAAGGTACTTTAATTTATAAAGTGTTAAAATAATTACAAGATCATCTTGAATTCTGGAGAGAAAAAAATAAGTTAGTAAAAAATGAAATCAAACTTTAAATATTATGTTTTAAAATTGCATTCTATACAAAAATCTGGGAATAAGGAAAAAGGGAAGTAAAGACATTTAAATTAATGGGATAATAGAATACAGTTAGATTTATAAGGGATAACAAAAAGATGTTAGTATTTGAGAAGATCAATTAACCGCATTGGAAGGAGTTAGAGGGAGGATCCACCTAAATGGTCCTTTGATTTTTATCTAAGATAACTCAAAAAGGAACTGGAGTCATAGCATGGAAACAAAACATAGTGAAAATGTATGTTGGTATTATTACTATCAAACCCTGTCAGCAAAATGCAAAAACCCAAGAAAAGCCATCTTGTAGGGAGAAAGATCCAACTATAAATTTACTAATATACATTTAGTAAGATACATTTTTTTTACATTTACAACATTTAAGATCCAAAACTGACGAGGAAATTTCTTAAGAGGCAAGTGGGGGATTCTTAGAGTGCAGTTTTGCAGATACCCAAATGCCCTGAGAGTGAAAACAAGGGCTTGTCTTTTTCCCCAAAAGAATATAAAGTACAAAGAACTCAAAAAAATGAGACAGCCAGGAAATTATAGATAATTTTAAGACCCTTCTGAAATTAGAGCAACACGTCAGAAAGAAACAGATAGATAGATTGCCAAAGTCATAGATTTCATTTTTCACAAGACTGACTGTAGCTGCTATCCTTGGAGTCACATTCCACACTTAATTCAGCATTCAAATACAAAAGGAAATAGTATAGGAAGACCTATGAGTTATTTACTACCCACTGCAAGTTTGTGCCCTTAAATAGCATCAATCTTACCCTCTCACCAACCATCCTGGTAACCACCATTTTACTGTCTGTTTTTATGAGTTTGACTTCCTTATTTTATTTTAATTATTTTTTGGGGGGGATCATTTTCTTCATTTTTATTTGTCTTCATTGTTAACAGTGTTACAGATATTCACCATTTTTCCCCCATTGCCCCCCTCCACCTGGATCCCTCCCAGCTGCAGGCCTTCACCACTCTATTATATGTGTCCATGGGACAATGTATATAAGTTATTTGGTTAATCTCTTTCTCACCCCCCTCCTCCACTCGTTTCTTCTGAGATTTCTTAGTCCGTTCCATGTTTCCATGCCTCTGATTTATTTTATTCATCAGTTTATTGTGCTTATTATATTCCACATATGAATGAGGTCATGTGATATTTGCTGACTTTTTTTTTTAGATTCCATATACAAATGATATCAGGCATTATTTGTTTTTCTCTGCCTCCTTACTTATCTCAGCAGAGTGTGCTCAAGGTACACTCATGTGGTAGCTAATGTGAGGATATATTTCTCGTGATTTAATAATATTGCATTGTGTAAATACCACATATTTTTTCTCCATTCATTTGTTGATGGGATATTAGGTCATTTTCATATCTTGGCAATTGCGAATCAAATAATGCTACAATAAACATGGAGTGCATTTAAAAAAAGTATAGGAGGAGCCCTAGCCAGTTTGACTCAGAAGATAGAGTATCAACCTGCAGACTGAATGGTCCTGGGTTCAATTCCAGTCAGGGCACATGTCCGTGTTGCAGGCTTGATCCCAAGCAATAGGCAAGCAGGAGACAGCCAATGATTCTCTCTGATCATTGATGTTTCTGTCTCTCTCTCCCTCTAGCTTCCTCTCTGAAATCAGTAAAATAATATATATTTTAAAAGTATAGGAGGAAGTGAATAGAACCACAAACATATAGCAATAGGATAGAAATCAAGAGGTGATAAAATCTGCCAAGAAAGAGAATTTGTAAAGCTCTTGGTTTTGTTTTGACATGAGCAGTTTAGAATCTAGGCTCGGGGGTGGGGTGGGGTGGGGAATCGGTTTGCAGAATGGTGGATTTGTCCCAGAGGAACAGAATCCCTTCCAAATAGGACACCACTGACTACAACTGAGCTCAAAGGATTATCTTCCCCAATGATGTTGTAAAGCAAGTAATACATGCTTGAAAACTTTCATGAATGAACCCAAACCCCAAAGAACCTGAGACTGCCTTTCCTTCCCTCACCTACCACTTTCTTTACTTTGCCCTCCATCCGAACACTTTGGATGTTTGGGGAAAACTGTTTTTTTCTGTTTGTCAGCTTAAATTAGAAAGTCAAAAGAGGACAAGATATTAAATCCTAGGCATTAGTTTATTTTATCTAAAATAACTCGATTATCATTAAACTGTAGGCCTTTAGCATAAGAAGAGAAGTGAACTTTGGTTTAAAAAAATAGGAGGTTAGGGAAATGTACTCCTATATAAAATTTAAACATTTTCCAATAACATTAGTATAATTTTTGGTCACTTATTAAAATAAATAGTTTTTCTTGTGTCTTGTACTGTATTCTAGGTAAAAAAATATATTTCAAAATAGTTTGTGGAACACAGTGAAATAAAGTTAAAGTTAATGTAAATAATTAAAAGTAACATATTCATGATGTGAGATTGATAATTACAGGACCCTATCTGATAATAGAGAAATTAATAAATAGAAATACTCCAGGATACAACAAATATAAAATGAAGGATAGAGAATTCTAATCTGGTGAAAGAGAGGCATATAATGAACATGGATAAAGCCAGAGGTACAGAATAATTTACTGCTGCTTGAGCATTCATAAATGTGCCAAAACTTCAAGTGAATAAAAAAGTAAGATGTTAAAAGAGATGGTTGTGATAATTAGTATTATATGAATTATGACCAAGATCAAAATTATGATTTGTGGTGGAAGCAAGAGATGGAAATAAAAGGGATGATTTAGAATAATCTGTGAAAGGAAAAAAATAAAACAACTAAGAATTAAGTGACAAAGGCTAAACAGGGCACAAAGAGAATTTATTATAATGAGAAATGATTGGAATTGATTTAAGAAAGTAGAAAGTAAAGAAATAATGTATGACCACAGAGTTGAGTTAATGCATCTATTGCTATTACCTTGACATTATTTTAGATTAGTTTAAAACAAAAGTAAACCAAATAATACTTGTTTTGAGGTATTGATACTGAACAGAATAGGAAAAATAATAGAATAATAGAATTTAATCTTTTCCTGCAATGATTTAAAAATATACTTTTGCATTACAAATGTATATTGCTTTATCACTCTTCTTTTTAGAAATAAAGTCCTAAAATGTGCCTCAGCCTAGGTTTAAAAAAGAATTGAGACTTAGATTTTCAGAAGAATAAATGAGTTGAGTTTTATTTTCTGGTTTATCAGTAAAATTATTTTAGCTCTACTATTTTCCAATAGTTCAAGGCAGAGTGCCAACATTTATGTGTAAACAAAACTTTTCACAAATGGCCCATGGTTTCTGAGTTGATTAAGCTTTTACAATATATTATTTTGTTTCACTTTTATGAGCTTGTTAGTTTATAAATTATGTTATTATTCATTAGTAATATTCTAGGAAATAGAATGAACTTTTTGAATTATTATCTAACTTAAATTAGTGCTTTTGTGACTCTATACAAATCATAGAATATTCTAATTCTATTTATCCCTACTGGATTTATGTGACACTGTTGAGTACTTATTCTGTATATAGCTTAAACCTCCCAAAATATTAGTATCATTATTTCATGAAGTCCATATTTATTTACTAACTCACATCCTATGCTTTTTATTTCTTCTTTTGTCTCCAAGATTCATGTGGGATTATTATTCATTCGATGGAAGCATATTTTTTATTATTTTTCTTAGCACAGGTCTGCTGGTAATGAATGAAAACTTGTGTTATTAAGTGTGTGATGTCTTTAATTTCCCTTTAGTAATTTGAATATATAGTCCTGGATATATCACCTGAAGTTTTCCGTTGTTTTCTGACTTCCTTATTTCTGTTAGTCAATTGACAGTCTTATTTTTGTTTATTTGAAAGTATTATACTTTTTATCTATTTATTTATTTATTTATTTTTGAGCAGCTTTAGTATGATGGGCTTTTATGTTTGTTATGTTTCTGTTTTGGGTTCATAAAACTTCTTGAATTCATTGCTTAGTTCTTTCATGGATTCTGCCCATTTGTGTTCCCTCTGGAATTTCCATTACATGTATATTAGGTGTTTTTTTTCACTGTGTTCAATATACAATATCTCTCGCTTTTTCATATTCCCATTCTTTTGGTTTGTTTGTGTTTCAGTCTAGATATTTTCCCTGACCTATTTTGCAGTTTACCAGTTCTCATTTCTCCTAAGTCTCATGTGCAGTTAATCCTACTCATTAAGTTCTTACATTTAGATGTCTATTTTTCTTTTTAAGAAATTTCAATTTGGTTTATTTTCATAGTTTCCTCTTCTCTTTACAAATTCTCATTTTTGTCTTTAATCTCTTAAACATATTAATCACATCTACTTTATAATCCATGCCAGATAACTCCATTGTTTAGATCCATTGTTGTTCTGATGTTTCCATTATCTGTTGTGCTTTGCTTGAGTCTTATCTTCTTACATGCCTAAAATATTTTTATGAGTTTTGGTTCTTGTGTATAAAATATTGTAGAGTAAGTGTATGGCTCTGCATGATCTTATCTTCTCCTAGAAATAATATACTTTTGATTTTGTCAGATAGGGACATATGTCCTAAAGCAATTAGTGACTGAAATGATTCCAAGTTGTTTTTTGTCCTTGTTAGTCTCTTTACCACTTTTCCTTCCTCATAAATTACAGCTTTCTGGAGTTTGTCCCCAAAGCATTGATGCTTCTCAGGGCACTCTTCTTGACAGGATCTGGACTCCAAGTTTTGTTTATTGTAGCATATTTCAGGTTGCTAAATATTCGCTCAGGTTCTCAACCCCTTTACCATGACTTTCACTTTTACTTTAAAGATGAAAAAACTGTTTACCTGTCACAACTTCCCTTTCCCCCCAAATCTTAGTTCATCAATTAAAAAAAAAAGTTTTATTGATTTTAGAGAGGGAGGAAGGAAGAGGGCTAAAGAGATAGACTCATCGATGAGAGAGAAACATCAATTGGCTGCCTCCTGCACACAACCCTACTGAGGATCGAGCCTGCACCCCCTGCATGTGCCTGTCCAGAATGGAACCCATGACCTCTTGGTTCATGGGTCAATGCTCAACCATTGAACCACACTAGCTGGACAGTTCCCCAGATTTTTAATTCACAGGGACATTTTATAATTTCGCAGATTTACCAGGTGTTCAACTAGATAATTCGTTGAAAACCATTTAGTCTGCCATTTCTAGAAAAGAATCTCCTTGCCCCTGTGTTCTTGTAACTCCTGGCAACAGTCTATTAAAGATTTAAACTCAACTCATTGTTGAGACTCTCCATTACATTTGCTGTAAGAGTCATAATGTCATTGTGAAAAGAGCATTGTAACTCTTCAGAATCACTCCAAAAAATGTCAGGCTGTGGATTACAGAATATAGAGAGACGGATACTTTTAATGCATGATAAATTTTAAAAAATTAAAGAAAATATATTCAGTGCTTAGAGATAAGTTTGTAGACATAATATTTAGGCTTAGCTACTTAGGTTTCATGGCAGTATCCTCACAGGACAATGCTAGTTACAAGTATCACTTCCATTCCAACTAGTCTTCAGTGCATATCAAAATAGGAGCAACAAATATTTTGCAAAGGAAATATTGGATGGTGTTATTTTCAAAATCATTCTTCCTTTAAACCACTCAAACTACTGAGGAATAGAATTAGAATATATCAATATTCACGAAGATACAATTGCACACTCCAAATTATTTTTAGTGGGGAAATATCAAAGTCCATGCCTTCTATTCTTAAGATTTGGGAACTGTGATTTTTAGTGAGCTTTCTTTTTTTTGGGCAATCTTTCCAACTCTTTTTTCTTTATTATTTATCCTATTGCACTTAATTTTAGCCCTGTAGTAGTACTTAGCACATTGTTTGTAATATTTCTGTCACAACATGTGCCCACCCTGCAGACAGTAAACTCCTGAAGCAAAGTGAATGATTTTTAAAAAATTATAATACTTTGAAGCCATGAAAATGTCATTTATGAAGAAGGCTTATAATGCATATTTATTGAATGAAATGGATTAATATTTTATGAATGAATAAATAAATGAAAGATTGAATAATGGATGTAAATTGATAATAATATGTCCTCGATGTTTATGTTATCTTGGGTTAGACTATTTGCATGTTTCTGAAATTATTTATGCTAACATTAGGCAAAATATTTAATTCACAAGGTTTTCCAATAGTAATGGGCAAAATGCAAAGCATTTATCTTTTTATTTGTGTTGTAATCATTGATCTAGTAAGAGGTTTCTTCTCATTGATGTTAATTGGAAAGTATGGCTAGAGGATACATTTTCTCATATGAAGAACATGAGAAATGGTTTTCAGTTATATGCCATTGAAGTTCTAATAATCCTGGAATATTACCCATAAAGCGTTCATCACTGTTCATGAATGTAACTGAAGTGATATTTAGGATTTTGACTTTCCTTTTTAAGTTTGCCTTTATTGTATTTCCCCTTAATTTTAGCTGTTTGCCACTTTTTGTCCACAAAAGTGAAGACATTCAGGCAGTTAATTTAGATCATCCTATGCCTCCATAATAAGTAAATTTTCAGGCTGCACCTATGTAACTCATAATTGATCTTTCTCTTTGTCAAAATATCTGATTGATCAAGTGTGTAGGAATTCTTTCTCTCCTTTTTTAGTAAAGTGTGCATTCATAATTTCATAAGAGTTTAGCATTTTAACAAGCATTTCCTGGTTCTTATATTTCTACTTCTGTCCCTATCTGAAGAAAGCTTTCAGATCACATTTTCTTGTTCTCTCACTGCACTGTGTGTCTTTGGAAGAACATTTTGCCTTTCATTTGCAGTGATTTTTATAAATACATAATAATAAATGCCTCTTATTTAAAAATGTCTCCATATTCTCCCAATACACACTTTTCTTTTAAAAAGCAGACATCTGTTTAATTTGTTTTAAGGATATTTACATATCTCATGGTATCAAAAGAAATAAGGTAAATTTGTCACATTTTACATTAATGAGATAAAATGGATTTGAAGAGAATTCAGCTTTTAGTGTAATTTGCTCTATATCAATGAGAGAGAGTACTACATAGAAATAGGAAATAAGAGATTGATAATCATAAGGCTTTTTTAAATCAAATTCATGAACAAAATGCTAGAAAGAGATATAATCTTTCTTTTTTATATAACATATGAGCAACTAGATAAGTTTCTAATCCAATAAGGTCTATGTAAAGATTCATAGTAAGAATTGTCCGGCTATTATTTTTTGATTAAAAATACCAAGCTTATGCAGCAAACATACAGAAACTACTACTCGGAATTTTAACTTTCTTTATTTAGTTATCCATATAGCATCCATGTCAGAGTTATCAAGAATT
The DNA here is from genome assembly GCF_014108245.1 of Pipistrellus kuhlii. NCBI lineage: Eukaryota > Metazoa > Chordata > Mammalia > Chiroptera > Vespertilionidae > Pipistrellus > Pipistrellus kuhlii. Next base: position 36,778,325 of record NW_023425449.1, read on the forward strand.
TCAGTAGTACTATAGTTGCTTGATAATGCTTTATGCTAACTTAAATGGTACCAAAAAGGTTCCACTTGGGTTAAATTGACTTCCAATCACTGCATCTTGCCTTTTATTTCGAAATTCCTACCATAAAATTCATCATGAATATATTGGGCACTTTTTAATGCTTTGATCATGTAGACGTCATTGTGCTGACATGGAAAGATCTTTAGGATATACTATTAACTAAAAAAGCCTGTAGTAAAAAAACAAGCCATTTGCATGTATATGCTGTATATTTATGCTGTATATTATGTGCACCATGTAGATACAATGTACATGCATGCACACTATAAAAAAATCTAGGATTAGAAGCAGTGATCTCACTTCTAGGAATATATCCTAAGAAACACCAGTCAGAAGATATATGCAACCCTATGTTCATAGAAGCATTATTTATAATAACTAAGATTTAGAAACAGCCCAAGTGCCCCCCAGTAGATCTGTGGATTAAAACCTGTGGTACATTTACACAATGGAATACTAAGCAGCTATAAAAAAGGAAGGATTTTTTTTACCCTTGGAGACACTATGGAGGGACCTGGAGAGGTTTATGCTAAGTGAAATAAGCCAGTCAGAGAAAGGCAAGTATCACATGATATCATTTATACGTGGAATCTAATGAACCAAATAAACTGATGAACAAAAAAGATCCAGAGACATTGAAGCATACACAGACTGACATCATTCAGAGGGAAGACTGAGGGGTGGGGATGGGAAGAGATTAACCAGTGAATTTATATGCATACTAGAGGCCCGGTGCATGAAATTTGTGCATGGGGGAACGGATGGGAGTGTTCCTCAGCCAGGCCTGTACCCTCTCCGATCTGGGACCCCTTTGGGGATGTCCAACGGCCAGTTTAGGCCCAATCCCACAGTTGGACATCCCTCTTACAACCCAGGACTACTGGCTCCTAACCATTCTCCTGCCTGCCTGCCTAATGCCCCAACAGCCCTCCCCTGCCTGCCTGGTCTTGCCCCCAAATGCCCTTCCCTGATGGCCTGGTTGCTCCCAATGGCCCACCCCTGCTGGAATAATTGCCCCCAATTGCCCTCCCTTGCCAGCCAGACCTCGCCCCTAACCCTCTGTCAGCCTGATCTTGACCCTAACTACTCTCCCCTGCCAGCCTAATCTTGCCCCTAATGCTTCTACCTCAGCCCCCAGCACCATGGCTTTGTCTGGGAGGGAGTTGGATGTCCAGGAGATGGCCAGTTGACCTGGTTGATTAGCATATTACCCTTTTATTAGTATAAATATATTATATAGGATAGGATTGCTTAAATGGGGGGAAAAGCCTTTTTCAGCAGGAGGAGATGCTTTTGGTAGATAAAAATACATAGCCCCTATATTTGGACTGATAGCCAACCATATGCACTCTACTCTCAAACCAGTTATTAAAATTGAACCACTTTCTCACACCTTACACCAAACAGCTGTTACCCTTAAAAACCCCCACCTTAGGTTCTGCCTTCACAGTTCACCCAGATTAGGTTCTGATTAGTCGGTTTCTGTGCCAGTCAGCGTCAAAAGCTCTGGCTCCCTGCAGCCATGAGCTCTTCTGAAATCCAGAATTGTGCCACTGACAGTTGGCTCTCTCTCTGGGACTATCTCCAGTCCTGATCCACAGCAGCTGTGGCATCTGTTGATCAGGCTCCTCCTCTCTCTATGGGCCTCTCTCTATCTCTGGGCCTGATCCACAGCCTCCAAAGCAGCTGTGGATCAGGCCCTGACTTTCACTGCACCCGCCTCACCCCGCCCACCTGCCTGCCACCACACCCATCCTCTGGCCACCAGCCTTGCTGTGATAGGAGCCTTTGGGCAGCAGGGAAGGGACTGAGAGGTGATTCATGCACTACCTGGTGACTGTTCGTTTGGTTGGTTTGGTTGTTAAGGCCATTGGTCTTTTTTATTATATAGATATGCATAGCCCATGGACAGACAATGGTGAGGGGAATGTCTGGGGAGGGGAAGGGAGCTGGGTGGAGAAGGTAAATGGGGGAGGGTATGAGGAGGAGACATCTGTAATACTTTCAACAATAAAGGTAAATTAAAAAAAAAAGTCTAGGATAGTTCTACCGAGATTAGTAGGGCAGGGGTATTTGAATGAGGATGCCCTGACTTATACTTTATATGTGCCTGCCTTGTTTGGATTTTCCCTCATGAGTATATATTATTTTCATTCCAAAAATTAAAAACAGAACCTGTTTAAGAACTAACCTTCAGCTTAAGTGCTACAAGGTAACAGAAAGGACACCTTTTAATAGTGATGTTGAATTTAGGGCATAGGAATTCCTGAGTGTCTTCAACTAGTCAAACCAGTGTTTCATAAATTTCAGCAAAAGAGCTTTATTACTTGAGAGAAGACAATTGACACAATTTTTCAGACAATTTCAGCACAGGAAAAGGCCGTTCTAAATTATCTAGGCAATAAGCCTATTTTCTACTTCCTCAGGCAGTGGGCAGAAGGATATGTTGAAATTTAAATCTCTTTAATATAGTCATGAAGGTTCTGCACCACATATTCCATCCTTAATAGGAACTCCTTCTGCCTAAGTAATGACTTATCTCCAGGTGATAGGCTCACATGTCCTTTGGTTATACCATTTCTGCCATCACACTCTCAAGAAGCTTTCCTTCCATAAAGTCAAAATAGACAAAATGCAATTACCGTATTTTTCGGACCATAAGACGCACTTTTTCCCCCCCAGAAGTGTGTGTGTGGGGGGGAAGTCCCTGCGTCTTATGGTCCAAATATAGCCTACACATATACTTTTAAAAAAAGTTTTTTTACTTGCCTGGCTCTGTGTGGTCTCTGTGTGCTTGCCCGGCTCTAAAATGGTTCTAAATGCTGCTGTTTACTTTACAGGGTTGATTACATGTGTTTATGACTGTGATGTTGGGTTTTAATGCACATAAAATATTTTAGGACACTATTTGTTTCAGAATCTTTTTTTCTTCATTTTCCTTCTCTAAAAACTGGTGCGTCTTATGGTCCGGAGCGTCTTATGGTCCGAAAAATAGGGTAATCTGTTAATTGGTCAGCATTATCGAATGGGAGCTATAATGTAGGAAGCAAATGAGAGTCAAAATCCAGGAACCTTTCTGAATATAGCAGATGGCTTTCCTCATTATGAGAGGACCTGCATAAGAGTTAATCTTGTTTCTTTAATGGAAGTTAAGTAATCCAGATGGTATGTCTGTTCTCTAACTTTAGAGTGACCAACAATGTGTGTCAACGTGGTTAAAGATTTTTTAAATGATTACATTTGATTTCCAGTGATTTCATGCAATCATTTGTAAGTTTAAACTGTCTTTATGAGTGTATTTTAAGTTCAGGGATAGTTTCTCTTATTGTTAGTGAAAAGCCAAGTTTTAAAGATTTTCTCTTCACCAAAAAGACTTAAGTCAGAATAATTTATATATTCAGAAATTAAACAAATGCTTATGAAGTCAAATCTATTGGGTAATCTACTTTATGTTGAAAGGGACACCAAAGAACAGCCACAAAACATGCCACTGAAAGCTATGTAGGAAGAACCCTAAAGATTTAGATGTGAACATGATAGAGCTTGCTTCCTCCCGCCTCCCCCCTCCAGTTCTTTCTATTATATTCTTCAGTTAATTTTATTTTTTTGGTGAATTTGTAACTACTGCTAAAAAGAGGCCTCGGTAAACATTTCCTCTCTAGAGCAGCTATTACTACAATAGAAGTGGATTGAGATGGAAATTATTAATCTGATAACCAAGTGAACAAGGGGAGATTGTGTGCCTTATCCTGCCTGCCACGCTGTTATAATATCTAATAATTATGGTACACTTAATCACATTTTAGATACTTTCTAAAGTAGTTGGTAAGTATTAACTCTTTTAAAATACAGAATAACTCTTTGTAGGTATTATTAGCACCCCCTTTCAAAGGAAGACATTGAGGCACAGAGGAGTTAAATAATTTGCTCTAAGCTGAAACTGGTTTGGCTCAGTGGATAGAGCGTCGGTCTGAGGAATGAAAGGTCCCAGGTTCAATTCCGGTCAAGGGCATGTACTTTGGTTATGGGCACATCCCCAATAGGGGTTGTGCAGGAGGCAGCTGGTCAATGTTTCTCTCATCATCGATGTTTCTAGCTCTCTATCCCTCTCCCTTCCTCTCTGTAAAAAATCAATAAAATATATTAATAATAATAATAATAATAATAATAATTTGCTCTAAGTTACACAGTTAATAAATGATATTCAACCCTGGGCAAGTCTTATTTGAGTACAGTATCTTAATTCCAATACTCCACTGCAAATGCTATCTCTTTAAAAGAGACTAAGTAATTCAGCTTTTGTTTTACTTTTTCTAGACATTTGGAGAAATCACTTCATCAATCTTAAGACTCAGTTGTAAACTCCTAAAATCAACACAGGTGCTTTGAATTACTTTATAGTTATTCATGTAGTATATTCATCAAATATAAAAGAAATTAACATTTGATTTCTTATGCTGGCAATTAGGAAAAAAGTTCTTATTTTGGAGTCTTCATTTCTCACTGGGAATTAATGAGAGCTACAGAAAATGTGGAAACTTGCATGTATCATTCTCACCATTATTTTAACTTCACTCATCTACTAAAAAAATGCTTGGACACTAAAGAAGCCACTACAAAATCCAGGGTCATTTAGCTTTAATGAGTTAAAATTATCTCCATCCAGGAGCAAGTTAAAGTCAAGTAGAATAGAACATTCAGATCTTCTCTGAGATCATGGAATTTACTTCTTAAGGCAGTAGACCCAAGGGTCAGGGTCCTTTTTGCCTCTCTGAAGGCTGCTCTTGGAAAGATCTGCCCCTTCTTCAGCTCCACTCTACTCAACTCTAGGTCTCCATTTGTCAACAATGAATTCCTTTCTTATTTGGCATTTTTAAAAATAAGACTGATGATATTTGCAAAGTTTGTTGTATTTCATTCAGTATATTGCTTTGCTATATTGTACTCAGTATGAAACTTTCTATACCACAGTCTTCTACCAATTATTAATGATATCCATGCATACCCACCATCCTTAACATAAATTAGTGAGCAAGACCACCCGTAGTCCTGCATGGTGCTGACAAAAAATAAAATAAAGCATCGTATTCTAAATATCTACTGTATACCTTAGGAAAATGAGATTGAGGTATTGTTCTAAAATTATTCAATGATTGTCAAACTTGAGTCAAACTTCAGTCTTTTCTAAATATATATTATTTTTTAGAAAGTTATTTATTGAGGCTATTTATGTTCACAATTTAAGACAACACTGTATAAATTCAGTAAATATTACTTAAGGACATGCTGTTGAACGAGCGTTAACGTTAGTTAGGTCTCAGGGATTAACTGTTTGACTTAAAAATGAAGACATAAAATTGACACTTTCTAAGATATAGCACAAAGGCACATCAAATCAAAACAAGTGCATTTAGGGTATTCAAAAGCTGTATTCAAATTGTCTCTTTTTAGTTTTCTTTAAATAAAAATTTCATGACAGTAGAAAGAGCCCTGCGAATTCAAAGTTGAAGACTATTATTTGCCTTCTTCTTACAGTGGCTTGCCAAGGTATTTAGAAAGCCTGGTGAGCGTGTTATCCAAACACTTTGTAGTCCCTGCTCAGCAGGCATCTACCCCCTCTGTGCCAGGTTGCCCTGCCTCTCCTGTGGTTACACTGTTTTTCGACTGTCATTTTTATTGAAAAATAAAAGCTAAATTGGAGTTTCAGAATACCTTCCATTTAACTCCTTTAATAAAATGGGAAAGATAAAAGGAACCTAGTCACAAGAGAAGTGTTTTTGAAAGCTAGGCCGTGGATATCAGAGACGCGGGAATAAAAGGCTGCTTCAAAAATAGAGCGCGCTGGCCTAGCCCTGGCCCTCTGCGGCTCTTCTCCTGCGCTAGTCCTGCTTTTAGCTTTAATTTTTTTTATTCAAGAAGTTAAATGGGAGACATGAAATAGTTTGGATCAAATATCACAGCAAATGAAAAATGGGCAGCAGATGATTCTTTTAAATTTATTATTCTTATGTACCTGGGCCAGACAACTCAGCCAGGCAATTCTGCTAATGTCTGTTGAGAAACAATGGATATTACGTGTGTCTTTATTCAGAGAGCCCTTCTACCCACTAATCCCTTGGAAGGATGAACATTTCCCAAAATGGGTCCCACTTAATGTGCTCATTAATGTAATAAAAGTTCTGAGAGAGTCTACAGTCAAACAAACAAAAATCGTTTCATTTTGTATTTGCTTAACATACTTGCCCATGGGTCCTTTAAAATTCACATTTATTAATATCCCAGTACACTAGGCTTGTGTGTCCTGACCATGGCCTTTGCAAGGGAAGGGAACCCCTTAGCTTGGGGATGATAGGTCTACTTCATATGTCTATATTGATCAATGAGTTAACACCTACCATCAATCAATAATTCTTTGATTATCTGATTATTCAATAATAGTATCTAAATGCGAGTTGTGAGATATTAGTATTCAAGACAACACAGTTCAAGGGTGTCTGAATGTGGTGTTAATGTATTGCTACATGACAGATGCAACTAAAAGGGAACGTGGAAGAGAATGCAGTAGGATTTGGCAAAGGAAAGGATTGATACAGTTCTTTAATTCTGAAGAAACATTTGAATTCACTAAATAGTCTAGATCTACGTGGCCTAATAAGCTAATGCTCTGCTCTACTGTCCCTGGAATGTTCAGCTAATAATTTAATGATGGTGACTCAAATATTCAGCTAATAATTTAATGATGGTGACTCCCCTACCTGTAGAAGCATGGAGCAGACTGTTGAATCTCAGAGGGAAGGCAGGGGAGGGGGTGGGTAGGTGGGAAGAAATCAACCAAAGAACTTGTATACATATGTGCATAACCCATGGACACAGACAATAGGGTGGTGAAGGCCTGAGATGGGACCAGGGTGAGCTAGAGGAGGTCAGTGGGAGGAAAAATGGATCATAGGTAATATTTCCAACAATAAATATTTTAGAAATATACCCTATTGTATGTTGCTAGATTAATAAAAGAAAGACATAATTTGGCATTGTAATATGGTCTCTGGCCCTTCTACATTGACATCTATATATAGAATTTATGTATATAAATGTACTATATAAATATATATGATGTATATTAATATTTAAAAAGCTTGTTAATATTAATATTAAAAGATACTATTATAACCGATCAAAGAGAAATGGGGACATGGTTGTGAAGGGACAACCACTCTGCTGAATGCCCGTGGCTGAGGGTTGTGCTAAAAGCACTCCAGTGGCCTTCAGTCAGAGCTGTCTCATTACCGGGAGCACAGCATTATTTAAAATTAGCTTTTTATATTTAATTAAATAACACCTCGTCTGCAAAGTACCTCTTATTGTTCATGCCACCGCTTTGTATGACTATCTTCAAAGTAAGTTTCATAGAACAGGCAAAGACTAAACAGAGAGCAATTACTTGTGCTTTAGGGGAGAAAACGAGAAGGGCACGTAGATAAATTTGGCAGGCCATCTTTTCGCCCTGTGAAACAATCTCTTTTTAAAAAAAGCGTCATTCATTATACTTAATAATTACATAATTTTCCCTAGTCCCCAATGAAAAGCCAAGAAGAATGCTCCGGCAATGCTAAAATGTAAGTAACATTACCATTGTCTTATGGTCTTCAATCGGGTGTAACTGATCTGACCCAAATCGTGATTCTTGCCCAAATAATTTTTCCCATTGAGGGGCTCTCTTGCTTGCTTTAATTATCTTTGGCATGTACCCTAGTCAGAGAGAAAAGGATAATTTTCAAGGCACTGAATACCATATTGTTTTTCAAGTATTCATAGAAAAGTTTCTTTTGTACAATAACATTGCTTTTGGAAATGTAAAGGAGATAAGTATATAATTATGACAATTCTAATCTAGGGTGGCTTAATTTGACATAAAATTTTAAAATGTGGGCTAATGTCTTTTTTTTTTTTTTTTTTTTTTAAAGAGGATATTTAAATCCAGCTGTCATCGCATGTATTATTTTCAGGATTTGCTAAAATGAAATTTGATCATTGCATAGTATGGAAGTTTTATTGTGTCATAATTTGGTTAAGATATTTCTAAAATCACTGGCAATATTTTATTTTCCCTAAACTTTAATACAATGACTTTTTTATGCCTCTACTAAATAAGCACTGCATATTCAAAATCTATTTTATTAATTGAACAGGCAAGCACATATTTCGTGAAAGTATATGCATATTGTTGTTATTTTGAAAACATTTTTCTCACTGAAAAGGTAAGAGGAAAATGTGTGTGAGCTAATTGTAGGTTGGTGCTACAAATTGGTTATGTTTTTATCTGATTGCTAGATATGTTTGGTGAGAATTAAACTCTTCAGCAGAGAACACACTTACACATGATAATTAGACAGGATTTGCTTTTGGCACATGTCCATGTTAAATGACACTAGGCATGGCTCATGATGAAAATCTCACTGTAAAAAAAAAAATGCTGCCAATATACTGGCTATATAAGGAGAAAAGCAAATGTAGAAGTCATTTTGTATCGACATTTTCTATATTTTCTATTTTCTAAAATCTAAATAAAATAAATTTTAGGCTTTTTTCAGATGTTGATAAGACCAAGATGCATATATTAAAATGATAATAATTATTGTTTGATGTTTAAATTAAAGGTTTTATTTTGAGATTATTTTTTACGTTACATGCAGTTGTAAAAAGTAATTCAGAGAGGTCCCATGCAATCTTTATATTTTTTCCTCCAATGGCAACATTTTGCAAAACCACAGTACAACACTTATAGTCAGGATATAGAATATTTCCATCACTCCGGCATATCTTACATTGCTTTTTCATAGCCATACATACTTTCCTCCCAACCCCACCCCTTCAAACCTCCTGGCAACTACAACTCTGTTATCCATTCTGTAATTTCTTCAATCATGTTTTATGAATGAAATCATACAGTATATATATGTCATGATGGTATTGGCTTTCTTTTTTTTTTCTTTTCTCATAACTCCTCTGTAAATTCACCCAGGTTATTCATGCACAAAAGTTCATCCTTTTTTATTGCTGAGTAGTAGTCTCTGGTATAGATATACCATGTTATATTAAACAGTCACCTGGTGAAGGACATCTGGCTAATTCCTGTTCTTTGGCTATATGAATGAAGCTGCTATAAACATTTTTTTCAGGTTTCTTTTGTGAATATAAATTTTTATTTCTCTGGAATAAAAGACCCAGAGTGGAATTGTTGATTGTCATGGTAGCTACATATTTAGTTATTGTTTTTCAAATTATAATTGATATTTTTAATTTTGGTGTCCATGTGACAATTATAATGTACATAGAAATACATTTAATGTGTAAGATTATCTTGTATCCTGTGTCTTTGCTGAACTCATATGTCCTTTTTGAGTTTTCTCATTGATTCCTTAGGACTTTCTACATAGAAGTAATTTCTTATTTCCCAGCCTGTATTTGTTTGGTTTGTTTTTCTTGTATTTGGCAACAGTCATGAATAAAAATTTTGAGAGTAGACACCCTTGTATTGTTTCCAGTCTTAGAGGAAAAATATTCAGTCTTTCACCCATGGTATAATGTTAGCTGTAGCTTTTAATTTTTAATTGTTCCCCTCTGCTATTCTTCTGAGGATTTTTGGCATGAATAGCGTTAACTCGGTCATTGCTTATTTCTACATAGATTGATATAAATATGTGATTTTCTTCTTTAGATAGTGAATATAATTGATTACATTGATTTTGAACAATGAGCCAACCTTTTCTCACTGAAATAAACCCCATTTGGCAGACTAGTTAATTCTATTTGATACTGTTTTAAGAATTTTGCATCTATATTCATAAGAGATATTGATCTGCAGTTTTCTCTTTTGTACCATCCTTGGTTTTTATATCAAGTTAATAGGATTTTCAGTAAATGAATTGAAAAAGGTTCTCTTGTAGTTTATAGAAGAGATTATAGAATTAGTGTTAATTCTTTCAACATTTGGTAAAAAATTTCAGGTAACTCATTAGAGACTGGGTATTTGTTATTGAGAAGATTTTTAAACTATGAATTTAATTTAAGAGTTTTAAGTTTTTGAGATTTTATTATTTTTATTTTATTTTAAATCAATCTTTATTGTTCATATTATTACAAAAGTTCCTCATTTCCCCCCCCCCCCCCCCAGGTTCCCAACCCACCCTCTGCCCTTTCCCCAAGCCCCATTGTCCTCATCCATAGGTGCACAGTTTATGTTCAGTCTCTTCCCACACCCACCACTCCCCTTGTCAGTCCACTCCCCTCTCATATCTCTGATTCTATTATAATCAACAGTTAATATTGTTCACCAGGTTTTTTAATTTCCTTGGGTTTTTTTAATTAATAAACTTTTATATTTTTAAGAATAAATTTTAAAATCTAATAATTTTAAACCTTGTTTTTTCTGCCCTGGGAACTGGGAAGCAAACTTGTTTACATGTAAACTTGCCCTTGGGCTATCAAAAGGCATAGCCATTCAAATGTAAATGGACACATTGTTTAAAGATAGCTGCTGGTTGGAATTGGATTACCTGTTCTGTGTGGGAAGGGCTTGTCCTCCCCTTTCTCCATTAAAATTAAGGTGTTAGCTTTAAAACCTCTTTTTGGCAAGAGACCTTAAACTTTCAGAACTTTAAATTTTTCAGGTAGCAAATCAATTAGTTAGCATTTTCTCAAATCAATAATACCTCCACATGCCCAAGGATACACTTCAAACAAAAGACACATCCAAATAGATCAACCAACCTCATCCAGACCCCACACAAGGCACTCATAGATCAACACCCCAGTGCTCCAACAACTCAACACATCCAGATCTAAGCCTTCATCACCTGATTCAGCAGACCCTCAAGTTCCCCCAAAAGTTTCCAGCCATGTCTGAGAAGCAGCCCTGGGGCATGGGCAGGCAAGGAGCAAGCTGTTTTCTGCCCGGCTGCTCCGGGCCTGGCCTCTGTTACTCCGGGCCAGGCTGCTGCCTCTCCTGGCCTGGATGCTGCTGCTCTGGGCCCGGCTGCTCTGGGCCCGGCTGCTGCTGCTTCGGGCCCGGCTGCCACTGCCCCGGGCCTGGCCGCTCTGGGCCTGGCCACCGCCGCTCTAACATTCTGTCTTATTTTTTTTATTTATTTTTTTAAACGCATTTATGTTGCAATGTTGGCTGATGAGTTGAGTTCTGTCTTAATCTTTGATTTTTCAAGATCTTCTTTGTATTCTTTCACAAGTAATTTTACTATCTTTTAACTATAACTTGACTTTTTCACATTGAAAACTTCTTCGGTTTCTTCCTCCTCATCTTGGAAGCTCAGCAGGCTGGCCTGCGGCGCCCCTTTGTTCTCCGCGGCCTCCTGCTTGGCTTCAGCCTGTTGCTGGGTTCGGCTCCGTGGCCCACTGTCAGCGGTAGCGGGCCCAGAGGCACCTCCCCCCGGGGGGCCCTGTTGCCCGGCTCCTTGCCAGCACCCGGTGGCGGCAGCTGCGGTGGCGGCTCCCGCTCCTCATCATGCTCTTCACAGTTCCTGAGGTTCAGCGTGCCTTCTCTCTCCTTCCCAGATGGCAGAGCCTCCTCTTAGCCAGCCATCTGGCGCCTCAGGGGCGTTGTTTCCCCTGTTTTCCAGTTCTAAATTCAAGTTTGTTGTGGTAGGCTGCATTCAAGTGTCTACCCTATGCCACCATCTTGGTTTCCCCAAGTTTTTGAGATTTTCTATTTCTTCTTTAGTCTGTCTTAATAGCTTATCTTTGTAGAGGTATTGGACTATGTGAATCACACTTTCAAATTTATATGTATAGAGTTGTTTGTACTATTCCTTAATTATCCTTTTGATGTCTGCAGGGAAATATATTCCAGATTTATGTCTTCTCTTTGTTTTTTAATTAGTCTTGCTGGAATTTTGACAATTTCATTCATCTCATCAAAGAACTAGCTATTTGTTTTATTTATTAAACGATTTTAGAGAAAGAAAGAAATATCGATTTGTTATTCCGCTTATTTATGCAATCATTGGTGTGTTTTTAAAAATATTTTTTATTGATTTTTAGAGAGAGAGGAAAGGAGAGGAATAGAAAGTTAGAAACATCGATGAGAGAAGACCATCATTGATCGGCTGCTCCCTGCACAGCATCTACTGGGGCTGAGCTGTAACCCTGGCATGAGCCCTGACTGGGAATAACACCAACTCCCTCTTTGTTCCTGGACTGACACTTAACTGCTAAGTCATGCTAGCGGGGCATTAGTTATGTTTTGTCAAAGCTTTTACCAGGTTATATGATAAAGAACTAAGAGCTTAAAACAGGAGCCAGTGCTATTTCAAATACAAAAAGATACTTATACCAATCAATTTAAGGAGATAATTGATCATTATTTTACATTTTTAATATATTTTATTGCTTGTTTAAAGAAAGGAAGGGAGGGGGATAGAGAGTTAAAAAACATTGATGAGAGAGAAACATCAATCAGCTGCCTCCTGCACACCTTCTACTGGGGATGTGCCTGCAACCAAGGTACATACATGCCCTTGACCAGAATCGAACCTGGGACCTTTCAGTCTGCAGGCTGAGGCTCTATCCACTGTGCCAAACTGGTTAGGGCAAAATTTATTATTTTAAAAGAGAAAACAGAAGCAGATGAACTATAATTTGACTTCAAAGAAAGAATGTAAATTCTATAATTTACAAAGAAAGAATGTAAATTTCTAATCAAATTACACCCTATCAGTTACAAAGATAAACTGTATTAACTAGCCAAATATTTACTTAAAGCTTAAATACAAAGAATGAAGGTAATATCAAGTTTGTGAATGTCATCCTAAATTCATAAAAGTATTATTGACTAATGCATGTAGAATGTACTTTAAAATGGGAATTTATCATTTGACAAAGATTGAAAACCTTAATAATCACACATAGAAATCTTGTTTTCCTCCATGCTCACAGGTGGAAAATGACGCAACCTTTCATCTTTCTAGCTATTAGTTCATCCCATATGATCTACTGTAGCTATGCCCCTCAAGTGCATCCACCCTGGGTCAGGACGGCATTTCTGATTTGCTGTGGTACACCAGTTAGTGTCTTCTTTATGTTGACTCAGAAAATAGCAAATGCACCCCCTCCATGGTCTCCTGGGAAGTCTGATTACTGATGACTCAGCAAAGGCACCTAAAAGGGCCTATGGATTATACTGAGTTGAATCACTCAGAACACACTTACTACGGCTTTTCCTATTTATATATATATATATATATATATACTAGAGGCTCAATGCCCAAAATTTGTACAAGAGGCTCAGCTCTTGCAGCCCCACCTTCATCTGGAAGGTTACCCAGACAGTCGTCTGAAAGGTCATCCAGAAGGTCACCCGGAAGATTATCTGAAAGGTTGTTCTGCTGTTCAGTCTAATTAGCCTATTATCTCTTTATTATATAGGATGGCTATGAATTAGGTAGGTTATAATCTAAAGTATCTGATTTCTCTTTCTTTTTTTTTTAGTTTTAGTCTCAATTAAGTATCTTCATAATTATGTTGAGTAATGAGTTGGGACAAAATATACCAGGCATACCGGTTAATGCGGATTTTTTTCAATAGATAGAGTTACACATATGTTGATAAATATGCGATTTGATATGTATGCTATTTTGTTGTATTGAGAGCAAGCTTTAAAATTTCATATGCCACATTTTCTGAAGGTGTTAACATCATAGATATGTTTATGCTTAAAAATGTCGAATTTAGTGCCTAAAAAAGAGCATTTGCAGGAAGTTTTAATTCATTACTTTGAAGAAAAGTGCTGCTGAACGTTATCATATACTTTGGGAAGCTTATGGGGAACATGGTCCATCTCAAGATACTTGTGAATGCTGGTTTAACTGCTTTAAAAGTGATGATTTCGATGTGAAAGACAAAAAAGGCCAGGTCAACTGAAAAAGTTTGAAGACCAACAATTATAAGCCTTATTGGATGAAGATGCATATCAAACACAAAAACAATTTGCAGAAAGATTAAACATTGCTCAGCAAACAATTTCCAATGATTTGCAAGCAATGAGAAAGATTTTAAAGGGAGGAAAATGGGTGCCACATCAACTGAAGGAAAGACAAATGGAAAACCAAAAAGTCATCAGTAAAATGTTGCTTCAACAGCATGGAAGAAAGTCTATTTTTGCATGGAATTGTGACTGGTCATGAAAAGTGGATTTATTTTGAAAATCCCAAATGCACAAAATCATAGGTTGATTCAGGTCAACCATCAACATCGACTGACTGCAAGGCCAAATCACTTCAGAAAGAAGACAATGCTCTGCCTTTGGTGGGATCAGGAGGGTGTGGTGTATAATGAGCTTGTAAAACCAGGTGAAACCATTAACACTGAATGCTACCAACAACAAATAATTAATATGAACCACGCTTTGATTGTGAATTGATCAGAATATGCTAGAAGACACAGCAAAGTAATTTTGCTTCATGATGATGCACCATCACACACTTCAAAACCAGTTAAAGACACCTTAAAAGATCTTGCCTGGGAAGTATTAACCCTCCCTCCATTTTCACCAGACCTTGCTCCTTCAGATTACCACTTGTTCTGAAAGCACACATACTTTCTGAGCAGCATTTCAAAACGTACGAAGAAGTGGAAAATTGGGTCTCTGAATGGTTTGCCTCAAAACAAGAAAAGTTCCATTGGGATAGTATCCACAAATTACCTGAAAAATGGGGGAAATGTGTAGCTAGTGATGAACATTACTTTGAATAAAGCACTTCTGATGTTTCTCTTGAAATTATCGTGTTTTCTTTGATTCCAGTTGTGATGAGCTGTGGATTGGAAACAATTAATCTTCCTCCATATAGTGAATGAAGCCCTACATACTACCCAGTGATCCTATTTCTACAAAGATCCTTATTCTTTGGTCCAACGGTCACCAACTGGTGGCCCAAAGACCACTGGTTGTCCATGAGGTCCCAAAAGGTTGGCAACTGCTGCTTTAGTCCATAGTTTTTGTACATAATTTTTTTCAGTTATGATCTGTTTGAGTAAATATATATTTAAAATAAACTTTCTGTATTTTTGAATTTTACAATTTTATAATATGGGTAAAAGCACAGAAAAAAATAAGGATTTTTATGTTCTTTGTTGAATTCTTGGTCTTCATTATTCCCTCTCACCCTCAAGTGGTGGTGAAAATGTAAAAGCAGTTTAAGTGTTTTATTTCTGTTAGTGATGAAATATTTCAGTTCTTAGAGAGTTACCCATTTGAGAGATAGATCTAGTTCTATCATAAAAAGATTATAGCCATTTGCAATTCTCCTTGGAATTTAAGTAATAGTTTAAAGGAAACCTGTGGAATACATAAAGCAGTAGCATCAGAAGTACTGTCAACAATATAAATCAATTTTCATATCTAGGTGAAATTGAGCTGGACCCCCAAAAAGATAAAAAATGAAAGGATTGGAGAAATTTTATTGTTGTACTAATTACTATTTTTATAATTATCTGTGGTTTAGAGAAAAAGTTAAAAACAAAATAAACACCAGTGTAATGCTGCAACTATTATATCTAATGAATCATCAATATTTATAGAGAAAAGATTTACTAATAATACTAAAGAATTAAATGCTCATTAAGAGAGAATCTGGAACAAAACATATGCTATATTGACCAAACAAATAACCATCAAAGGCATATAGGAATCCTTCTTTCAGAGTGAGAAATCTTCCTTCTTGGAGTCTACTAAAACAAAATAGAGTTAGAAAATAAAATTAAGTAATTGTGCTGTGTTTAGGCTATGGGGAAGAAATAAATAAAAAGCTAATTGGACAGAAAAGTAGCAAGAAATCAGGGAAACCAGGTTTCTTTGTTGCTTGTGGTGTTTTGCTTCAATAAATTAGAAAGGTATAAATTACACTGCAAATTGAAATTCAATCTACTGCCATAAATAGAAAAAAACTGAGTATATCTACCTTTGCATTTTCATCTATGGAACATTTAGAACTGTGACAAAGGGATAACCTGACATCAAAGCTTCTTCTTCTTTTTTTTTCTTTTTTTTCCCCCCCTTCAAATTGCTGTTTAAAAAAATGTTGAAGAAGGTGAGACTCATCAAAGGATTTGGCAAAGAATTAAGAGGGCAACTACAATGTATTATATACCATGTGCCTTGAAGCTCAGACAAAAGTGAGAAAAATTAGAAATATTGGAGTATGATTATATCAGCATTGATATTATACTACAATATATCTAAACCAAAATTTATTTACATTTTAAACCCATATGATTCAAAAATTTTTCCAAAATCTGAACCTGTTCTCACAGTTAAAACCAAAAGCTTGGTCTATATCGCTAAGATTACTTTTAGCTTAAATGTTCTATGATTTAAACATGTATGTGAAGTGAAATGACATTTAATAAAGAACCAGAAGTTCTCATTTAAAACATAGGGTGAATTTAAGGAGTGGGCTTGGTTATCTTTCTTTAACAAGTTATCTAATTTCCACTTCATTCTAGATCCATAATTTAGTGAATGGATATATATATTTTTAATGAAAATAATGTCATGAATATATCTTCCAAATTATTGTGAAATCTATGCTTATGCAAATTGAAATAAAATATATCCTTTTATATCAAGTGACTGAAACGCATTGGAGAGAAGGGTAAATCCCAGTGTTGGTGGAGGTATGGAGACTCAGGTCTTCTTGTGTGCTGCTGATAGGAGTATAGACTGGGAGGGTGTGTTCATGTCCCAAAGGAAAAAGATGTAAGCCCAACCTGCACAATATGTTTATGAAAATGTCATTTGCAGTGCCAGAAAATGGAAGCAATCTCTGTGTCAGTATGAGAAGAGGTAAAATGTCATGACTACACACTGCTGATTAAGGCAATGAAGACTATTTTACAATGAAGAGAGACCTTAAAATATATATTGTATTGTACAAAAGTAAGAAACAGAATGTCATATACCAGGTAGAAAAATTAAAAATATATGCAAAGAAAACAATGGAAAATCATTTTTTAGCATATAAAAAATACACAAATAAACACAATAAAATGGTTGTCTATGACACAGGAGAAGAGAATTGAAGTATAGAGATAAACAAGAATAAATGTCAATCATCTGAGAGATGCAAATCAAAACCTCAATGAGGTACCATCTCACACCTGTCAGAATGCCTATCATCAACAAATCAAAAAATGACAAGTGCTGGTGATGATGTGGAAAAAAAGGAACCCTCTTGCACTGCTGGTGGGAATGCAGACTGGTGAGCCACTGTGGAAAACAGTATGGAGTTTCCTCAAAAAATTTAAAAAAAGAAACTTCCATTTGACCCAGTAATCCCACTTCTAGGAATATAGCCCAAGAAAACAGAAACACCAATGTTAATAGCAGCACAATTTACTATAGCTAAGATTTAGAAACAGCCTAAGTGCCCATCAGCAGATGAGTGGATTAAAAAACTGGTACATCTATCTACACAGTGGACTACTACTCTCTAAAAAAGAAGGAATTCTTACCATTTGCAGCAGCATGGATGGAACTGGAGAGCATTATACTAAGTGAACTAAGCCAGTGAGAGAAAGATAAATATCACATGATCTCACTCATTTGTGGAATATAGTGAACAACATAAACTGATTAACAAAAGTAGAACCAGACACATAGAAACATTGAACAGACTGTCCAGCCTATTCATTAAGGGAGTCGTTAGGGGGTGATCAGGCTGGCAGGCAGAAATGTTTAGGGGCAATCAGTAAGGCAGGCAGGCGAGCAGTTGGGAATCAGCAATTCTGGATTGTGAGAGGGATGTCTGACTGCCTATTTAGGCCCAATCCCAGTAGGAACGGGCCTAAACAGACAACCAGACATCCCTTGAGGGGTCCCAGATTGGACAGGGTGCAGGCTGGGCTGAGGGACACCCTTCTCCCACCCCATGAATGAATTTTGTGCACTGGGCTTCTAGTTCTATCTAATAAAAGAGTAACATGCAAATTAACCATCACTTCCTGATAAAAATGGCTTCACCCACAGCCGAGAAGGAGGGAATATGCAGATTGATGGGCCAAAATGGTGACACTGGCCTGAGCCATGGAGCCTGTGGAGACCAGTGGAAGGCTTGGTGTCCTCAGTCACCACAGCAAACAAGGACGCCAAGCCTGATGAGAGAGCAGATCTGGAGAGTGGGGGGAAGGCTTGGCGTCCTTGATCCCCAGCTCAGAGTGGGAGATGGGCTGGAAGGGTTGGCCTCCTGGGTCACCCCAGTGACCTGGAGAGTGGGGGGAAGGCTTGGCATCCTGTATTGCCCCAGAGCAGAGCAGGAGATGGGCGGGAAGGTTTGGTGTCCTGGGTCACTGGGGAGGGCAGTTGGAGGCAACAGGCCTGAGGAGAGGGCAGTTGAGAGGGACCAGGCCTGCAGGGGAGGGCATTTTAGGGGAAATTGGGCCAGCAGGGGAGCAGTTAGGCATCAATTAGGCTGGCAGGGGAGTGGTTAGAGGTGATCAGGCTGGCAGGCAGAAGTGGTGAGGGGCAATCATGCAGGCAGACAGACAGGCGAGCAGTTGGGAGCCAGCAGTCCTGGATTGTGAGAGGAATCAGGCCTAAACAGGCAGTCGGACATCCCTTGAAGGGTTCCAGATTGGAGAAGGTGCAGGTTGGGCTTAGGGACACACCTCCACTTCCTGTGCATGAATTTCATGCACCAGGCCTCTAGTAATAAATAAACAGACAAGTAATTAAAATGAAAAATAATACCATGTCATAATCTGGGGATTACAATTAACTCATGCTATATACCAAGAGTCTAGAAGAACTAATATAAAGAAAATTTAATGAATATATTATTTGAAATGAAATAAAATAAATACCAAAAACAATTCCTCAAATTGAAAACAAAACAAAACAAAAACCTCCATAAGATTTGTAAGATGTGTACATGCTGAGCACTATATACCCACCAAATGCAGGTTTATGCTATTTACTCTTTTAAAAATATCTATGTATTTTTATTGATTTCAGATAGGAAGAGAGAGATAGAAACATCAATGATGAGAGATAATCACTGATCTGCTGCCTTCTGCATGCTCCACACTGGGGATTGATCCTGCAACCTGTGCATGTACCCTGGTGGGGAATTGAACCATGACCTCCTGATTCATAGGTCAGTGCCCAACTACTGTGCCATTCTGGCTGGGCCCATTTACTCTTAATGTATCATCTCTTTTCACCCTCACAGTAACCCACAAAATAGACATTCTCATTCTCAATTACATTTGGGGAAATTGATCCCTAAGCTACCCAAAGGTAGACAACATTTTTTTTATAGAAACTATATTCCAACCTACATTTCTTAACAATGAAGCTCACCTACTAAACCTCTATAAAATGCATACTTAGGCTCTCATACTAGTCCACAATTATTATGTCTTATTCCTATCCCATCCACCTCACTGCTTGTTTAATTACTTTTAATTCCCACTGTTCCCTGGCAAGCATTCTCTGATGTTCCAGGAGGTCTCATCATCACCAAATGCACTATCTCTTTTCTGCTAGAGTTGATGATGCTGATCATGCTCTTGAGACTACTGACTCCTGTTCCTCACCCCCGTGGTAGTAACTTATCTTTTCATACAACTCTGACTTCTTTGTCCAGCTTTCTAAACGTTGGCATTTCTCAGGGTTTTAATTTTGGTGATTTCAGGCACTGTTAATCCTTCTGTGTGTTTACTTGTGATATTCTCAGGCAATCATAGTCTATAGATTGATGATTTCTAAATCCATTCTCTTCTACAGATATAGAAATCGGATTTAATTTGCTTCCCTTTTCCTCTGCTTTCCATAATCAATCAATGGACAATTCTCAAAGATTTTAATTCCTAAAATTTTTCTAACCCATACTATGATTTTATTTATTTTTTCATTATTAAAAAAAAGATGTTTTTATTGATTTCAGAGAGAAAGGGAGGAGATAGAAACATCAATAATGAGAGAGAATCATTTATTGTGTGCCTCCTACAGGCCCACATTGGGGATTAAGATTGAAACCCAGGCATATCCCCTGACCAGGAATTCATCCAGGACCCCCTGGTTCATAGGGCAATGCCCAACCTCTGAGCCACACCAGCCAGCATAATCCTACTCTGATTTTAAACCATATTAAAACTACCTTGGTTCACAGCTGAATTTTTTCTTGGCCACCTGATGGATTTTCTTTTTTCTGCTTTTGTTTTTCTTAACTGAAATCATCTGAATCCAGCTAACCTACCAATGTTGAAAAGTACTTTTTCAACTCTTCAATCACTTTTAATTATCTACAGTGTTATCAAATTAGTCATTATTCAAAGATGAAATCATATTAAGAATTAGAAAATATTTTGAACTAAAGGATAAGAACTCATAAAAACAAAACAAAACTGTAAGATGTTAATCAAGTAGTCTTGTGAAGGAGATAGCTTCTTATGCTTATACTAGAGGCCCACTGTACAAAATTTGTGCATGGCAGGGTGTTGGAGTGTCCCTCAGCCCAGCCTGCACCCTCTCCAATCAGGGACCCCTCAAGAGATGTCCGACTGCCTGTTTAGGCCCGATCCAGGACTGTTGGCTCCCAACTACTCTCCTGCCTGCCTTCTTGATTGCTCTAACTACTTCTGCCTGCCAACCTGATCACCCTGTAACTACTCCTCTGCCAGCCTGATTGATGGCTAACTGCTTCCCTGCCAGCCTGATTGCCCCTAACTGCCATCCCCTGCAGGCCTGGTCACCCCCAACTTTCCTGCTCTGCTGGCATGGTCACCTTAACTGCCCTCCCCTGCAGGCTTGATCACCCAAGACTGCCCTCCCTTGCAGGCCTGGTCCCTCCAAACTGCCCTCCCCTGCTGGCCTGATCAGCCACAACTGCTCTCCCCTGCTGGCCTGATCCTTCCCCTGCTAGCCATTTTGTGGTGGCCATCTTGTATCCACATGGGGGTAGATATCTTGTGTGTTGGTGTGATGTTCAACTTGCATATTACTCTCTTATTAGATAGGATTAGAAAAGAAAAAACATACATGTAAATTAAAGTGAATGTTCTAAGTGTTCATCTAAATAAACTAGGAAAGAGAGTGAATTAAACCCAAAACAAGTAGAAGAAAGAAATTAAAGGATAAAAGCAGCATTCATTAGTAGAACATGCACAAATGAGATGAGAAATAAATAAGAACAAAAGCTAGTTATTTTATTTTATTTTTTTATTTATTTATTTTTAATATATTTTATTTATTTTTTACAGAGAGGAAGGGAGAGAGATAGAGAGCTAGAAACCTCGATGAGAGAGAAACATCGACCAGCTGCCTCTTGCACACCCCCTACTGGGGATGTGCTCGCAACCAACGTACATGCCCTTGATTGGAATCGAACCTGGGACCTTTCAGTCTGCAGACCGATGCTCTACCACTGAGCCAAACCGGCTTCGGCAAAAGCTTGTTATTTAAAAAAAATAAACTATCCTAGAGAGCTTTGGACATTAGAAGTAACACTTAAAAATTATGATAATCTTCATACCAATAATTTCTACAATTTAGATGAAATAAACACTTTAATAGGCAGAAATTATTAGTACTGAAATTATTATGTTACTGAATCATACAAAACAGTTTTTGCAACTTTTTCTTTTCTAATCTTTTTTTCTTTTCTAATCTGATTCCAAAAGAAATAGAAAAGCATAATTCAGCAAGAGGAAAAAAATAGGGAAATTATATACAGTATATTTAGTACATTTTCAGTGTTTGTATGAGTCTATTTGGGCTGTTCTACCAAATAATTATCATATATCGTATATCATATATTTGTAAACAGTAATCTATTATCGCAGTTCTGCAAACTGGACGTCCTAGTTCAGAGCACCTGCAGGTTCTTGGTCTGTTCAGAACCCGCTTCCTCGTTCATAGAAGGCCCACATCTTGTTGTATTCTCACATGGTAGAAGGGGTCAGGCAGCTCTCTGAGGCCCCTTTTATAAGGGCACTAATACCATGCAGGAGGGCTCCACCCTCATGACCTAATCACCT
Organism: Pipistrellus kuhlii; assembly: GCF_014108245.1. Lineage (NCBI taxonomy): Eukaryota > Metazoa > Chordata > Mammalia > Chiroptera > Vespertilionidae > Pipistrellus > Pipistrellus kuhlii. Next base: position 36,800,429 of record NW_023425449.1, read on the forward strand.
CACAAAGGTCCACCTTCTAATGCCATCACATTGAGAATTAGGTTTCAACACAAGAATTTTGGGAGATACATTCAGAATATCCTGGGATGCGGTTGACTGGGAAGGGACATGAGAGAATTTGAGGAGGTAATTGAAATTTTTTATCCTGTTTCGGGGGGTAATCAGTCTATATTTTTGTCAGATCTCATCAAACTGAACATTTATTTCATGTAAATTGTACCTCAGTAGAATTTATTTTAAAGTTGCAAAAACTGTTTTGTATGATTCAGTAACATAATAATTACAGCCGTCTGACCATTAGGAATAATTCTTACGAAGTTACAAAGGAGAATTTAATAAATGTCAGTCCCCAAACATTCTTTGAGAATTTAAGTGAAATACATTTGAATTCTAATTTTAATGTGTTTAATTGAAGGGGGGAAATGGAAAAGTAATATTCACTGATAAAATAACTATCTTGTGAATTTTTTTCATATTTTCTCTCATCAAACCCTTTACCACTTTACACATGAAAAATTGGAGACACAGAAATATTAAGAAAATTGACCAAAATCTCCATCTTTTAAAGTGATAGAGTTAGCAGTAAAGCTAGGTCTATCTAATTCCACAAAGTGATTCCGCAAACTGCATGCGGAATTCACTTATGGGCACTTATGAGTCCTTATGAATGTTGTCTGTACTATGTGTGATGTTTTGGGTTCCTAGAATTTCCATCAGACAAGTGGGCAATAACCACAGCTTTAGAAATTTTTAATGTAAAGATTTTTTCTACTCTTCTTTGGAGCTTTTCTCCCCTTTGCCCAGAATTTCTGAATCATCCTAAATTTCAATATCAAATCTCACTAAGTTGGATGCAAAAGATAACAGTTCACATAAATGATAGGATGCAAATGATAAGATGTTCTTGAAGAAATACAGCTTCGTCACTTTCAGGGAGAGCGTGTAACTTGAACTGTCCTAATGAAGGCCAGCTCATGGAAGTGCTGGGGTTGAACAGATTAGAATCATTTCCAATTAGCATACCAAAGCACTCTTCAGAATCCTGCTGATTGAAGCTTGTATTGCGCCTTCCTTTCAAGTGAAACACACTAAAATGTTTTAATAGTTTTCATTCCTAACTTGATAAATATTTTCGTCTTATACCTGAGTCTTCTAGAAAATCCTTTGTTGGAGATTGAATAAAATTAAATAAAAATAAACCTCTCTCAGAAATGCATCACAAATGTGACATTGGGGAAAGCAGAAATAGAGAGGCTTAGCTGCAAGCAAAGTTATTAAAATGTCTAAAAATCTAGAGTGGTACCAAAAGGCAGCTGTAAAAGTTAGTCCCTTGGAGTTGAAAGAGAATTCATATGTATCACAAGTTCCAAGGATTCCTCTTGCAAGAGAAAATATTTGCAGTAGGGGACAGAGGAAAGTCTCTTTTTTTTTTTTTTTTTTTTTTTTTTTTTTTAATATATATTAATTTCTTGAGCTGCTTGCAGTCAGAGCCATCCCCTCTGCTGTTCCCTGGCACCTCTGGAGGTCTTTGAGCCAAGGCCCAAGCTGCATGCCTGTCCCAACAGCGCTGTTTTCTCTTCAAAGAACGGTTGCCACAGCCTCTCAGTTCTGTGCAGGAATTGAAAAGCCTTTGAAATCGGTGCAGCCTCACTGCACAGCTAGTAATAAGCATTAGAGGAAAACACGCAGCTCATTTGTTTAAAAGTTCATTCACTTCAGTGTGATTTAGACAGATGTGAGGTGGGTTTTGCTTAGTGCTGTTCGGCCCCATGGCAGAGTAGAGCTAGGTCTCCTTTCAAAGAGCTCTTCCGTCCTGCCCATTGCTGAGCTTCTGCAACAATGGTGCTTTGAAAGGGGACCAAAAAAAAAAAAAAAAAAAAAAAAAAAAAAAAAAAAAAAAGAAAGAAAAGAAAGAGAAAAAGAGAGATGACACTAGGGGGAGAGGCTGACAGCTCAGTCCAAACTCAAACAGCCCTTCTAGTGGCCAGGACAGAGGGGCACATCAAGGTGCGCTGAGGTCTGGGTTCAGAACAGCCCAAAGAATTAATTTAAAAGAATCTCCCCGCCCAGTCCCCATAAAGGCAGCAGCAACAGCTCTGGTAAAATAAGTTCCCAGATCACAGGGCACTTAGCCATGTAGATTCTGCAGTATTCCCTGAGAAAACTAGATTTTCTGGGCAACAAATCCAAGCAACGGTGGACTCCGAGGTGACTTCCCACCAGGCACAAATAACACGTGAAAACCACTGATGCTTTTCCTTGAATAGGGGACCTGAACCATCAGCACACATTACTAGGGACAAGGTATTTCCTCCAGAACAATGCTCTTTGCAAAGAGGCCTGTGTTCATTAGTCATGATGCATGCAAACTAACCGTCACTTTGAGATGTGAGGATTCATGGCAATGTTTTCCCTAACCTGCACAGACATATTGATAGTGCTGAGGTATGATGCTAATTCCACAAACAAATGGATCTTGCTGAAAGCTCAGAGATTGCTTTTATATTTAAAACCTTATTTTGAGAGCTGTCAGGCTACAGATACCACAAATCCAGTCACTCAAGTGTACCAGAGATTTTTCAAGGAAATCTGAACAGTACAAATGATAAAATATAATTATCATTTGGGTTTGATGTATTTAAAAGCACATGTCTAGGTCATCTTTTTTTTTAAACCACACTAAATTCCTAGGCAGAATTAGAGCAACTTTCCAATCCAGCTGCTTGGGAGCTAAATAAAGCTTGAAAGAAATGAAAAGGCCAAGGAAAAACGATGCTATTGAAAGACAAGAGTTTAATTATATGCCTATCCAGGTAGTTCTCGGGTTACGTCGGAGATCTGTCTTGCTGGCATGACATAACGCGATTTTTGCAGGAAGTCGGAGCCCACCTACATAACTACCTACATCACTCACATGGAGCACATACACAGCAGTAATGGCACATATGTATGTACATCGAAGTGATGGAACTCCCTTTTTTTTTTTTAATAAATACTATAAATGGAAGATGGAGACGTAACCACGAAATGACGTTAAGTAGGGTCCAACGTAACCCGAGGACTGCCTGTAATTAGGCAATCATGTGGTAACTTGAGTGTGGCTACTTCCAGTGATAATTTAGTCCTCCACTGAAATGCTTTATCAATGGATAGAATTTGAACAAATTTAAAGATTCAGTGAAATGGAGTTGAGCTCTGCAGGATGAGAAGGTGGTGAGTGTAGTGAAGAGAGAACTGGCTTGGAGCTGTGCAAATGTGAGCTAGAATCCTGACCTGATTACCTCCAAGCAGCATCACCTTGGCCAGTAAGTAACTGGCTATAGGATGGGTTGCTGAGAAAAAAAGAGTATAAGACTGATCTTTATGAAGTGATGCCTTTGGAACCAGCACTTGAGGGGAAGAGGGGAAGGAGGCTGGAGTGAGCAGAAGGGAAAAGTTGAGTTGAGATGCCTATCTAAATGAAGGCCCAAAAGATTCTGCCCCCATGTGGACACAAGATGGCCACCACAAGATGGCCGTCAGGGGAGGGACCAGGTCTACAAGGGAGGGAAGTTGTGGGCCATCAGGTCATCAGGGGAGAGCAGTTGGGAGGGACCAGGCCTGCAAGGAGGGTAGTTGGGGGCGAGCAAGCCTGCAGGGGAGGGCAGTTAGGGGTGACCAGGGTAGCAGAGGAAGGAAGTTGGAGGCAACTGGGCCTGCAGAGAAAGGAAGTTGGGAGGGACCCAGGCCTGCAGGGGAGAGCAGTTAGGGGCAATAGGGCTGGCAGGCAGCAGTTAGGCATCAATAAAGCTGGTAGGAGAGTGGTTAGGGGGTGATCAGACTGGTAGGCAGAAGTAGTTAAGGGCAATCAGGAAGGCAGGCAGGCGAGCAGTTGGGAGCCAGCAGTCCTGGATTGTGAGAGGGATGTCAATCTGGGACACCTCGAGGGATGTCTGACTGCCCATTTAGGGGCCCAAACGGGCAGTCGGACATCCCTTGTGGGGTCCCAGATTGAAGAGGGTGCACGTTGGGCTAAGGGCCCTTCCCCATGCATGAATTTCATGCACCAGGCCTCTAGTTATAAAATATTTGAGAATATTACAGAGACACGTGCAAAAAAAGAATCTATAAGAATGAGATTAGAATGAAAGATCAATGGCGCTGTTTTAAAATGAAAGTACTATTATTATTCAGAAATGGTGAAGGCAACAGATCAGGAGATGACGGGCACTAAAAAGATAGTGTTGCCTTGGATGGTGTGGCTCAGGTGGTTGAACGTCATCCCATGCACTGAGAGGTTGCCAGTTCAATTCCCTCTTAGAGCAAATGCCCAGGTTTGCAGGCTCTATTCCCAGAAGGGGAACATGCAGGAGGCAGCCAATTAATGTTTCTCTCTCTCTCCTTCCCTCTTCCTTCCTTTCTCTGATGTGTAGCCCAGGGGTGATTGGGGCTGGAAAAGAGAGACCCAAAGTATAGAGCCCAGTGTAGGAGGTGGGTGGTAAGCTCAGGATAGGAACATATGCTCCCAGGCATGTTATTTACTATCTCTAGGAACTGGTTAGCCCTAGGAGGGCAGTCACTTTAGAGTCAGCAGTAAAAGCATATTTAACTTTTTAAAATATAAATAAATAAATAAATAAATAAATAAATAAATAAAAAAAATATAGTGCATGCCTTACAGTTCTCAGTAGAAAGGGGCATACCATGTCAGGCAGGGCCACGTGGGGAAACAGTAGCATCAGCCAGGAGGCAAGGCTATGGAAATAGTCCTGCACTAGACTTTGTTGTATTTTCTGCAGAAATGAAGTGGTGACACAAGCTTAGATATTGGCTAGTTTAAATAATGTTAGCAGGTTTGGGGGTACAGGTTGTCTCTAGTTGCCTGGTGTCTGGCCCAGGGGTGATTAGGCCTGGAAAAGAGAGACCCAAAGTATAGAGCCCAGTGTAGGAGGTGGGTGTTAGGCTCAGGATAGGAAACGTATGTCCCAGGCATGTTATTTACTATCTCTAGGAACCAGAGGGCACTCATTGCAGAGTCAGCAAGGCCCCAGATGTCAAAACATCTGGATCAGAAACACATGGTGAATAGAGGAGCAGAGTAGAAGGTCTAGAAAAAGACCCAAGATCCCTAAGTATTTAGTGTAGGATTAAGAGAAGATTTAAAGTTGGCAGGAGCAGGCCTTTGAAAAATGTAGGATTTACATTTACATGTAAACCTGTATTTACATATAACATTCTAGCTACTGATAGGAAAAAAACATAGTCAGGTCCTGATCTCATTTATACTCACACACAAATAAGTTGTATTTTTTTTCTTCTAATTCTCATTTGTATTAGAAAATACAGTTGAATTTGTATTAGAAAATACAGTTGAATACACTTTATAAAATCTATTTCTGATAAGGAGTTGAGAAATAGATTTTATAAAATGTAAACTATGTATATTCTAGAAAGTATACCATTATTTTTAGATTCTGACATTTGCTTCCTCAGTAATCAGAATAAATTTACAATTTGCCCAACCGAGTGGCTCAGTGGTTGCACATAAACCTATGAACCAGGAGGTCACAGTTTGATTCCAGGTCAAGGACATGGAGGGTTGTAGGCTCCATCTATGGTGAGGGGCATGCAGGAGGCAGCTAATCAATGATTCTCTTTCATTGTTGATGTTTCTATCTCTTTTCATCTCCCTTCCTTTCTGAAATCAATAAAAATATATTTACAAATAGGGGATATCCTTTTAAACTAACAACAACAAAAAAACTTCGAAGATTTCTTCTGTCTATAAAATATTTTGCTGATACTGACAGATGACTGTGTATAGCTAGTGTTCATTTATCATACTTTCTAGTATATATGTTATTCAGATCCTACTTTAATCTTGATAATCAGTGTTTAAATCAGTGTTATATTTGTGGTTATAACACAGAACTTTAATATATAACTGATATTTATTATCACAAAAAACAAAAGATTCTAACAGGCAGTACTAACCTCTTAAGTAAATTATGTAAGAGTGACCTACAATAAATGTATGATAAACTCATTTCTCATAGTCACAAGGACTCTGTTAACATCTTTATGTTTTATTTATTCATTTTATTTTTTAAAATTGATTTCAGAGAGAGGAAAAGAAGGGGGGCATGATATAGAAACATCAATAATTAGAATCATTGATCAGCTGTCTCTTGCACACCCCACACTTGGGATCATGCCCACAACCCTTCTTTACTTTAGTTCTACTAAAGAAGTTTACTGTTGACCTAAATAAAATGGCAATTAAGTGTGAATTCCTACATATAGTAGCACATGTATATGCATGACAACTTTTTGTAAGAGCAAATAGGTTATCATTTCAACCTAGAAGGAAATTCCATGGTCTGCAAAATATGGACAAGAAAAGTTTTGAAATTTTGTGTGTGAAAAGTATCCTTATCAATAGTACTTGATTTCCAACTACTCAAGGATCGAGAGCTATCTTTCCCAGATCATTCAATTAACTCAATATCACTTTGCCTTTGACTAACACAACTGTGAAGTCTAGATTGCTTCCAGAGGGTAAAAATAATCTAATGGGTTCTATTTATAGAGATTCTCATATAGTATATTCTCTTAAGGTATCCAGTCCAATATAATAAAAGCCTAATATGCTAAGAATCTACTAGTCTGGTCATCTGTTCAACCAGTCAAAGTGTAATATGCTAATGCTGACATGCATTGGTCACAGAGGGCAGAGAGTAGATTGGTCAACCAGGAACCCTCACCCGCTGGCTAATCTCCCACATCCCAATCTCCTGGCTCCAATCATGCACCAGTGGGGTCCCTCTGCCTGGCCTGCACCTTCTCAAAATCCAGGACCCCTTGGGGGATGTTGGAGAGCTGGTTTTGGCTTGATCCCTCAGGCCAGGCTAAGGGACCCTATTTGTGCATGAATTCATGCACAAGGCTTCTAATTGTGAGATAAAATCCCCACATCTTTGAATTTCTTTCCATGACATTAAGTAACTTTCTCTCATCCTAGGAAGAATTACAATTTCTGAATAATGTGAGAGCTTTGGTATAGAAACTACTGGTATCTTTTATGCATTGTTCATTGGTCATAACTTTCACACTATGAATATTATTTTCATAGGAACCTGCTCCCAGATTCCTGAGACATTTTCCTGGGCATCTTAAAATGTCAGATTTGGTCTCATGGAAGAGTCCCAATGTTTCCTATGATAAACCCTGCAAGATAATGCCTATTATGAGTTGACAGAAATTTATCCCCATTAATGTGTATTGTAATAATATAATTTCTTTAAGAATTTAATGCTTTCACCAATGGTACTTATTTCGGATTAAAGGAGAAGTCTAAAACTTATCATTTATTTTTTTAGGCAATAAACAAAGCAGGTTTCTCTTTAGAGTTTCACTCCTTAATTTTGGTAGTAAATTTTCAGAGTCTACCTTGAAATTGAAAATCTCTAGAAGGATTTTTTACATCAGAAACCCTTAAAAAAAATTCTGAAACACCACTAATTAAGAAATTGACTTTTTAGATAGGCTATTTTTTTAAACATTTTTTTCATTGCACATGATGATTCTCATTAGCTCACAAGTGTTATAAAACAAGTGTTTCATAAAATTCAGTATCTTAATAGCAATTAGGGCAGATTGCACCCTAAATAGAATCTTTTCAAGGTATTAAATTAAGAGCAGCACCTCTGCTTCAGAATAAAGTAGATGATGAGATTCCTGCAGCCCCACAAGACTTTGTACACTACTAAATATGTAAAGCGAGACTGGGAGAGTTTGTGCTTTGGATCTGTAGGCAGAGCAATTCAGGAACATTTAGCACTAATGAAGAACATCAGATAAGGTCAAGTTCATTAGCACTTACCTTCCTTCTCCACAGAGTCCTTCTCTCCTGCTTCATTCCACATTAAAATCTACCTGTGTACTTTTCAAAATAAAAGTACCTATCCATGAGAAAGATTGGCAGCTAAACACCCAACTATCCACATTCATTTGTCAACATCATCAGTAAGTTCCCTTTGTGGTAGCCAACTTTATTTTTTCCTGTTTAAAGAGATATTTCCTTATTTTAAACATAATATTTATGTGTGATAATATTTAATTCATAAAACCAAACAATTAAAATATTAAAGTACCAATCAGTGAAATAGAAGACAGTCTTTTAACTTTTCATATGTCTTCCTTGATTAACTTTTTAGATTATTATGAGTGAAAATAGTGTTTTTTAAGATCACAGTTCATATAATTAAATGGCTACATTTATGATTTATTTTTATGATTTAAAGTGTCCTTTGTGGTATGCAGTATATTTAGCATTTCCCAAAAGGAGAAAATCATTTCCACTTGAGTGGGAGAGGTTGGAATAAAAAATGTTTGTGTACTCAAATACTTTTTTAATTTTAAACATCTTTTTTATGCCTGTTTGAATCAAATACTTTCATGAGATTATTTTGTTGTTTGGATCCCATGTAATGTCCCATTTTCCAGAACTTCTTGTACTTTTATTCATACAAGGAACTGAGATTCCTAGAAACCCAATCAAGATAGGGCTACATTAAGTGGATGGTTTGATTTGTCAATTACTTCATTTCTTCACTCTTTCCATACTGCCCTATTCACTATGCAATGTAAGAAATTATCTCCTTTGCAGCATGTAAGTCAAACCAAAGTGTTAGCTTTTCAGAAATTTTGTAATTTTGCTTTTAGTTGTATTCTGTTTTGGAGGAATTCTTTTCTCAATTCCTTTACTTACTAGATGTGTGACTTTGAATGAGTGAATACACTTAGCCTGTTTTCTTACAGAATCTCTGTGAAGATTTAAGAGATGATGCCTATGGAAGTGCTATTAAAATTTAAACCTAACATGGACATAATATTATACTATTATTAGATTATTATACCCAAAGATATCAGCATTACTATTGTTATCCCTGTTAATGTCCACATGATATGTCCAAAGGCTCTGTGAAAGTGTTAATTAGAAACAATACCAGATAAGTGTTAGGAGAAAAGAGAAAGGATGGCAGGAGAGTTGTGGTAATGATCAGTTCTCCAAGACGTGGTACTGTGTTGTTAATTTCTACAATAAAAACACTGATGCAATATGCACACTATCTTAAAGCAAAGAGAAGTATAATTTACATTTTACAGTCTAAGTAACTTATTTCACATTATTTTAAAAAATTCTTTATTGATTAAAGTATTACATATGTCTCCTTTTCCCCACATTGACCTCTCCTGGCCACTCCTACCCCCAGCACATGCCCTCACCCCCCTAATGTCTGTGTCCATTGGTAATGTTTCATGTTCGATAGCCTTCCCAAGAACTACAAAACACTTTCCTCTGGGAATTACATTATATCAGAGCACTGTTCAATACTAAGGACAATACTGAACATAATTTGAAGGAGTTGAGGTATCACTACTGAATTCAGACCTATTGGTCTCCTATTGTTAAAAATGCCAAATGATATACTGAAAGTTTAGACCAGTGGTCAGTGAACTCATTAGTCAACAGAGCCAAATATCAACAGTACAATGATTGAAATTTCTTTTGAGAGCCAAATTTTTTAAACTTCTGATGCCACTTCTTCAAAATAGACTCTCCCAGGCCAAAGAGCTGCATGTGGCTCACAAGCCGCAATTTGCCAACCACGGGTCTAAACAACAGTAGTACTTGTGGGTATAAGGAAGGACATCAAGCTTTTTCTGAAATGCAAGTTTTATTTTGTTAAATGCATTAATATGATTTTGTCCTTCAATTTTTTTAATGTAAAAAAAATCTATTTTTTCTTAACCAGAGATGTCATTTAAACCTCTTATATACTTGAGTTGAGTAGGTTGAAATGATCTGTTCTAAACCCACTTTAAAATATGTGTTATTGTCTAGGCCAGAGAATTTTCCCCTCATTATCACCTCATAAAACAACTACTAGAGGAGACTAGACTTCTTACCCTAATGCAGTTGTAATGAAGTGAAAGTTTTCTGGTTTGCTTTGGATTCTTCTTCATAGGATTTTGCAACCCAAGCCAGAACATACCTTGGCTCATGTATTAGTGCATTTTTTTTTCTTCCCTAAAAATTAGAGGTTGGAGACTGGAGAGCTTAAATCAAAACAAGGAATTCTTAAACATTTTGTAGTTAGTCATTTACTATGAAATTGTAGTTAGTCATTTACTATGAAACTCACTAAAAGAAAAATCACCAAGTTTCACGAAATCATCCTAATACTGAGAGCTTTTAACAAGTTTAATATAAACATTTAGAGGGCACTAATGGAAGCCCCATTATCCCCAGAGAGTAGCAGTCTCAAACACAGAGAATCTAATTGTGGCCTCAAATATATGTACAAGTCGGTAACATTTTAAGGAACTAGAAAATACTGAAAAGGGAGATTGGATATTTGTGTTGTAAAATCTACATCTACTTATTCGGAAAGACACTAATTAAAAAGCATTATTGGTTTAAACCCCATTAAATAATTGTAATAGGCAATAATGAAATTTTCATTGGTACCATTCTCTAATTTTACATCAACCATCTAAAAAGTCAGATGTAGTAATCACAATCTTTATCAGGTGTTTAGAAAGAGGAAAGTAAGTCTTCAGAAGAGTCACGTTCCTCTACTCCACACACCAGGCAGCTTCTGTAGCACAGGTTTTGTAAACATGCCCCTTCACCACTCATGGAAAAATTCTGCTTTCTTAGTAACAACCACATCATGAGCTGCTGAAGTCTTTTTCAAGAAACCACACTACCACACACTAATGTAGCATATAAACCGTGATTTTCAGAGTTAGTGAATACTACATAAGCTTTTATTAATTTGTGAAATTTTAAGACTTGTCTGACTACACAAAATTAAGAAACAGGTTAGTCTTTATGTTATCATTCACTTATCAACATTTGGGAGAGAAATAGAAAAAGCAAAATAGAGCAATAATTAAGAAAGATGGGGTATTAAACTTTACATATTCTTGCTTTCATTGGGGAAAATGCTATAGGTTAATTTTCTTTTTTTACTTCATGAATAGATGCCACTTTATTTTAGAAGGACCCTTAGAAGCTGTAAATGAACCTATGTTGTCTATTTTCCTAACTTAAGTTTTAAAGTGCATTAACTATTTATTGTACTTCACTGATAAATATGGTATTTATTGAATTAAGGCAATTTAAATATTCTGTGAAAACTTCTGAGGACTGTATATATATATATATATGTATATATATATATATATATATATGTGTGTGTGTGTGTGTGTGTGTGTGTGTGTATTAAAATTATTATATATGTATAAAATGCAATACAATTTCTAAATAAATTATAGGTTTAATATTGTATCAAAATATTCTGCCTAATTTGGAAGGATTAAAGAATATAAAGAATTCTTTCCCCTGGCACTATAAAGCTTCAGAAAGGAAAAGGACACCATAAATTGATAGAATTGTTCAGAAACTCTACCATAGAGTGTTTGTTACATAATATTTGTGAGTGCTGGAGAATCTATCTAAATGTTCTGGGGAATTGCAGCTGTCCAAGACTGGGGACCTGCCATACATTCAAATATATTCAACTAGAGGCCTGGTGCACAAAATTCATGCATTGGGGAGTCCCCTCAGCCCAGCCTGCATCCTGGCTCCTAATTGCTCAGTTGCCTGCCTGCCTGGTTGCCCCTAACTGCACCCCTTTCCCCACTGGCCTGAACGCCCCTTACTACCCTCCCCCTCTGCCAACCTGGTTGACCCCAACTGTTTCCCTTGCCAGCCTAGTCACCCCACACATCCTGCTGTTCAGTCATTTGGTCATCCCTCACTAAACCCCCTGCCGGCCTGGTTGCCCCATGCAGCCTACTTGTTCAGCTGTTTGGTTGTCCCTCACTAATTCTCCTACTGGCCTAGTTATACGCAGCCATCTTGTGAGGGTTAATTTGCATATTACCGCTTTATTATATAGGATTATGTTTGAAGGGCTTACCATGGAAACCTGCTGGAGAACTAAAATATATAAAATAGATAATTAAATATGGAAAAGAGTCATTTTTTTGTAAATATGGTTGAATATTGGTAATTTCTTTTGATTTAGCCTTATGTCTAAAATTGAGGACAAAACATTGCATAGAAGATATCTCTTCATTAAATAAAATGAAAACCAGAGGGAGGACAGCTTATAGTACATTTCAATTTGTGTTAAAAGCTAAGGGTGAAAAGTCTGAGGGGGAGAAATTAGCTCCATTATGATGATGTATTTAAGAAAGAGAAAGGTATGAAGCAACACTGACTTATGAACCCAGTTGTATGGAAGATGTTCACGTACTTTAGTGAGGCAGTGGGAGCAGACCATGACAAAAATAATTATGAGCTAATTTCTGTAGTTTATGAGATGATTAATTGTTTCCATGGTTATTCATATAGCCAATTATTATTTCTTTCACTCAACAAATATTTACTGAGGTTCCACTATATACTAGGAATAGTGAGAGGTGCTAGAGATATACTTGGAAAAAGAACAATTTTTAGAATCATATTCTAGATGATAAATAAGGAGATAAAAGTTATAGTAGGGGGACAATTATAATATATTAAACTCTCTTTCTTCCTCCCTCCTTCTCTGCTTGATTTCTAATAAGCTCAAAACTGTTCCACTTGCAATAAAAAGGAAATAGATGAATCCCTCTTGTGCTTTTCATTCAGTTTTCAACTTCAGTTCTCTCTTTTCCCAAATTTTCTTGCCTCTTTATTTTGGCTGTTCTATTATTTTGGAACGAGAGAGAAAACAAATAAATACATTGAAAATAGCCATGCTGATAAATAGATGTTATTATACTCTGAAAATCTGTTTTCTACTCCAAAAGAAATTGTTATCTTGACTGATAACCATGCAAAGAAGGAAAATTAAAAGACTGAAGTCAGTGGGCCTGAGTCACATTTTTGAAGCGTCACAAATCATGTATCCTTTCTGGAGACAGCAACAGTGAGAATTGTTACCGGGATGAGATGTCGCTGGCACTTGGAAGACCCTCAGTAAATGTTGGTTCCGTCTAACTCTATGAATTCTAGGTTGAGATTGTGATGGGAGGCCCTTGAGATTTTCTCTCATTAGAATTTCCACTTGGTGGCCCCTTCCACTTACTTAAATGATGACATATATCCCTGTTTCACTTGCTAACTTGGTTTCTAGCCATCAAATAGATAGTACTCCTCAATCTTCAATGAAAGATTCATTGCAAGCACTCAGGACTTGTGACAGATAAGTGAATAATTTTGGACCCTGGCATAAGAAGCCATCATCCACCTTTCTGTTAGGAATTGACACTCACCAGACCTCCCCAGCCCTGTTTTACATGACCCTATGGAAAGCCCAAGCCTCCTCTTGAAATCTGATCTGAACATCAGCTCTCAGCCTCCTAGAATTTTCTTCTCCAGTCAATTAACATTGCCATATTTTAAACTTCATCTTGATTTAAGATTTAAGCATCCATGATTTAAGATCAATGCTCCTCAAATGAAACCAACTTTTGCTGCTGCAGGCTGGGTACCTCATGTTCTGAGAGTGGAGTAGGTTTATGTTCTGCTCCCTAGAGCTCCTTGAATGCTCTCTAGTCTTCCAGCAAAAACTCCTTTGAAGCTCATTGACTCCAGATGTTGCATCCTCTCTCCCTCCTCATTGTTGGTCACTCATCAAAAACTTTTGGTTCAAAAATCTTCCTTTTGCAGCTCTCCTACCAATGTTCTGGCCACTCATCCACTTTCCACAAGTAAGATGGACTAGAGAAAGCTGAAAAATGAGTATGAATAGTCACATAGCATATATGAGTCCTAAGTACTATAGGTGTACTCTATAAAGACATAAAGCTAAACTTAAATTACCAAAATTTGATTTACTGCCTCGTGCTGGAACGCATTGTCAAAAAACTCAATGTTAGATTAGTATACAAGTAGTTCCACCACTCCCTGACTGCTAGTCATACATGTCCTTTGCTTTTCCCCTCACACTGCCCCGTGTTCCATTCCATAGAGTATAACTCCACCTCTGCCTATATATTCATTAAGCAGCAGCATCATTCATAATCATCTTATTAGTAGCTGAGCCATTTCTTTGGTGATGCTAGATCTTGCCTGCAGAGGCTCTTCATTGTCAGAAGCTTTACCCTGACTGGGTTCCCATTAAGAACATTTGAAAGCCAATTTGTAAAGCCAACAAATATATAATGAGTTGTAAAAGTTTCCCTTTTATCTTGCTTTTGTGAATGCTTTATAAAGAAAGAAATTTTGGAGTCTAATGAACATGAATACTTAATGGTTCCTGGCAAGGGTTTAAGACTCCCAGCAGGGTTTTTTGTTTGTTTGTTTTAATTATGATGACATTGGACATATTAACAGAGACTTCTAATCTCATATTCTTTTCATTTCATCAACTGTGAAGATTTCAAAATATATATGAAAGGCACACCTGACACACTAAAGCAGGCGTCTTCAAACTACGGCCCGCGGGCCACATGCGGCCCGCAGAGGAGTCTGATCCGGCCCGCCAGGTTTTTTGGGCAGTGAGCGCAGCCGAGGGTTACAGTAGGAATTAGTAGTTCATATAGTCCGGCCCTCCAGCTCTCTGAGGGACCGTGATCTGGCCCCCACTTTAAAAAGTTTGAGGACCCCTGCAAGTATACCTTCTCATCCAGTGGCTTTTTCCTCCATTTTAACACCCTCACTTCCCACTGAAGAAAACCCTTAGTCTGACATTGCTGATTTCTGAAATCTCTGATGCTAAACTTCTGCCTTCCAATCAAAACCTATTTTTTGTAAGTGCTTCTTCCATAAAAATATTTTATCTTTATGGAAAATCGATTTACCTGACTGTATTCTCTGATTCCTCAATGTACTTTATTCTTTATTTTTCCCTTTCCCCAGCTAAAGTTGTACCCAACTTCATTGTAATATTCCCTTGCAAGCATCCTCAGTTTTTAATCTTCTTCAACTGCATTTACCAATAAAAATTCTTACTCTGGATGAAAAATTAGAAAATACCTTACTTGTCCTCACTCACAGATAAGCCACTTCCTTCTGCTCCATCAGATAGAAATGGGGATTGGGTTGGCTACCATTGTAAAGACTGGAACACTTCTTTTACTACTGAACCTGCTTCCTGTTTCTCTTATTCCATCCATATCCCTTAGTGTCTGTCCCTTCTGTTAAACTTGTAAATTCTGCTCTTCAAGTGGTAAAGTGTCATGCTCAAGGTGGTTTCTTTTTTGTTGTTTTTTTGTTCCAATCTGGCTTTAGCATCTGTTCCTACTTAATATGCTATCTTTCCTTTTTTTTCAAGCAACTTTGGGAAGAGTTCAGACTACTTTGATTTCTGGCAGGATTAACAAAAAATATCATTTGCATGCTTGGCATATTTTCCATTTTCTTCTTCTTCTTATGGGACAACATTAGATTCTGTGTAGCATTTTCCCTACTACATACTAGTATATGTATAGTTTTTAAAGGAATTTCTGATATATTTCTAAGTTAGCTTTCTAACATTCAAGTTTTACTGAAAATAAAATTTTGTCAGAAATTCATTATAAATGTAAAATTATGTAATTTCCCTTACAAATGTGTGAAACATTTACCACAGAATTAAATCCTAAATTTCTTAAATATCTATTATTTAATTTGCTTTGTTATTATGATGATGATTTTGAAACTATTGACTTTATTCATTCACACAGGTTAGCATTCCTTCTTCTTGTCTCACATTTCATATTCCATGAGTTTTTCTGCCATGTTTTTATATCTTCACACAGTGTTGGGTAAATTAAAATCCACATATATATATATATATATATATATATATATATACTGACTCATAAGCATTTCTGGGGGAAGAGGAGAAGCACTTATCTCTATATATAAACAGGGAATATGCTAATTAGCTGGTCATAAAGACCACTCAGGAGGAGCTGTGGGAGGGGACTGTGTGCTGCCCCCATCCCCAGAGGCCATGGGGGTCTGGGGAGTGGAAAGGAGCAGAGACACAACGCACAGGAGTGCCTGTGCTTACCCTGGTGGACACAACGCTGTGGCTGGTGCTTTGGGGGGTCAGGCACAGGTCCTGGCCCCCAGTGGGGTGCCTCCTCCCATGGTGGGAGGCAAGGTGCTTCCTCTGGAGATTTCAGTCGCGCACTGACCTCTAGTAATGGTTATATTCTAAATGCATGCTAGCCACATCTTATTTGGATTCCAAAAGCTATAATGCAATATTTTACTTCCATTTTGTACATCCGCAATTCCAAGCATCTTGCCTCAAGCCCTCAAGCATATATCCAATCACAAATATCTGAGTAGATGCCTTTTAATTCTGTTGTGTTGAAAATGTGGGTGAGAATTAACCTCAACTCTTTTCTATATTGCTCAAATTCTTCTGGTGTATAATCACCATTTTTTTCTTTCTTCTCTTTTCCCTCCAAATCAGAGGAAGAAAAACCCACTTACTTTTAAGACAATTCCTTCTATTTGTGATAATTGATATCATGCTGTTCTCTGGACTCCTTCTTCAACAATTATCTCCCCTGTTTTATCATATGTATTCACTCCACCTAACTCTTTTCCATAAATCTGCAATCATTTCAACTTTTCCTTCTGCTAATGCTTTCTATATCATGATCCCTCCTCAATCTATTGCTCATTATCTAATTTTCTGAATTTCTGTCAGCATCATGTGACGTGATCACTTTTCAAAGACTTTTTTCTTCCCTTCTGCAAATCTCCACTCTCTTGATAATCTTCCTAACTCTAAAATCTTGTTCTTTCACTCTTTTGCCCAATTGTTCATCAATTATTCTATCTCCTTACATACTTTAGTTTGGTGTGTTCAAACACATGCCATTATTTCAAACTTCACTTCCATGAAAAAAGAATATGAAAACATTGTCTGTAGGTGTGTCCTGTTCCCCAGTCCTCTGACCTTTGTTTTTTCACTACATTTTGAAATGCTTGGCAGGGAGGGGAGATCTGGAAACTCTTCAAGCTCTGTGTGTCTCTCCTTCAGAACTGTTCTTGGTCCTGGTTTCCCAGTTTTTCATGCAAGATGACTGCAGTCTCTTTGTACAATGAATTCCTTGAAACCATCAGTTTACCTTTACAGTATCTTTGCATCCATCTCTCAGTTCTTCAGTAGCATGGATTAAGTCCCTTAATCTCCTGTAAATACATTAGACCTATTCCTCAGCTGAGAACTTTAAATGATATGCTAAAAACAAAGGAAACAAGATTAAAAAGGGTAGGAGGTAAAAAATAATTAAGCAAAAAGTCACCATTTCCATTGGAAATGTTTTACTTCATCTCGAATCTTCAAATTCCTATCACTATCATTACTTCAGAAAAACTTAAAAACAACCTAGTTACAAATAAAGTGACATATTATTTTCCCATAGAAAACAGGCTAATTACCTAAGTACAGTGATAATAACATTTTTGTAAATGGCAGATGAGGCAAAGTAAAATTCCCCATTGTTTATTGCCCAAAATTGAGTCTTAAAATTTTCTAAGACTCAATTTTCTCTAAATATGTGACAAAAGGTGTCCTAGCTCTTCCTCTCTTTCTCTTTCTCTTCCCCTTCACTCAGAGATAAAAGGAAGCATATATTTTTAGTAAATGGCACTTATACTGAGAGTGAAAAGATTGAAATTTTGAGAGCAGACGCATGGAATGCTTTCTGGAGACAGCAAGATAGAAAAGAGGAATTCTCAAAACTCCTCTAAACTCTCAACTTTCACATCTGTGTCCCACTACAGTTCTCTGACTGAGTGCACCCAAAATAGGGAACTTTCAGAGGAGGAGAATTGACTGTAGTTCACCTGCTCAGGAGGCTAAGAACTCTAAACTGAGAGGTAGAAGTAGAGTAAGAGGCAGTGAGAGTGAAGTAATCATCTCACATTGAAAAGATGTCTCACACATGTCCTAGCATAAGTACAGAGGAAAGAGCCCATATAAATGAAGAACCACCACAGTGACTGAATTCCTCCTGAGAGGTCATATGCCAGAGGATTTATGAGTGTGAACAACAGTAAAGATTTAGAGACCAAGTTCTTTTTTCATCAGGTTTTTTTTGGGGGGTGGGGAGGGGCAGGAAGGAAGCTAGATATGATAATGTTCATTAATGGAGGGATTTCATTCTAATGAGTCTTTCTTTGGAAACTTCTTTCATCAAGAATTCAAACATGGAAAGCATCCCATCAACAGAATTGTTCCAAAATAATAGTTAATGTCCCTCCTTTTTGTAATAAGAATTTTTTTTTTACAGTTTTTTACATCTGGTGGTGCTGTGGTTTGTCAGGCTTCCACTGTGGGAAGACCAAATAATTTGTGTCTCAAATTAGTGATTTATTTGTATATATTTTCCCTCCCTCAAAAGAGGAGAATGACTTAACTTGTTTACTCTTGTATGTATATCACCCAAGACGTCTGCCACCATGTCTTATATAATAAATGTTGCTCATATAGAACTATTATTTGATATTTTCAAAATTAAATAAGGAATTTATTCATAGCAATTGCTACAAAAATTAAATTCAAAATACAAATTCTTTAAAAATTGCAAATATCTTTGAAATCTCAGTTTCTATCTCATTGTATATTTTCATGTCACTGTATATTTTCATGTTGAATCTTTAGAAGGAAGAGTTGGTGCTGAGTTACTGAATTTTATTTGTAACTTTTTGCTGAAAACAGATGATGATATTGATCTACTTTGGCATGTCCAATAAATTATTTAAAATGTGTAAATTAGCCTGGCTGGTGTTGTTCAGTGCTCGAGCATTGACCTATAAACCAGGAGGTCACAGTTTGATTTCTGGTCAGGCATATGTCCGGGTTGCAGCTCAATCTCCAGTGTGGGATGTGCAGAAGATAGCCAATCAGTGATTCTCTCTCATCATTGATGTTTCTATCTCTCTCCCTTCCTCACTGAAATAAATAAAAATACATAAAAATGTATAAATTAGAGAATTCACAAAATAAGGCAAACTCAGATAAATATAGCTCCTCATTATTTAGTTTGCAAAGTATAAGCCATTGATTGGTAGAGTATATAAAGTCTACTAAACACTGAGTAAACATAACTGGAGTGAATTTCTATTAGCCTCACATTTAATTTAGACTGCATTGTGTGTTTTTATTGTATGTAAATCCATTATCTTTCAAAAAAAAATCTAGATGTTTCAGTTTTCCTAAATTTGGATTTGATGGTGTTATTTCAGTGAGTATGTTTCTTATAGATACTATTATAGTATTTTGGCTTCATTACTCTTGGATTTATTCATTCTTATTCAAAGCATAGATACCAATTGCATTTATAGGCCACATCATGAGTATATTATGAAATCTACAAAGTTGAAAAATATATATGTCTGCCCTTACAGGTTAGAGTTTAGATGGAAGCAAGACATCCAAACAATTACAGTATAATGTGTCAACTGCTCTAATGGAGGATGGTGGGATGCCCTGAGCAAGTGGATTCCTGTGCCAGGCTACCTAAGGCTGGGAGTGTATCTGAGAGAAATCCACACTTAAATTGAGTCTCACCAATGGATAGAATTTTGACAAGCTTACTTCAGGAAAGGTATCACACAGAAGAGTTATCCAAGCGAAGTTCTACAAAATGTCTCCCAGCCAAGGGGTTTGGAAAAATATCATGGTGGCCAGGTCTTATTGACCAATACCATGCTGCCATTATGTTATTTAGTGACTGTAGTACATGCTGAGCTAAAAACAACTTGGTGTAATTCTTTATGCAGGATGACTTAGTCACAGATACTGTTACCTAGTAAAGTACCTCAGAAGCCACTACCTTAAAGTAGATGGGGTCCAGCAGCCCTGGTTGTGTCCATCTGGGCAGCTTTGCACTCTCTCCTCCTGGAACCAGCAGGCTGCCCCGAGCATAGGCCTCTTAGTGCAATGGCAGAGGCGAGACAGCAAGCAGAAACATGTGACACCTCTGGGGCCCAGGCATGAAACTGGCATCACTGTGTCTGTTGTTCATTGGATAAAATAAGTTACATGTTTGAGCTCGATGTCAAGGGACAGGAAGTATACTCCACAGATAATGAGGTCAGGGCAAAACGGTTGATGAAGGAGGAGTGGAACATTGGGCCCAGTAATGCAACTTGCTACACACAGCAAGGTAAACCCCCATCCCCCATTCCTTCTCCACCAATTTCTCATACAAGGTTTTAGGAACCATCTTGGGAGTTACTCATTCTATCTCTCTAGAGAACAGAGAGAACAGACATGCACAGGTTTTTTTTTGTTTTGTTTTGTTTTGTTTCAGTGGTATTTATCTCCACTAGTACCTTTGAACTAAACCTATGTGATTTCCTATCTGTGGCAGGGAGAAACAATGTAGAATGATTAAAGATAATGAGCTTTGCAATTAGAAAGACCTGGAGCACAGACCCAACCGCACCACTTTTTCTGTGTTAACTTTGCAGATCTAAAATGTAAATTAAGGCCAAGTTGGGTCTTTTGTAACTAGCAAATTAGTTAAATATGCATTCGCTAGAAACCAAAGTGCAGCTGTAAATAACTCTCATTAAACTACAAAGTAATTTTCCTCCGTTGCTCTTAACCTATAGGTTTCTAAAACATTGTGTAGACCATATAGATAAACACACTATTTGTTTTTTTGCTGAAGGGATAGTGATTTACATTGGAAATGATGAAAATGTTAAGTTACAATAAAAGGCCACTTTCAACTTTGCCATTTAGAAGCTCACTTATTGTTCATAATTCATAATTGAAGCCTTATTACATTATCCTGCTGCACAGCGTGATTTCCTGTTATTTGTCTAATGTTTTTTAAAGAACATAATTTAATAACTATAGTGATACTCATCCTTGGCCCCTAACAAATGTACTGTTTCATGAAGCCTGTTTATAAAATACTGCCGTAGTCGATGTACGTTCCATGCTTGCCATTAGGTGACTTGAAAACAATGCAAAACAGAAAAATAATACCAAGGCCTCGTGATGTTACTTTCGCAAAGAAAGGAATTTTAACTTTTTGAGCACTACACTTTCATTTCTCTTGAAAGCACTTTCCGTTTATATTTGCTCCTGAGAAGACTGATTTTACTCCTTTCTCATAGAAAATTATGAGCCATGCATTTCAGTGACAGGGAAACATTGTTGAATTTTATTTTCTACGCCATGCATAAATATCCTAGAACTACATTGTCCAACCAAAAGCTCTAAAACTATAAATAACATTTATTATTTTGTTTTATATTATTAATAATATAGGTGAAGTATAATTTTTGAAGGAAATTTTGAAATAACCTTTTATTTCAGATTTTGGAGTAAAATTGATGCATTTCAATAATTGTTTAACTTTGTAAGGAATGGATAAGGAGAAGAGACACAGAATAGCTATTTTATATATACTATTTCTTTATATATATACTAGAGGCCTGGCACATGAAATTCATCCACAGGCCTGGCCTGCGATCAGGACCATCTTCCCTGGCTGCCCGTTGCCAGCCCTGCTTCCCAATGCCCCCACCCCCAGCTTCCCTTTTGCCATTGGGCGATTGGAGTCTGCTGGCTGGGGGGAGGAACTGAAAGGTTGGCTGTTCCACCTGCTCCCCAGCCCCACTCCCTGCCACCCTCATTGGGCCATCAGAGCCCAATGACTGCAGGGAGGGACCTAGAGGTAGGCCGTTCCCACCTGCTTGCCAGCCCACCCTCGATGTGGGTGGTTCTCTGTGTGGGGAGTGATTGGCAGGGTAGGGGCCTTGGACTGGTGCCACCTGCACCCCCCACCACCCACCCCCAGTTCCCCGATCACCATTGGGTGATCGGAGCCTGCCAGCCAGGGAAAGGGACCAAAAGTGGTCAGTGTGCCTCATAGTGACTGGTCAAGTGATCCTTCTGGTCATTCTTCCCTTAGGGTAAATGTGCATATTATCCTTTTATTACATAGGGTAGAGGCCCAGTGAATGGCCTGATGAGGGCCCCCAATTGGGGTGGGGGTGTCCCCCATGGGGGGCGGTGCCAGCAGGAATGTGGAACTTCAGGGGTTTGCAGGCCAGCCAAGTACCTGATTAGGGTGGGGGATTCCTGCTGGGGGCGGGGTGGGGTTGGCAGGGGCGAGGGGCCACGGTTATTCTGGTCTCTGGTCATTCTGGTTTGTTCCGCCATTTTGCTCTCTGGGCTTTTCTTATATAGCATATGCCATATCTGAAGCTGATAGATAGCTAAGATAACTAGATATCAGGAACCTAGATCTGATATCTACAGACTTTTTAAATGTTCTTTTTAATCTTAGGAAGCAAAAGATCAAATGTAGGAAGTGTTGTATCTCTTAATAGTAATATTCTTCAGTGAGGCTCATACTGAAATCACTTTTTTTTTTAAGCATGAGACTTTGCTGTCCCCAAGGCCCTGTCTTTTAACTTTACACCTATTCTGCTTTGTCATTATGGAAACAAATAATCTGTTATTAAAATGCCTTTGTTTAGTAGTCAAAATATGATCTAGAGATGTCAGTGGAAAGAGGTTGCTAGGCCAGTGACACCATGCTGTGATGATAAGATGGAATCTTCCTGAGAATTAAATCAAATGAGATTTCTGTTTATCACACTTTCGGTATATATTTTACTTTTATATGTTTTTTATAATCTAGAATAGCTCTTGCCCATTATTTTAGGCAGAAAGTACATCTGGACTGTTGTAAACACATTGAATAAGTTTCTTAATACCATGTAGTTGCTTTGAAAAAATTTAAAAGCAACAGAAACTTTGTTGAAATGGATTGTCTGTCTTTAAAACCAAAGAAAAATCATATCTTTAAACTCTACCAGAATTTCTTTCTGATATGCTTAGAATTCGACTTTAATTTGTTACACTATTTTATTTTGGAATTTTTAATTACCATACCAATTAACTGAATCTTAGTTTTAGTGAGTTTCAGGACAGAATGCTTGACTTGTAGTGAACCAAGTTAGTTTTGTTGTGTGTTTGTTTGTTTTTTTAAATTCACATCTGGGTCTAGTGTCTTTCAGGTGGGAGCCATTTTATTTTGTGGAATTCCAGTGTGGCAGCTGCAACTTCAAATCTTTCAGGCATTTTTTTTTTTTTTAACATTTGTAGGCTAAAGCCTTTTGTTGGTTCTGTTTAGTGTTTGAGAAACATGTTTGCAAACCATTTAGTTCCATGATTCTGTCACATGAATGCATGTAACAGGAGAGCGAGGGAATACTCCTAGGGGTCACTGCTGTGAACACAGACAGCACACCCATGTGTCTGTCGCTGCATGTTCTCTCACTTCTGAATGAACACTTGTTCTGGGTTCACCTTTGAAATGACAGCATTCTCAGTAGTGCTGGTTTCTGCGGCCTTCACTTGCTAGTAGTGACCAACAGCACAACCAAAATCAATCTCTGTCAGGCTTGTAATTGAGCACTTCCCTAATTTATGAGACAGTTTTCCCATTAACAACAAAAATCTCGAGAATTAAATAAAAACAGACCTTCACAAGTGCCGCTGCATAGGTGAATGCGGGATAAACGTTGATAAATGCAGGGGCCTTGTGCAAGCCTGACTTTGAAAAATTCCATGTCAGAGTTTTAGGTCACATTTTGACAACAATTAGGAACACTGGAATAAATAGTTGGCAATTCTTCTTTGTTATGACAGGGGATGGAAAGCCATCTTTACCAAGAAAAAAAACCCTCTATTTTATGAATACGAATTGCATGACCATTGTGCTCAGCCACCTTGCTCTGATTGAGAATCTGTAGGCACTCCTATTATAAAGTAGAATAGAATGCTTTTGAAGATTTAAAAAATTTGGTTAAGCTGTTTTCACCTCATTATTTCTAAAATTCCTTTGCCACTGCAATTCTATGCTTCATATGGAAGCCACAGAATGTTTTTAAAAAATTAAATGTCCAGTTAAACTTTATTTTTAGTATGAAAAAAGTCTAACTGCAATATTTTGTGGCATGTTCTGAGAAATCTAAATGACTCAAAGAGTGCTGGCTGAAATGCTAAGTTTTTTATAATTTTAGCTTATTTAAGAACTTTAAAGATTTGCCTGTTGGTAGCATAATTATGAGTTAATTTCTTTGATTATATGCATCTGTGTATTTATATTGATCTCAAGACTATATATTGATCCCAAGAGAGAGTGATAGTTTATGGGTTGGGCTTAATCTGTATGCATACAAAACTACTAGCTCATCTTTTAAAAAATTTAATATTTTTATTGATTTCAGAGAGGAATTGAGAGGGAGAGAGAGATAGAAACAACAATGATGAGAGAGAATCATTTATCAGCTACCTCCTGCATGCCCCCTATTTGTGGTCGAGTATGCAATAGAGTATGTGCCCTGACTGGGAGTCAAAACTGTAACCTCCTGTTTCATAGGTCAGCACTCAACCACTGAATCACACCCACCAGACTCATTCTATATAATAAAAGGCTAATATATGTAAATCGCCCAAACAGTGGAACAACCAGTCACTATGATGCGCACTGACCACCAGGGGGCAGATACTCAAAGCAGAAGCTGCCTCCTGGTGGTCAGTGTGCTCCCACAGGAGGAATGCTGCTCAGTCAGAAGCCAGGCTCAAGGCTGGAAAGCACAGAGGCGGTGGTGGGAGCCTCTCCTGCCTCTGCAGCAGCACCAAGGGGAGCAGCCCTAAGTTGGTAGTCATTGGACATCACCTAAGGGCTCCCAAACTGCAAGAGGGCTCAGGCTGGGCGAGGGACCACCCCTGAGAGTGCATGAATTCCATGCACTGGGCCTCTAGTTTTGTCAGAAATTTGAACAAATTCTTTCTGAAGCTGCCAATTAATTACATGAACAGAGTTTGACAATTCAATTAAAAATTGATTAGTAACCCTACAACCTATACAGTCATTGCATCTGCCTTATTCAGGATTCTCTAGAGGAAACCAATCAAAGCAAAAAAAAAAAAAAATCTAATTAATAAAACAAACTTTCAACATATATTTATGAATAAGGGTGAAAGTATTGACAATTCTGGATATTGAAATGTGATATACATATCCTGCAAAGGTAGAACTTACAATAAGTGTGTATGAATGTGTGTGAACACACACACACACACACACACACATATATATATATATATATATTTTTTTGTTGTTGTTGTTTTTTTTCATATATACTAAGACACACAGGACATAGCGCACTACTTTCGGTTGTCTGGGTTATACTCATTTCACACATTATAGGGTGTTCCTGCTTGGTGAAGAAACAAGCTCAGGGGAATGTCTCTTCTCGACATGGTGATTTAGGACCTTTGAGCACCTTCCATTGTGTGGCTCTACCACCCAGTAGGGCCATGTTATTCAGCCCAAAGAATAGCAAAGAGAATTCATGATTGTATTCTCACTTGTTAAAGTCCATTCCTGAGAAATGGCACTAATCCTTTCCTCTCACATCCTGTTGCCCAGAAGGCAGTCACATGGCTACAGATAACCACAACTCTAGCTATGGTATCAACTGGGAAGGAGAGGAAAACACAGATTGGTTCTGCTATCTATAATGATAAAAGCGTAATATGCTAATTAGACTAGACAGCTGAATGACCTTTCAGACGTCTTTTTGGATGAAGCCGAGCTGGTGCGGGCTGAAGCATAGGTGATTAGGGGTGATCAGGCAGGCAGGCGAGTGGTTAGGGGCAATTGGACAGGCAGGTAGTGGCGGTTAGGGGTGATCAGGCAGGGAGGCAAGCAGGTTAGGAGCCAGCGGTCCTGCATTGTGAGAGGGATGTCTGACTGCTGATTTAGGCCCAATCCCTATGGGCCTAAACTAGCAGTCAGACATCCCCTGAGTGTTCCTGGATTGCAAGAGGGTGCAGGCCAGGCTGAGGGGAGCCCCGCTTCCATGCACGAATTTCATGCACTGAGCCTCTACTACTTACAAAAATACTAGAAATTCTCATTTATATTTCTACCTTATCTACTCTGAACTAAACTATTTATCAACCTCCCATTGGAATGCAGCAGTAATTAAGCAAAGAGATCTCAGAGCATTTAAAATAGATATTATAAAGTACATGAATTAAAGTACCTGCACTTTAAATGTAACAAAGCCAGATTCTAATTAATTTTTGCTTCCTGTGTAGTCCTGATGTATTAGTTGGCCTTTTATTCTACAATAAATTAAAAAAAATAAATGAGAATGGGAAAAAATAGATATTTCCATAAACAGGTACACAGAAAACAGCCTCCTATGTAAGGAAGACAGGTAAATAAATACATAAACAAATCAATTGATCGATCATGGTAGTTTGAAGCTGTTTAGTATATGGTCAAATTACCTACTTGTTTTTCAAATACAGTGTCTTTCTTAAAACTTTCTTCATTGCCCTTTGTCAGAATTATCACCCTCTCCTCTGGGCTTTCAATCTCAATTATTTTTACTTACCTACCTCCTCTGTGGCATTTATAACATTTCCCCTTTTTCTAAATTCTAAGTTTTTTGTAGACTAGAATTTTGTTTTTAGAATCTTTCCTCACTCTTCTGACATAAAAATAGTTGAAATGAATGAATTAAATCACATTTGATAAGAGCAGATGAAATCTTGTATTTTAACGGAGGGGAGAATATAATATACAATACAATTTTAAAGTGAATGTTCAGATTATAACATTTTCCTTATAGAAGTTAATTTTGAGTTATCAGAAAAGCTTATCCACCTACACACACACACACACACACACACACACACACACACACACATATATATATATATATATATATATATATATATATATATATATATAAATTAAAATGTAGGTGTAATATTACACACCTGATCAATTTCTTATACTGTTGTTAAATATGAAAAATAGAAATGAGTTCAGTGCCGATGTGGCTATTATATGAATTGCATTTTAACATAGCTTAATTAGAGCTTGCATAGCATAAATACAGACATGGACAATTTAGATATCATGAGTTAATTATTCCACACAGTTCATTTGTGTCTTTAGCATAATCTTTCACCACTTCTATAAATGATGAGAGACAACACATATAATCCAGCGGGGGATTTCTGTATATTCTGGAATTCATATTGCGCTTGAAGGTCCTAGGGTGCAGTGTGAAATATCCATTACAGGTCACTACCACGTAACACATCCATGTACATCCCCAAATGCACATTCATGAACTGAGTGTGTCCTCTCTGTCCACCTAACTCCCAATTAACCACGTTTTTCTGAGACAAGATAATTTTATATTTTTCAAATCCACAAAAATAAGAAGCCTAGGACAGACTGTCAAAGTATAGTGGGAAGGCAGGGGAGGGCTGGTGGGGGTAAGAGATCAATTGAAGGACTTGTATGCATGCATAGAAGCATAACCAATGAACACAGACATGGGGGTGAGGGATGAGGGCACGTGCTAGGGGGTAGGAAAGGCCATGTGGAGGTCAATGGTGGGGGGGGGGGAAGAGACATATGTATAACTATTTGTAATTCTTTATACAATAAAAAACAAATATAATAGTACAAACTGAACTTCTATTTATTAGATATTTAAAGTCTTCAGTATGCCTTAAATTTTGCAAAGTGAATAGCATTGTTTTAACTGGCTACATCTCTTTCTTTACGTATTGTGCTATCATATTTAGAAAGCGTTCTCTTGTGGATATTTCAGTGAAAGGTCACCTGGATGGTAAATTTTCTATTTCAAAAATATTGTTTCAGTCCAATTTCTGCTTGGTGGATAAACATACTTAATGGCTAGGAGTCATTTGTAGATAAAAAAAACAATCATATATGCACTTCATAAAAATGGTTAGTGTATAAAAACAGCCTACTATCGATACCACAACTGAACTACGTGTCAAATTAGTTGCTAAGTCTAAGATCCCAAAAGAACAGAAAATACCATTTCTTTTCCTGAAAAATGTCAAAAGTGTGGCAAGGATAGAGACTTCAGTTTTATTCACTTTTAAGGGCAGAAATATTTGAATCTGGGAGGACACAAAGCCAAATGTGTTTACCCCTTTAAATAAATTAAAACTACTACTCAGATATAAACTCCCTGAAAAAAATGGGGTTTATAATAGAAATAGAAACTGACCCTAACTATAGCGGCGCTACCGGATGCCGTTATAATAAGCTTCCCTAGATGCCACGGTGTAAATGTATTAGCTGTATTAAGAGACCTACTCCTGCTATAATTATGTTAGGAACCAATAAGACAACTCAGAAATCAATATGCTAAGACAGATAGAGTAAAGGACCATGGCCAGCCCACTGGGAATAGATTAGTCTGGCAGGTCCCTAGCTGAGCCATGAAGAAGGAGATATCTTTGCTGTTGTAGAAAGCCATTAATTGTAAATTTTCCTGAACAAGGAACTTGAAGCAAAAGCTTAGACTGCCTTGTTCATACCACTCGATGAAAACTGCAGCCCTTATTGATTAAGAGTTAAGAATTTTTATTCTTATTTCAAAATCCAACAGTGTGAAATGCTGAATGTTCTCGAGGATTTTTGAAGCTTTCCCCAAGTAAATCTGAAACTTCTCCCCCATTATTAATTTGTTTAAATATTTTAAAAACTAGAGTAGATCAATAAAATCAGATTTTGACAATACCCTCCACGCTGACAAGTTTACTGGTGTGACATCAATTATCTAATCAGTTAATTTTCACATCTCATGTAGTGTGTTCAGAGTAGAGGGACATTCTCTGCAATATGTTTTCACAAGTTGGCAATCACTTGACCATTAAATACTACTGAGTTTACTATTCATAAAGGGGAAGAACTGCTGCAAATTATTTTAACTGTATCTAATTGAGTTTCCTTAATACTGTTAGCTGACCTGAGCGATTTGCTTAATAAAGCAATGTAATTTAGTAGTTGTGCAAAGTAAGAGAAGAAAAGGAAAAAGAGGGAAGAAGGAAGCATGGAACAAAGAAATGAAGGAAGGAAGAAAGGAAGGAAGGAAAAAGAAATGAGAAAAAAAGAAGAGG
Source organism: Pipistrellus kuhlii (assembly GCF_014108245.1). Lineage (NCBI taxonomy): Eukaryota > Metazoa > Chordata > Mammalia > Chiroptera > Vespertilionidae > Pipistrellus > Pipistrellus kuhlii. The sequence continues at coordinate 36,829,426 of NW_023425449.1, forward strand.
CCGACCTTTTGTGGTTACAGTTCGGCACATCTGCTCAAGTCCAATCAAGCTTTCAAACACGGAGCAGTAAACAAAAGCAGCGATCAGGCAAGAACAAAGTCACAGATGTAAGTGGCTTGAATGAATGTGCAATTTCTGCCCATATGACCATCCTGACACAATTGCTCTAATTTTCTTTTCAGAAATGACTGATAAAAGATTTAAGTAATTGCTATGGAGACAGACTTCCTTCCATCACTAGGTATCTTGAATAAGACAGCCACAGGGTCATAAGATGGAGTGTCAGTTTCTGCAGAGTCCTAAATTAATACTTGTCCCTGCTCCAGCTACACTTCCTGTACATCTAATGAAGTGAATGTAATTTATTTTGACAATGTATTGAAAATCACTTGATCAAATGATTATTCTGTAATGAACACAAAAGGCAATATAGGCTTGGAAACTATAACCTCCAAAATAACATAAATACACATCAGTTTCTCAAAGCATATTTTTTCTACAAACTATGTATTTAATCAGAATAAATATGAAACAAACTCTAAAAGCATAGTAATTCATGCAAATGTAAAAAAAGATATGTTCTTTTTCTCTCATGCCTGAGATTGACCTGTCTTTATTCAGCACATGACCTTGTCCCCTCTAATCAAACTTAATTAATCTGGCTGATTTTGCATCTCTATTAAGGAGGTTGAAGAAAGAAGAGCAGAGAGCTATGAACAAGCTAGTACTTAGAAGGAAATTCCAGAAATATTGCTTATCAGCCCTGCCAAATATTTTATATTTATACATGAACAGTCAATTTACAGGAGAGTCTTAAACACGTCTACTAAAACTTATAACATCAGACAGACTACAGTGCAGAGTCTTCAGAATGTTTTGACATACTCAATAGTTAATGGCCTCAGTTGTATGCTAATGAAACTCCCTGTATTACATCATAAATGATTAGAAGATTGCATAATTTGTTCAAAGATACCCTTGCAAGATTAATGTAAGAGAGAATCTCTTATCAACATGAAAAACTTTCTTAGGTCTTGTGATGAGGTGTTTATTTTTTTCCCTAACGGAAAATATTAACTAAGATTTGAAAGAAATTCAAACACTTGAATTAAGCGTATGTTAAATTGTACGAGAAATGGCTGCATCATTTTCTTTCTTCAGAAAACCAGCAGATTGCCTAGACAGTGTATAGGGGTAGTAGTATATTTAGCTTGCACTAAAAGGATATACACTTGGTACCATCTTGACCAAAGCAAGGGAAGAGTTCGTACAGTGGCACTGTGAAAGTACAATGTTTAAATACAGCCAGGCAGAAGCCAGTGGATAATGCTCAGTAATGGGTTAATCAATACTTATTATGGTTTTATTGGTTCACTAAAGAGAGAACAGAACCTAGTGAGCACAGAGTTGAAAAAAAAAAAATCACTGCATCTGATCTAGATAACATCTACTCTCCCTAAGGGATTTCCCTATTCAAGAATCCAATTTACCATGCCTGATTGACAAGGATTGGATCCCAGGGAACCACATAACTCTTTTTAGGACCCAATAAAATCCTAATAGATTTGTCTGACTGGCCAGGGGACTTCTAGTTTTACTAAACTGAGGTGGTTTGTTGCAATTAGCCTTTATTCTACTTGCAATTGAAAAACTAGGCTATTAGGAATCACCCCTCTCTTTAAGTGCTGGATGCGTGGCTGGGAGGAGGTTCTGTGCTGTATAAAAGAAGACCTTTATGATAAATTGTAAACATTCGAAAGCTCCTGAAAAATGGTAATCCAAACAGTATTCAAACGAAAGGGGGTCAAGTCCAACTACCCTGCATGCAGGTACGGGAACAGAAATAAAACTCTCTGTTTGAAAGCAGTTTTGATGTGTACGTTTTGCTATCTGAGTTTCCCCTTTAATAATATGAAGTTTGAAAAAAATCATTTTGCCACAGCAAAAACCTTGTCGATAATTGTTCCTGTACCTGCTCTTTTCCCCTACAGATAATGTTTTTATGCTAAGCAGTTAACTTGTTCAGCACACTGTGTGTTTTTTATTACTATCTTTTGTAAGCCTTACCTGAGGGCATTGTTTTCCATTGCTTTGTAGTGTGGAAGGGAGAGAGGAAAGTGGTAGGGGGTGGGGGGGAGGGGGGGAGAGAAAGAGAGAGAGAAAGAGAAGAGGAGAGAGGGTGAGAGAGAAAGAGGAGGTGAGAGAGACATTAATTGGTTGCCTCCAGCACCATCCTGCTAACCTGCAACCCAGGTACATGACATGACTGACAATTGAACCCATGACCCTTAGGTTGGCAGGCTGATGCTCTAAAACTGCCGAGAAACACAGGCCAGGGCCACGCAGGTTTTTGGTCATGGCCTACGATCTTGGTGGCTCCTAAGAAGTCGGAAAACAGTGGAATGTGATAATGACTTGAAGTCAGGGCTGAAATAGAACTTTTAAATATTATACATTGTGTTTTGGAGCAAACATTCCTTTAATATAAAAATCACTGGCATAACCCATTTCTCTATAGATTTGTGTCTGCTCTTTCATAAGGTTATAAATGATAACTTGTGTTTAAATTGAATGGATTTCATAATCAGAAATACATTCGCTTATGAAATGTCTTTGAATAGTCATCATGATTTACTCTCTTTCTTCCGTCTTGGCGGGACGTCAGTGATATTTAGAGAACGCACATTACCAATATCCAGATCATGGTTTCCAACTCAAAAATCACCAGCTAAAAAGACTATACTATCAATAATTCAGTGCAAAAATCCGCCAATAAGAGATGTCTGACTAGTATCTGTGGTGGTAGATATTTTAAATATATGAAACAAACATATGAACCTTGTATTACCACATTTAAATATATTACTACATTTAAATATATTAATTTTTTTATTTTATTGATATTTTACAGAGAGGAAGAGAGAGGGATAGAGAGTTAGAAACATCAATGAGAGAGAAATATCTATCTGTTGCCTCCTGCACACCCCCCAACCGGGGATGTGCCCGCAAGCACAGTACATGCCCTTAACTGGAATCGAACCCGGGGCCTTTCAGTCCTCAGGCCAACGCTCTATCCACTGAGCCAAACCGGTTACCACTAAATATATTAATTTTTAATCATAACATTTAGTGACTGTTATAAAGATAGAAAAAAATGTAAAAACAAAAGAAGGGAGGGAGGGAGGTAGAAGAAAAACAAGAAAGCAAATGAATAGAAGACTATTGACAAAATGTTGCATAGTTATGTAAGTAAAAATATAACTGATTTTAATGTTTTTATTTTGTTTTGCTCTACTTTTTAAATGAAGACACATTAGTGTGGAATAAGAAAAATGTTAATTTTATTAAAAGTTATGTGATGTGGTTAAGTAGGATGATGCAGAAATTATATTTATAAACATTATAATTCTAAGGAGAATTTGGATAGCCTTGAAAATGTCAGAGTGAGCCTAAACCATTTTGGCTCAGTGGCTAGAGCATCAGCCCACGGACTGAAATGTCCCCGGTTCAGTTCCTGTCAGGGGCATGTACCTTGGTTGCTGCAGGCACATCCCCAGTAGGGGGTGTACAGGAGGCAGCTGATAGATGTTTCTCTCTCATCGATGTTTCTAACTATCTCTCTCCCTTCCTCTCTGTAAAAAAACAATAAAATATATATTTTTTAAATTTCAGAGAGTAGAAGATGAGTGTAGGTGATTTTTAAGATCTTAGTGTATAATATCATTTTATTAACATCTTGTTAAAATTTGTAGCATAAGTTCCAAGTAATTCTGACACTCTTAAAATGCAATATCTTACCTAAAGCTAAAATATTTACTTCACCTTAGCAAACGTTGAACTGTTTCTAAAGACCAACATATCAACTTAAAGAAGTCTATAGTAGTTACTGGGTTAGTTTTAATCAGAATATGGAAGTGATATTATTGAAATATTATTAGAATATGGAGATGATTGTTTAGTAGATGATTGAAATGTCTCTAATTGGGATTTTTTAACATTTGTTTATAATTATGATTCCTTTTTGTTGCTCTAGGACTTTAATAATTTATTACTGTTGGTTAAGAGTTTACTAAGTATTTTCTAAATATTTTAGATTGTATCAATTGTTTTTCCATATATAACATGCTAATTAATATAATTTCATTTTATTGCTGATAATTTTGATTAATAGCACAACTAGCAGTATTTTATCCATACATTACTATATGTAATTTTCACTTTTAATATAAAATTTCAATTTTAAAAGGCAACTCAATTCAAGGGATTTTTATTCAAATCAATATAGCTGCTTAGAGAAAAAAAATGAAAAAGATTCCAGTTTCAATAATGATCATAGTCATGTATTTGTCTATCTTTTCTCATAAAACTCAAATATAATGTCAGCTAAGGGATGACTAAGTATATGTACACATAAAATCAAATAAGAATTAGATATAAATGAGAGAATAAAATATTGAACAAAATTTGGAAACAGAAAATAAATGAAAGCATGTCAATGAATGAAGCAGAGTTGAGACAGTTGTACTAGTATTTTCCAAAAGTGATTGCAGCAGTATTTTCAATTCCATAGGCCATTCTAGAACTTTGCTATTCTCCAATGAAATGGTGGAATTTCTTTCCCCTGCCTTGATATTGTGTGGACCTATTTCACAGCATAAATATCTACACTATTGCAGATATGATGCTCTGTAACCTGTGAGATTAAATAAAAAAAGGTGACATGCCTTTGGCTATCTTCTTTGGATGCTTTTCCATAGAACCTAGGCCCCCGTATTGTGAGGAAGCTCAGATGAAATGGAGAGGTCATGTGTAGGTGTTCCAGTCACACTCCCACCCAAGGTCTCAGCTGACATCCAACATCAACTGGCCGACATGTTTTCAGACAAATCCAGTTCTTAATCTTTGCCCCAGCTGTTGGCAAATGGAAAATAAATGCGATATTTCTGTTATGCCTTCACCAATTTGGAAAATCATGATCAAAGTTAATGTTATTTTAGTTGTAAGTCACCAAGTTTTGGGGTAGTTTTAGGTGGCAATAAATAACCAGACCAATTTCATTAACTAGATATAGGGTGCTATCATAAAATAAAATACATGTTGTTAGGGGGGCCATGTAGCCGAATGAAGACTGGAAGGACTTTGAGGAAGGTGTTAGGAAAAGATTAAAGAGCCTTGAGATTATTAAAACATATATTTGATGGCACTCAGGGAAACTGTTAATGATGGCTTAAATAGTAGGAGGAAAATACTATTGGAAGCTGGAAGAAAGGGAACTCTTCTTATGTAGTGGCAAATGTATAACCAGACTTTGCCTTTATTAATGTGGAAGATAAAAAATCTACCTATTGAACTGTACCATCTAGCTAAGGAGATTTCTAGGTAGACTACGGAAATTGCCACCTGGTTTCTTCTTTCTGGTTTTGATAAAATGATAGAGAAAAGTGAGTTTAAAAGTTACCATTTAGTTTTCAAGTAAAATTAAAAGGAAATATAATCTTCCTGGTCTTGCTGAGTTCAGAAATAAAAAATATTCCATATTCTTCACCTCCCCAAGATCTCAATGAGAATGATGTCACAGCAAATATGAAATACAAGGTGGGAATCTGGAATTCACTCAGTCTGATAAAGTCCTCCAATGTGTTACTGGTACAGCTCACAGATAACCATTAAACAATAAGTCTAAAATTTTGAAGGACAATGTATTTCAGAAGTCTTATAAGAAACCAAAGATGAAGGAGGACTTTCCAAAAGATTTTGGGGTATGACTTTGGCTAGATAAACAGCAACTCCAATTCATTTTCAAGGGACTTGTGTGGTTGGAAATACTGATGCCTTAGACTAAAATGGACAGAGAGTGCAAAATGAAAGTGACCTTTAGGTCCTTGAAGCACTGTGAGATAAAGCAAGCTGATAAAATCACTCAATGGTAAATAGTAGCCATTGTTTATGGGGGAAAATATTCCAAGAGCCTAAAAGTTGGAATAAAAACCTATGGATATATGAGTTCTCTTGGTGTAGTTAGGTCTTGAATTCCTTCCAATATTTTTGGAACCATTCTTTGAATACAAATTGGACAGCCACCATACTCATCCTGTTTACCTTTAATTTCATACTCACTTGGTTTTATTTATTTTTTGCCTGTTTTTTTTTTCTCCTTAGATTTAACTGAGTGATAAAAGATAATTCCTTAGATCACCAGCATTCAAATAACTTCACATTAACAAAAATCTGTACCAACAAATAAAGAATAACTCTGTTGGTCTTTCTAGAATAAATGACCCCATTCCTATATATTTATTTATTTATATTTATATTTATTTATTTATTATTTTTTTACATTTTTAAATTAAATTATTATCTGTGTACATATTTTAACATTGCCCCCCCCATACATACCCTCCCTCCCCAGAGTTTTGTGTCCATTGGTTGTACTTATATGCATGTATACAAGTCCTTCGGATAATCTATTATCTCTCCCAGATCTATTTCTTGGTGAGCTTAAAACTAACAAGCTGTTCAATTCTTAGATTCTTACCTTAGGAGCATCTCAGGCCTAGAAAATGCTGTATTACTTGGTAAGATATTTATTCAAAATATATATTGTCCTTATTAAGTTGTTACCTATGCTCACCATTTGTTTTATCCTGGAAATTTCAGTATATTTTATATAACAAAAAACCAAAAATATGTCTTAATGGTTCTTAAGTGAGAAATATGTTCAGTGTTTCAGACATCACCTGAACATTTTCAAATGATCATTTACGTGAAAGCAACACTGTGTTCCATCTGTAAAATTTTAAACATAAAACGGAGTGAATAAATGGGGACTATGGGATATGTGCTGCCTAGAAACCATATCAGTCCCTGAAGGGTGCCTTCTGGAAAGATTTCCTCCCTTCCTCATTGCCCTTTCTAGAGCCCATTCTAGGTGCCTTTCTCAGCAATACGTACTCCTGAGGCAGACCTTTGGATGGCATGCCTAGAGACAGGAAAGGGATTAGTGGTTCTCTAGAACTAGCAGGGCCTGGCAGTCTGAGGGGTGACTGCTGAGGGGTGACTACTGAGGGGTGTGAAATTATGCTCTGCAGTGATGAAAATGTGATGAAATGGATTGCAGTGATAGTTGTACATCTCCAGATGCACTAGATGCCATTGAATTGTATACTTTAAATAAGTGAATTATATGGCATGTGAATTATATCTTAATAAAACTTTTTTTTAGAAGTGAGGGAAAAACCACGATGGAGAATCATTCCTAGGCAGTGGTACTAAGCCCTAATAAATGAACTGTAATATATGCTTGGATGGATTTCAGAATTGTTATGAAATAGTGACTACTGTGTGCTTCCCAAATCCCCCCGTTTTGGTGATATGGAACACAAATTGCCAGCTCTGTGAGTAAAGCCATCTTGGAAGAGGATCCTAGGTCACAGTTGACCCACTTCAGCTGACGCTATACACATCAGAAATTAGCCATCCATGCCAAACCCTGCCCAAAATGCTAATCACAAGCAAATGAGCGATAGTTGTTATTTTAAGCCACTAAATTTTTTTTGGCATGACTTTTTATCTATAACTAGAAGCCTAGTGCATGAAATTCAGCCCACCCTGCACCCTCTCATAATCCAGGATTGAGCGTAAACCAGCAGTCATGCATCCATCTTGCAATCTGGGACCACTGGCTCCTAACCACTCATATGTCTGCTTGCCTGATCACCCCAACCATTCTGCCTGCCTGCTTGATTGCTCCTAACCTGTCTGCCTGATTGCCCCTAACCACTCTGCCTGCCTGCCTGATTGCCCCTGCTTGCCTGCCTGTCTGATCACCCCTAACCACCTCTGCCTTGGCCCCCACCACCCCACCATGGCTTCACCTGGAAGGTCCTCCAGAAGGACATCCGGCAGGATGTCAAGAAGCTCGTTCGGCTGTTTGGTCTAATTAACATAGCCAAACAATTTTTTTGGATGTCCTTCAAGATGAAGCTGGGGCCCCAGGATCAAGGCAGTGAGTAGCCACAGCTGTGAGGGAGGGATCCAGGTAGCTTCTGTGGCTGTGAAGGCCTACTCTTGCATGAATTTTGTGCATCAGGCGTCTAGTAGATAATAAAAGCATAATATGCTAATTAGACCAATCATCCTTCTGGATGAAGCCGGAGCTGCTGGGGAAGCTGGGTTCCAGGTGCCAGAAGGAAGCTGGTGCTGGCAGCCAGGGGAAGGAATGCCTGCTCTTGCACAAATTTTGTGCATTGGGCCTCTAGCACATCAATAAATAACCAGAAGAGCAATTGGTAATATGATATACACACACACACACACACACACACACACACACACACACACACACATGAAAAATCAAAGTATTTACAAAGAAATAAGAATCAAACTGACTTTAGACTTCTCTTCAGCCTGCAGATTATAGGAGACATTAGACCAATGGCTTTCAAATTCTGAAAGTACTTTGAATTGACTAAATCTTTTAAATGCACAATTTGCCTATAAGTTCTTAATCTATTTAATTTTCATAATTACACTTTGAAAGGTTTTCAATGAATTCAATATTTAACTAAAAACCTTTATTAATATATTTCATGCATTTAATAGGTTCTCTTTAGGAGAGTGAATGATCTTAATATAAAATTATTCTTCTCTACCAATCAGATGAGGCAAGACTGAGCTAATGCAGGTGAAAAACACTGCACATTTTGGTGGCACATACTTATCTGAATGAGTTTCCATAACAGAAGCTAAGCAAGCAAATGAGAACACATAATTTGTTGCCATTTTACCATACTAAAGGTTTCTTTTCCTTCAGTTTCTTCCTAGTATAATAAGGCTATGGAATTTTCACAGCTATCCTGTGCCTTTCACAGAATTTTCCTTATAGGTCTCGGCGCTCTCTGATAACAAATGAATGCCATATATATAATTGACGAGGGGCGAAGTAAGAATGGTGATTAGAACTGGAGATGGGGTGGAATTCCCTCAGACTGAAATTATTCTCTTGCCTACTTGCCACGTTTTTGTTCGGCAAATGACATGAAGCACAGCATCTCTAACCGTGCTGCAGAAAGATAGCTCTCATTCTGAGCTTTACTTTTGGTTGAGCCAAAGTGCAGCTGCCTCCAATACATCTAATTACCACAGTAATTAAAGTTCTTACCTTACCTGTGTCGTCAAGGACACAAGGACTTCTAATGGGAACAAATCTAGATATAAAGCTTGCTGTCAATTAGCCCTGATGGTCTGAAAAAATAACGAAGGAGAATGAGGGTTGAGTTACAGCTCTGTACAATAACAAATATAGTAACCCGGCACCTCTTTCTTTTCCTGGATCCTACCCAAGAGTTTGGGAGAAGAAAGACAAGAATATTATCTGGGTAACATGATCTTAAAACTATCTGTGGATAATGGTATCCTCAGTCCACTTTGTGCTCCTGCTTACCTCTAACAAAAGAGGGGACTGCTACAAATACAAGCCCTTCAATCTGGGAACAACACAACTGTTCAGTTTCTTGTCACAGATTCTGTCAATAGAGTGAAGAGCAAAGAGGGAGAAAAGAAATGTGACTCTACCGTGGCCAGAGCTTTATGCTCACTTCCAGCAAAATCGCCTTTTTCTGATTAGCCTTTCACAGATTGGCAATATGTGGAAAATAGCTTTTTCTGGGGTTTTAAAAATCATTTGGGGAGGGGCTCCATTCTGATAACTGCAGTAAATTGTGGAAGAACTAAATTTATGCACTGGGAATTGTTAAGGTATTTCTGGAGGGGGGGGGGAAAGTCCTAGGAAACTTTTGATTCTTAGAATATTCTAAGATGGTTGTATACAAATCTGAAAAATAGATATTATATGTCTTATTTGGAATATCATTACATCTATAGTCTCTCAAACTTGTCACTTGATCCTGAAGGTAATCAACAGACCTGTCTTCTCTCCTAGATTATAAGGTCAATGAGACTAGTGTTATAGACAAATCCTAAATTTAGAGGCTCAATCTGTGTCTTGATCTGAACTGAACTAGAACTTCCAATTTCTTACTATAATTCCCATTCTATTCATTAAAATGAATGCTAAACATTCCTTTGGAAACAATCATTTCCTCTTTTTTTGTCCTATTATTTGTTTTTATTTTCCCACTTTTATCATATAGAAGAAAATGCAGTAGTATATAATGATGGTTAGTATTATGCATCAATTTGGCTAAGCTATCATACCAAATTTTTTAAATCAAACACTAAGCTAGATGAAGATATTTTGTAGATGTGGTTGAGATTTGCAGATAATTAACTTAATTAAAAGAGATTGTCCTTGATGGAGCAATTGATGCTGTTTTCTTTTGGTGCAACTGCTATGAGAAACACTATGAAAATCCTTTAAAAATAAAATTTGGACTACCATATGACCCAGCAAGTCCACTGCTGGGTATATATCCGAAATTATTGAAAACAGGGTCTCAAAAAGACATTTGTGCACATCTGTTCATGGAAGTACTATTTACAGTGGCCAAAAATTGAATGCAACCCTGAAGTCCATCAACAGATGAAAGGATAAACAAAATGTGGCAAATACTTTTAATGGATTATTCTTCACTCTGACAAAAAAGAGGAAATCCTGTCTTTTCCTACACTGTGGATGAATGTTGATGATTATGCTAAGTGAAATAAGCCAGGCACAAAAAAGACAAGTACTGTATGATTCCATTTACATGACTTACATGAAGTAGTGAAAATCATAGAAACAGAAAGTAGAATAGTAGTTATGAGGCAGGGGGAGTGGTGTAGAGAGAAAAGAGAAGTTGTGGTTTAACGGGAATAGTTTCAGATCGGCAAGATGAAAAAATTCACAACAATGTTAATTTACTTAAACTTAGTAAACTGTACAGTTAAAAATGGTTATGAAAGCAAATTTCATGTTGTGTAGTTCTTCTTTTTTTTTTCCTTTTCCTAGAGGCCCAGTGCACAGATTCACGCACCAGTGGGGTACCTCAGCCTGGCCTGCACCCTCTCACAATTCAGAACCCCTTAGGGGATGTTCAGCTCCCAGTTTTGGCCATATCCCCTGGAATTGCAGGGTTTAAATAGACAATTAGATATTGCCCAAGCGTAGGGGTGTCGAACTCAATCAGAGAAGGGGCCAAAATCTAAAATCCAGCCTAAATCGCGGGCCGAATGGTTTACTGAACAGTCATAAACTGTCATTGTGATGGAAACGCAGCGGAGTGCAGTGATGACAGCGCGGTGCGGGCCACATTGCAAGGCCTGGCGGGACGGATTTGGCCCGCGGGCCTTGTGTTTGACACATGTGGCCCAAGGGATGTAATAGTGAATGAAGCAGCAGGAGGCTGGGGAGGAGCCTGAGCCTGGGCCAGGCACTGCACCACTCCTCCTCATCCTGGCCTCACTGCACCTGCTGCCACTGCTGCACAGTAACACTGCAGTAGAGGCAGGAGAGGCTCACGCAGCCACAGCTGTGCTTGACAGCCATGAGCCCAGCTTGAGTGGTGCTGACGCTGTCGGAGCACACTGACCACCAGGGGAGACAGCTCCTGCATTGATTGCGTCTTTTCCCTGGTGGTCAGTGTTCCTCATAGTGACCGTTCTACCTATTGTTCAGTTGTCTGATCATTTGGTTGCTTAGGATTTTATATAGAGAGATTATCTAAAGTTTTACATATGTCTTCTTTTATACTAATTGACAATCCCCCCCAAAATTCGGTCATTCTCACCCTGGGCAAGCCCCCACCGCCCCTGTGTCTGGGTCCATTGGTTATGCTAATATGCATGCATACTAATCCTTTGGTTGCTCTCTAACCTCCCCTCCCCTACCATTTGTCTGTGAATCTATTCTTAATTATCATTATGTTGATCATTATATCCCACATATGAGTGAGATCATGTGATATTTATCTTTCTCCAACTAGCTTATTTCACTTAGCATAATGCTCTCTAGTTCCATCCATGCTGTTGTAAATGGTAAAAGTTCCTTCTTTTTTTATAGCAGCATAGTATTTCATTGTGTTGATGTACCACAGTATTTTAATCCACTCATCTGCTGATGGGCACTTAGGCTGTTACCAAATCTTAGCTATTGTAAATTGTGCTGCTATGAACATAGGCTGCATATATCCTTTCTGATTGATGTTTCAGGTTTCTTGGGATATAGTCCTAGAAGTGGAATTACTGGGTCAAATATGAGTTCCATTTTTAACTTAAAAAAATATTATATTGATTTTTTAACAGAGAGAAAGGGAGAGGGAGAGAGAATTAGAAACATTAATCAGGTGCCTCTTGCAAACCCCCTCTGGGGATGTGCCTTCAACCAAGGTACATGCCCTTGACCAGAATCAAACCCAGGACCCTTGAGTCCTCAGGCCGACACTCTATCCATTGAGCCAAATGAACAAGGGCCATTTTTAACTATTTGAGGAAGATACATACTGTCTTCCACAATGGCTGCACCAGTCTGCATTTCCACCAGCAGTGCAGGAGGGTTCCTTTTTCTCCACATCTTTGCCAGCACTTGTCATTTGTTGATTTATTGATGTTAGCAATTCTGACAGGTATGAGATGGCATCTTGTTGTTTTGATTTGCATCTCTTGAATGATTAGTGGCTTTGAGCATGTTTTCATATGTCTCTGGGCCATCTGTATGTCCTTTTTCAAAAAGTGTCTATTTAGATCCTTTGCCCATTTTTTGGTTGGGTCATTTATGTTCCTTTTGTTATTTGCAAAAGTGATCCTTCCAACTTTGTTCTTCTTTCTCAGGATTGCTGTGGCTATTATGGATCTTTTTTTTTATTTTAGATGAATTTTTGGTGAGTTTGTTCTAGATCTTTGAACTATGCCATTGGTTTTTTAATGGGGATTTTATTGAATCTGTAGATTGCTTTGGGTAGTATGGACATTTTAATGATGTTGATTCTACCAATCCATGAACATGGTATGTTTTTCCATTTGTTTATATCTTCCTCTATCTCTTTTTTCAGTGTCCATAGTTTTCCAAGTACAGGTCCTTTACATCCTTAGTTAAGTTTATTCCTAGGTATTGTAATTTTTTTGGTGCAATGGTAAATGATTTTTTTTTTCATTTCTCTTTCTGTGAGTTCATTATTGGTGTATAAAAAGGCTATAGATTTCTGAGTATTAATTTTGTGTCCTTCTACATTGCCAGATTTATTAAGTCTAGTAGTGTGGTGTGGGGTTTTTTTTTGTGTTTTTTTTTTTTCATGGAGTCTTTGGGGTTTTCTACATATATTATCATGTCATCTGCTAGTAAGGACAGTTTTTCTTTTTCAATTTGGATGCCTTTCATTTATTCTTGTCAATCGCTATGGCTAGCACTTACAGTACTATATTGAACAGGAGTGGTGAAAGTGGGCATCTCTGTCTTGTTCCTATTCTTAGGGGAAATGAGTAGTTTTTGTCCATCAAGTATGATGTTGGCTAAAGGTTTTTATAGAAGGCTTTTATTATGTTGAGGTATGATCCCTCTCTTCCCACTTTGCTGAGAGTTTTTATTAAGAAAGGCGTTGGATTTTCTTAAATGTTTTTTTTTTTTCTGCATCACTTAATATGATTATGTGATTTTTGTCTTTCAATTTGTTTATGTGGTGTATCATATTTATTGATTTATGGATAGTCTACCATCTTTGCATCCCCAGAATAAATCTCAATTGGTCATGAAGTATGATCTTTCTAATGTAATGTAAATCTGATTTGCTAGAATTTTGTTGAGGATTTTAGCATCTATGTTTCTCAAAGATATTGTCCTGTATTTCTCTTTTTTTTTGTGGTGTGTTTATCTGGTTTTGGGACTAGGGTAATACTAGCTTTATGGAAAGAGCTTGGAAGTGTGCCTTCCTTTTGAATATTTTTGGAATAATCTGAGGAAGATAGGTTTTAGTTCTTCTTTGAATGTTTGATAGAACTCCCCTGTAAAGCCTTCCAAACCAGGACTTTTGCCTGCTGGAAGATTTCTGATTGCTATTTCAATTCCTTTGATAGTTATTGGCCTATTCAGGTTTTTTGATTCTTGGTGACTAAGTTTTGAGAGCTTGTATTTTTCTAAGAATATGTCCATTTCATCTAGGTTGTCCATTTTGTTGGAATAGAGCTGTTTATAGTATTTTTTCATAATTGTTTGTATTTCTGTGTGATTGGTTGTCACTTCACCTTTTTCATATCTGATTTTATTTACTTGGGTCCTCTCTTTTTGCTTCTTGGTGAGCTTGGCTAGAAGTTCATCAATCTTCTTTATCTTTTCAAAGAACCATGGTTTTGTTGATCTATTGTATTTTTTTGTTTTGTTTTGTTTTGTTTTTGTTTTGACTCTATATTGTTTATCTCAGCTCTGATCTTTATTATTTCCTTCCTTCTGCTTATGCTGGGCTTTTCCTATTGCTCTCTTTCTAATTCTTTGAGTTTTAGGGTTAGATAATTTATTACCATTGTTTCTTGATTTTTGAGGTAGGCCTGTAGAGCTATGAACTTCCCTCTCAAGACTGCTTTCACTGTGCCCAATAGATTTTGGATTGTTGTGTTTTCATTGTCGTTTGTTGCCATGATATTTTTTATTTCTTCTTTGATCTCTCTGGTAACCCAGTCATTGTTAAATAGCATGCTATTTAGCCCTCAGTTGTTTTAATTTTTTTATTGTAGTTGATTTCTAGTTTTATGCCATTGTGATCTGAGATCATGTTTGATATGATTTCTTTCTTCTTGAATTTGAAGAGACTTTGCCTGTGGTCTGTTTTTGAAAATGACCCATGTGCACTTGAGAAGAATGTGTATTCTGTGGCTTTGGGGTGAAATGTTTTGAAGATGTTAATTAATTCCATCTGATCTAGTGATGCATTTAGGATTGATGTTTCTTTGCTGATTTTTCATTCAGAAGATTTGTTCTGAGGTGTTAGTGGGGGTATTAAAGTCCCTTATTATGACTATATTGCTGTCAATTTCTCCCTTGATGTCCTCCAGAAGTTTTTTTGTTTTTGTTTGTTTGTTTGTTTGTTTTTTTAATGCATTTGGGTGCTCCTGTAGTGGGTGCATAAATGTTTACCAGCGTTATATCTTCTTGTTGAATAGCTCCCTTTAGTATTATGAAGTGGCCTTCCTTATCACTTGTTATGGCCTTCACTTTGAGGTCTAATTTGTCAGATATAATTTGTCGCAACCCACAGGTTGAGAGCCGCTGCTATAGAGCCTAAGACCATCGGAAAACACAGATATTTACATTACGATTCATAACAGTAGCAAAATTACAGTTATGAAGTAGCAACGAAAATAATTTTATGGTTAGGGATCATCACAACACGGGGACCTATATTAAAGGGTCGCTGCATTAGAAAGGTTGAGAACCACTGCTCTAGGACCTAGAGTCTAGGTGATAACTGACCTTCCTGTCCCTGGATTGCCTCACCAGCTATGCTTAATTCCCCAGTTCTGGGTCGATGTTATTAGGTTCAGCTATTCCTTCTATCTGCTCTGTGAGAAGGCACAGGGCCCATCCACATATTCGGTGCTGCTTTGACTCCCCCTGGACAGCCCATGGTCAGGGAGGTTGGAATACCAGTTAAGGGTTCGCAGACGAGGCTGCTGGTCCCTGGGCATTGTGGTTGTAAGGTCCCGGGAGGAATCCAAGGTCTCCCTGGCTGAAGACTTCTAATCACAGCTGGTCTCCCAATCACAGCCAGTCTCCCCTCTAAGATGGCATGGTCTCTGCGGCAGAGCGGCCTGCTTCGGAAGCTATTTCAGCAGCAGTAGAGGCTGCCCAGCCAGAGGAGTTTGGTCCTAGTCCCCAACAGCCCCTTGGACTATAGCTGCCCTTCACTCACAAATACAGACATTTCTCTCACGTCCACACATTCTCCTTTCGTTCTCTCACTCTCACACTATCTTACAGTCTGCTGTTCCATTGGCAACCATCTTGGATCCCCCACCCAGATGTATACATATTGTGTTATTTTTTTTATCACAATAAAAAGTATTTATATGAGTCCTAACTCTGTATAGGCTAAAAGCTAACATTATAAAATAACTTAGGTTTGATGGCATTATATTTTTAATCATGTTCTGAACCTTGAATTTTGCACTTTTTGGGATTTCACATTGGCTCTGTCTAGTTACAGTTACTGCTAATTCCAACTTGCAGCTTTGGTTACAATGTCACCTCAGTTTTTATTTTTTGTATCAAGAGTATGACTCTAATTTTCTGCTTAAACTTGTCTCTACCACTTTGACTCTTTCGGGTTGGTGTGCCTGCTGTTGTCTCAAGTTCTGCAGAATGGAAGTTCTTTTCTAGACCATAAAGAGATCCTATGTCTCTTTTTCTGCAACTGTCTACCTGATGACCTGCTGTCTTTTGATCTTAAGTCACATGTTCTTGGTTTAGTGCAACTTCACTTTCATACTTGTCTGTATATAAGATCTTATTGCTTGGATTCATGACTTGAACTTTGAAATAGTAGTCACCTACTATTTCTTTGATTTTATTGGCAGAAAATGCTGAAAAAATGCAGGTAGTCTTACTTCTCTTCGAGATGACGTTGCTTTAGTAATTAATATTTATTTGGTAAGGTCATTAAACCAGCAATAAGTCTACCATTATTATACAGTTCATGTAGTTCCATCTTGTACAAAAGAATAATGAAAATACCTTGTTAATCCAGATAGGCGATTTCTATATCAGTCTTTTAGAATACCAACCTGGTCATTATGTCAAAAGTAGGGAATGAAGACAGTCTACCATACCTTACTCTTGGCGAATATATGCTGACTGCTGCTAATCATGACCTTTTTCAGTCCTCAAAAACCATCCATCCATTTAGTGTTCCCTTCAAATATTTTACTGAGCATAAATGTCAAGATCCCTGGTCTCTAGTTTTAAGACACTGCCTAACCTTTTCAGAAACTTGGGACATTTGCCTTTCTTTACTCTCATGGCAGCTCCCCTATTATCAATAACTCATCAAAGATTACTGACATTGATCTTATCTTTAAAATGACTCAGTGCCCGAAAAGTTAGATATTTTCTGAGCCAGGAAAGTGAATTCATTTGAAGAATTTCTCCATTTTTTCTCTATCTTTTTAACCATTTTGAATTTTAATTTCTTTTCACCATTTTAGTTTTACCTTTCCAAAATGATTATTCTTTTGACAGAATAGGTGGAAACAAATTGAAGATAAGAAGGTAATATTTTTACTCTTTTATTATCATAGTATTTGGATTAAGGAGAATAACTTTTATAAGCTGGCTCACAGTATAACTAAAAGTTTTGTTTCCTTTAGCAGGTTTGAAAATGTTAACGCACTTTGAGAATCAGACTTCCTATTTATGTTCTGAAACACACCTGCTAATGTTTTTATCATCCTCTCTAATTTTCCTTCTGTGTCTATTTGATATATTTTAATTTTCAATCTGTGCTCATTAAAGAACATCATAGAATGCACTTTGATTTTTATGGACAACTCCCATGTTTTTATGTTTGTTTGATTTTCACCAAAGTCATTCATGAGTGTATGGCCAAAGCACCAGCTGGATAAACTCATAGAATAATCTACCCAGCTTCATTTATTTACTTACAATAGGTTCTGAGATTATTGCTTTGAACAGCACATATAACCACACATGTAATGCATAACAAGTTACAGTGGTGCCTCGCATAAAGAACGCCTTGCACAGCGAACGCTGCACACAACGAACTTCATTTCATGATTCATACAACGAACTTCGTTTCACACAACGAAGTCGCCCGAGCTTCCACGACCGCTTTGCCCGAGCTTCCACGACCGCTTTGCCCGAGCTTCCACGACTGCTTCGCCCGAGCTTCCACGATCGCTGCCGATGTATTGCATCCTTCCGCGCAGGCACTGCAGGCAGTCGTTAGTCACTGCACTTAACTTAAGCACGTATCGCGGCAATCGTTCTTCATTACAAATTAAATCACGCACGTATCACGGCAGTCGTCCTTTTAAGTTAAACTCAATATTTTTTTTATATCATAGCTTCTAAAAAAAGCAGGAAGGTGATTTCTGTTGAAATGAAACAGGAAATAATTAGAAGGAGTGAATGTGGGGTAAAACAGTGTGACCTCGTCAAAGAGTTTGGCCTCAGCAAGACCACCATTTTCACCATTTTGACAAATAAGGATGCAATCAAATCAGCCAAAGTAGCCAAAGGAGTATCAAAACTATTTCATGAAAAACATAGGTCTTCAATCCACGAGGAAATGGAGAGCCTATTAGTGATTTGGATTAAGGACAGGCAGGTGAAAGGTGATGAAACAACCCAAGATATTATCTGTCACAAAGCCAAGAGAATTTATGACGATCTAAAGAAAAACGTCCCTGGAAGTAGCAGCAATCAAGATAATGAAGAAGAATTCAAAGCCAGCAGGGGGTGGTTTTTTAGATTTAAGAAAAGGTGTGGAATCCACAGCGTTACTATGCATGGTGAGGCTGGCAGTGCTGACAAGAAAGAAGCAGAAAAGTTCTCTATTAACTTTCAAAAATGTATTAAGGATGAAGGATACTGCCCACAACAAGTGTTCAATGCCAATGAAACGGGTCTTTTCTGGAAAAGAATGCCGAGCAGAACCTTCATTACAAAAGAGGAGAAGAAATTGCCAGGACACAAAGCCATGAAGGACAGACTTACCCTTATGTTTTCGTCTAATGCCAGCGGAGGCCTCAAGATCAAACCTCTATTGGTTTATCACTCTGAAAATCCAAGAATTTTCAAGAAAAATAACGTTATTAAGTCCAAACTGCCCGTCCATTGGAAGTCCAATCAAAAAGCCTGGGTGACCCAAGTTATCTTCAACGAATGGATTCTGGAAACCTTTGCTCCTGCCGTGAAGAAATTCTTGCTGGAAAAAGAACTGCCGCTTAAAGCCCTTCTGATACTACTTGACAATGCCCCTTCTCACCCAAAAGACCTAGAGGAAATATTGCAGGAAAATTATCCTTTTATCAAGGTGCAGTATTTGCCACCAAACACCACATCCATTCTTCAGCCAATGGATCAGCAAGTTATTGCGAACTTAAAAAAACTCTACACTAGAGCCCTCTTTAATAAGGTGTTTGAAGAATGCGAGTTTGGTGGAGACAATATGACTGTCCGAAAGTTTTGGAAGGAGAAATTTGATGTCCTTATGGCAATACGACTTATACAGAAGGCCTGGGAAGAAGTGTCACAAAGGACCCTCATTTCTGCTTGGAAGATGCTTGTGCCTTCGTGGACCCAGGAAGAAGCAGTAGTTGATGACACAGAAGTGGTGAAGGACATCATCACAGTGGCCCAAAGGTTGGAATTAGAGGTAGAGGAAGAGGATGTAGAGGAGCTTATTGAGGAACACGAAGAAGAGCTGACAACTGAAGAGCTCCAAGCACTTCTGGTCCAGCAACAGGACAATGCTCAAAGGGAAGTGTCATCTGATAACGAGGAGCAACAATCAAACAATCAACCAATCCCAACTGCTGACATCAAGAACATCCTGGTCAAATGGAAAGCAGTTCAGGAGTTTACCAATGCCCACTATCCGGATTCAGCTGAAGCAAACAGGATCAACGATCTTTACTCCGATACTCTTGTCCGTTATTTCCGGCAGATGTTGGAGAAAAGAGAAAAACAAACGACTTTGGACAGGTTTTTCATGAAACCATCGGCCAAAAAGCAGAAAATGGATGAAGATGTGCAAGATTTGGTAGACTCTACTTAGTCTGTCTTAAAATTAAAAAAATGTGTGTTTTTTTTTTTTTAAATTTGTTTTTAGATGTATCTAAATAAAAATAATAACAAAAAATTTATCTTTTTTTATGTCATCTTAGCATATTTTATGCTACAGAACGAATTATTTTTTTTAACATGTATTGTTATGGGAAAACACGTCTCACATAACGAACTTTTCGCATAACAAACTTGCTCCTGGAACGAATTAAGTTCGTTGTGTGAGGCACCACTGTATATTTCTTCTCAGAATGCTTACAGTCATTCCTAGCTCCTATTTGTGGATCTAATGTTATCAATTCATCATTAGCATCCATAAAGTAAAAAGTACCTTCTTTGAAAATATTTTTTAAAATTTTGTCCTTTATTCATATTCTTTCATATTCTGATCTTTTTTTTTAATTTTTTTTTATTTTTAAGATATCTTCTAAGAAATTACCTGTGGCTTTCTTCACTTATATGGCACTGCAAAAAATTGAATTTGCACCTGGCCATAGTATGGCTTAGTGGTTGAGGGTTGATCCATGAACTAGGAGGTCATGGTTTGATTCCCAGTCAGGGCATCAATTCCTAGTGTGGGGTGTGCAGGAGGCAGCCAATCAGTGATTCTCTCTCATCATTAATGTTTCTATCTCTCTTTCCCCTCTTCCTTTCTCTCTGAAATCAGTAAAAATATATTTTTAAAAATCTAAATTGTGACTTTAATTATAGTTTTCTTGATCTGTTTTTATCTTAAAGCTGTCTTATGTATATTAACAAATCTCCTGAGAATTATATTATTCCAGATCTGTGTTGCTGCTGTTGTTGTTGATAGGCAGCTGCAAGAAAATAAGCACAATCTTCTAATTTGGAAAATGAAAATGACCAGGAGAAGGGTGAAATACTCAAACCATTATTCCTACATATTCTATAAAATTAAAATAGCATTTTGAAGGCAAAAATCTAAAAAAAATTAAAATATTACTTATTAGTATAGCTCTCCTTTCCTTCCCTTGTGTCTCCATAGATATGTCTCTTCATGTGACCATAGATAATGCACATGAACTGTAGGTCATCCTTACATAGAAAATAACTTGTATCTTAAGTTATCCAGATGTAACTTATTCTATAAACTACCGTATTTACCCAAAAATAAGCCATCCTCCGTAAATAAGACCTAACGCATGGAAAGATAAGACATCCCTTGAAAATAAGACCTAGCACAACTTTGGGAGAAAAAATTAATATAAGACACTGTCTTATTTTCGGGGAAACAGCGTAGTAGACATTCCCTTCTTATATTTATCTTCTTCCCCAAACATTTTAATTTCACCCCCAAATTTTTGTTATCTGTTTAAATCTCTTATGTTGTCATTGTTTCTTAGGTTCTTTCAGCTATATTGCTTGAACCCTTTTTTTTTTTAGTAACATTTTGGAATATTTGGCAAATG
Organism: Pipistrellus kuhlii; assembly: GCF_014108245.1. Lineage (NCBI taxonomy): Eukaryota > Metazoa > Chordata > Mammalia > Chiroptera > Vespertilionidae > Pipistrellus > Pipistrellus kuhlii. Next base: position 36,850,582 of record NW_023425449.1, read on the forward strand.
TAAAATCGAAGGGGGAAGAAGTTTTGTCAATGCAGAGGTAGCTTATAACTCCCCCATCCCCGCCAAAAAAATCCCCACAATATACTTCAGCTCTACATGCGTGTTCACAGTCTACTCAAAAAAAATTTTTTTAAAAAAATTTATTCAGAATTTTGCATTTTTAGGAAGGGGGTAGGGAGTGCTACAATACACAAAAGAACACCTATCTGCTCAGAGCACACAGTCTAGATTAGGATTTCAACAGATGACAGGTATTAACACACAGTACAGTAAATTCCATTGGAAGAAAAGGCAAGGTGTGTAAGGATCCTAGGATGGTCATTGAAACTGTACCTGGAAGTCATACATGTCAGCTAGCATCAGCCTGAGGCCAATCACAAATTTCCTTAAAAACAAACAAACAAACAAACAAAAACAGTAAAGGCTCTTTTATTTCTCCTTGAAACAATGACTCACTGTGTAAAGTCACATAACTGTTTCTATCTTCTCTGTTTTCTTCTATTCAATTGCGAGCTTTATTATGCAGCCAGTTCACAACCTAGACCTTGATTTCTTACATTTTTTTGGTCCCTTTAACTTTACTTTTGATAGCACCATGATGGAAGTATTGAATTAAATACTGAGTTTAGCAGCCCACAATAATAAAAATACTTTATATCTCAAATAAATTTTACAGTCATCTTATGAGATTTGGATCCCTGTTGTTCACATAGGAAAATTGGGGCAGAGACAAGTGAAGTACTTTGTCCATAGTTCTGCAAACAGTAAGTGCTAGAAGCACAACAGCTCGAGTGTCTATGCTTTATCCACTATTCTCTGTAGTAGCTCAGATCTCACATGAGGAGAACATCAAACAGAAAAGTTATTGCTTTTGACTGAAGTGGCTTGAAACCAGACTAACAATAAAAATGTAAGTATCTGGATATACTTAATATAGAGAAGAGGCGGTTGAGTAGAAAAATGATAATCAGCATCAAATATGTAAGAAAGTGTCATGCAGATCAGAAATACTAATTATAGTTCAGATTTTAGGCCAAAAGATGGAAAAGAGTTGTCAATCTTATACATATTTTATTTGACATTTATAAATCTGTGTAATTTTTAGATATCTATGTGAATAAGTGTGAGTATGGGTCTATGAACATGTTAAAGTGAATGCCTTCACTAAGATACTAAGAAACAAAACTGCTAACAAGAAAAATACTGCTATTAACATATGGTGGTCTATGGTATGCTGATGTCTCATAATAGTATGAGTCAAGTAAGAAATTCCTAATTTTTCACTTTTTCCTACCAGAATTTATTCTCAAAGCTATAAAAGCCATGGTTAGTAATCCACAAAAGAAAGGAATTTTTAGGTTGTGTTCTATGATTCAGAACAATCATTTTATTAGTTTTTAAGTCATATTCTGAAAGAGTGCAGATTTGCTGGTTTTGAGGTTCCAAATATATAGCAGAATATACAATATTTTAAGCAGTGATAGACTCATGAGTTAATCTCTGTTAAGAAAAATAATATCATCCTATGTAATAAAAGACTAATATGCAAATTGTCCCCTCGGGAGTTTGACTGACCAGGAGTTCGAATGCTCCCTATGATGTGCACTGACCACCAGGGGGCAGCGCAGAATGAAGGAATGCCCTGGCCTGCAGCCAAAAAGAAAGCCCCAGCAGGCAGCCAAAAGGCCCTGATGGTCCTTGATCTCCTGCCAAACCTAGGGACCCTCCTATCCATGAATTTCATGCGCCAGGCCTCTAGTTATTATATATGTTTCTAACAAATTTGATATTTTAATTAGTTATTTGTGGTAATGATATATAGCATATATACACATATATGATACCTTCATGTAAGTACACTATCTTAACATATAGCTGTATTAGAAAGAATAATGTACAAGTATTCATGTGCATGGATGCACAATTGTGTATTTTTACCTGTGTATGTTGGATAATAGAAGTATATGCATAATATACTTAGTAGTAATAAAATATTCATTTTAGATTCTGCTAAAATAAAATCTTAAATCAGAGCCCTCAACCAAAAACTCTTTTTCTTACATGACAGAGTTCTTACACAAATCTGACATGTTCAAGTTTATTTGATCCCATACATAATTTTGTATTTTGAGAGGTGCTTTCTGAAAGCTGAAAGTTTCCTTTGAATTTATCACAATAGGGATCCGTACAGAGTAATTATAATGACCAAGCCTAAACCAAGAATAGTGCATACTATATTTTATTTAGCTTTTACAACAACCCTATTGGATAGGTTTTATTATCAGTCTCTGTTATACAGATGAAGGATCTTTGCTTTGAAAAAGCTTAGCAATTAGGTCTGTATCACACAGTTAATACAGATGGAATCTAGATTCAATCCAGGTCTGTCTTAATTCAAAATAGTAACCATTGTGCTGTAAGAGGCTGTCTGCATTGAAACCTGGATACATTCACATGTGCATGTGTATCTTGGCTAAAACCAGAAAATGAACATCTGCTGTAAATATAACTGCTTATCCTTACAAGGCATCAGATTTTTAGTATCATTTTTTTAATTTTTAAAATAAGGTATATAATTATTTGAATATAGCAACAGAGAATTATTCATGGTAATTGCACATTTAGAAATATATTATTAATTGAAAAGCAAAATATTATATTTCAAAGTTTGACATTCAAATTATGATAAGCATATCCCTATCAAAACTAATGCCTATTTTTTTCTTTTTAATCCTCACCAGAGGATATTTTCCCATTGATTTTTAGAGTGGAGAATAGAGGGAAAGACAGAGAGAAATATCCGTGTGAGAGAAACACATTGATTGGTTGCCTACTGCATGCCCCTGCCCAGGCCCGGGGCCAGGTAGGCATCTGCAGCTGTGATGCATGCCCTTGACCAGAATCGAACCTTGGACCCTTCAGTCTGCAGGCTGAACCACTAGGGCAAAACTGATAGCTACCTTGATACCAGTGCCCCTCACTTTTTAAAAGAATACTCATTTAACCCTCTCTTTTATTATTATATTTTTTAATTTTGAAAAGTCTTGCAGACTTAAGATATTTATTAATGCATTCCTGTAATGCTAAAGTAGCAAAGTCAGGAGATCTAAAAATCACATGAGCCGGAACCAGTTTGGCTCAGTGGATAGAGCGTAGGCCTGTGGACTGAAGGGTCCTGGGTTCGATTCCGGTCAAGGGCATGTACATTGGTTGCGGGCACATCCCCGGTGGGGTTGTAAGGAGGCAGCTGGTCGATGATTCTCTCTCATTGATGTTTCTAGCTCTCTATCCCTCTCTCTTCCTCTCTGAAAAAAATCAATAAAATATATATTTTTTAAAATGAATCAATAAAAATATATTTTTTAAAAAATTAAAAAATAAATAAAAATCACATGAAAAGATCTTAATTATGTTTATACCTATTTTGCTTCTACAAAAAATAAGTGTTTTTCCATTAGTTGATTACCGAAATATGTAGCTCCTTTGCCTATTGACAAAAATATTCATATTAAAAGCAAAAATGTTCTAATATGAAAGCATAATTTTCAGGTTCATACTAAAACTGATTTTTTTTCCTTCTGCAAGTTTGTCAGGAGTGTTTGCTGTTATTAATTTTGTGACATTTGTTCCTTCTGATGCTGACCTAATAAAATATTGTTCAATAGATATGTTCTGTCTTTTATAATTTAATGATAGATATTTAAATTAAACAAACTCTGAGAAAAGATCCATGAAGCTTCAACAATTAATATTCAAAACATGGATCTGAGCTTGGATTCTAATTTGCTTTTGATGCAATATTAAAACAAAATCTGTATAAAATATTAATGTTATATTAATTCTTATTTTACTTTTTATTGTAGAATAAAGCCTATCTACCTAGATTGTTTTATTTTGAAGAATATTTTTAAAGGGAAGGCATACTTCTTGATAACTTAAATAATAATTGTAGTAATTAAGTAACTAATATTCTTACATTGGGAAAATATGTTTAATGAAGTTCTGAGAAAGATCATTTTAATACAGACAAACACAATATTAAAAATGTTGATACAACCTTTTACTTATAAATATTTCTATGTATGTATAATATGTTGTTCTTTGCATATAAATCTTTATAAGGAATTTTTATAATATATACTCAAATTGTTTTTGACTCATATCACAAAATACAAAGTCTCTTATCAAAGCCTAAATGCAAAGTGCAAACAATAATGAAAAGCACCTAACATATTTTTAATGCAACAAAAGACATCAACCAGTTATTTTAATGGACCTGGATAGGGTGTTCAAGAGAAATGAAGGCTGGTTCCATGGTTTGGGAAAGAAAATTATGGAATGGAGTCTAACCATGGTCAAAAAATCTATACACATATATAGAAAAGCCTAAGCGACCATTTGACCATTTGGCCAGTATCTATGATGAGCACTGACCACTAATGGGCAGACTCTCCGATTGGTAGGTTAGCTTGCTACTGGGGTCTGGCCAATCAGGATTGGGCAAGACGGGCTGGATACACCCTAGGGCCCTACCCTGGTTTATTCCCAGCCCAGTAGTGCATTGGTGGGGTTGCTTGGCCTGGCCTTTATAATCTCATAATCCAAGAACCCTCTGGGGATATCAGACTGCTGGTTTCAATCCGATCCCAACAGGCCAAGCCAAGAGACCCCAACTGCTGGAGGGACCCCACTCACTCTGCAGATGCCCTTCCAGCCCCAGAGCTTCCCAGGTGCGGCCAGCTGGAGAGGGACCATGGGAGGTTGGCTCCAGGGTGTGTCCCATCTGTCCCTCCTAGTCTTGCCCCACCGGCCACCTTCTAATTAATTTACTTTCAACCTCACAGGCTACAGCAGTTATTCAGTTAACAAATGACTATTAACTAGATATTTTTCCTTACTTTTCCTATAACATTCTTGGGTTTATTAATAATAATGAGTAGAAATAAATTCTAGTCATAAACATTGATTGCCTCCTATTCCACTTTGTCTTTTTTTAAATTTTTTTTCCTGTAAAAGTCTGAGTTAATTAGAAATATACCAATTTTAATCTGGAAACAGGGAAAACCCAGTTTCTGAATTTAGCATTCTATTCTAGCACTTGATATTTAATTGTCACTTTGACAGGCTTTGATTCAGAATTAATTAGATCAGACTCTATAAAAGTTAATGATTAAATTTAACCTAAATGGGAGCTATTCCAAGATTTGAGATCTTTTTCCCTTTTAAAAGTAATGATGTAAACCTTGATAAGATATTATACTTTTCTTAGGAGAGCAAATTTACCTTTGAATGTATAAATTTCTTCTTATATGAAACTTAGTCATAGGATTTTAAATGTCCTTAAGTATTTGTGTTATCTGTCAATATTCCATAACCACATTATTTATGATAAAAATTAACTATATAAAAGAGAGAATGGGAATTTACAATATAGACTTAAAATTAAGATGAATAGGGAGCTATAGTTTACTAAAAACCCAGAACAACCTATATCTGAAAATAAGACAGGGAGAAAGACCACTGATTTATCCAAAGAACACTGCCTGCCAGACTGTCAGGTAGTTTGAACTGTGTAACATCCTGCTTTACTTGTGGATATACCAACACTTACAATAGTCCACTTTGCCCAGTTATCCAGTAAATTTAAGATATATACCAATCACTCTTTGTTATACATGAGTGCTATTTTTCTGGAGGATATGATGAGACATGGTAAATACTTTGCCCTTTTGAATCTGAGATATTGGTTACTAATGATCTAGAGATGAAAGGTTTTGAAACCCAATTATAGTTTCTTTTCCTATCCAAATCTTTTATACATAACTTTTATTATAATAAACCATATTTTTATGTATATTACAGAACCATGAAAGGAATATAAAATCAACAAGATACCTTTCCCAAACGGCATATATATATATTTTATGAGATTACTCATTGGTTTTGAGTGGATTTGTTATACATACGGTCTTTGGGCATTCTTAACCTCATAGCCTACGAGAGGAAATGACCTAAACATGAAAAGCGTATGAAAATAGTACTCTTTTAAAGGATCTGAGATTTGTGGCCAAGTTTTTACATCTCCCTCCTTTGATTCCATGAGACCAGAATTTCCAGTATCCTAAACAGGCGATATTATGTGATCAGAGTAGCTGCAGGAGTCTCATATGAAACATATTAAAGGAAGTCTGGTCAAAGGAAGTGTTTTACTACTACTGACGCTCTCACCACTCTTTAAAACTTGATCTCTGTTGCTAATATAATTTTTAAAGCACATGAAAAATTTATAGTCAATAAAAATTTTTCAAAACAAAAACATGCTCAGCATTACTGTTAATGGTTTCTCCTTTCCCTCAGTTTATAGAATATTATTTTATTGCTTAAAATAGAGCATTAATTCCATGTGTTCACTCGCAGAATTTTTTTTCTTTTGATAAAGGTTACTTTAAATATGGCCAACTATTTCTGGGTCCTCAAATTATGAAAAATTCAATATTATCATCTGTGTAATATGCTAAAAAGATATTTAAAGTGGTAGTATATGTAATATGTTCTTATAAGGTACATGTTCTGATAAAAGAGATTCCTTAAACAGGGTGGTGATTAGACTTTATGGGGGAGTATTTTAATATTTTAGCAGAAATCATTAAAATATCAGCATGTTTCTCATGCAATAAGAAGCAATAAATTTAACGGCTTTTGGTCTTAATTATTAGTTTGCAGTCCTGAGTTCAGCTGAAAGGAATTGCGTTCAGATTTAATTTTTCACTTCTGTATTCCAAAAATAGACCATACATGGGGGCATTTAACCAGTTATTGAATTTTTAAATGACTTTCCATTTAGGGGCAAAATAGTATTACCACTTAATATTGGATTACAAAGAAAAGCCTATTTCTGAAGGAATTTTTAGTTTATGGGAGTGCAGTGTCTGGGAATTACATGAATGGGCTTCATTCTCCCTTTCAGGTCTGAGAGGATGAGAACAAGATGTTGCATGTATAGAAAAAACGCAGCCCTCTGCTCATGCCCAACGCTGTCTCCTTGAGTTGAGAAGCATGGCTGATCTCCATGAAGACACGCATCTGTTCACTGGATAAATAAGCAGGTATTCATTTTTTTCTGCACTTTTTGGTAAGCATTTTATTATGAACAATTTCAAGCATGTGTAAAAGTAGAATCATATAATGACTCCCTCTCTCTCATGCACACACACATACCTATCACTCAATTATCACTCAGCTTTAATAATTATGAACATGTGTCCCAAAAGATTTTATCTATAACCCTAACACTCCCTCAATCTAATTGTTTTAAATAAAATTCTGGGCTACATAACTTTGAGCCATCAATATATCAGTATGTAGCATTTCTAAAATAAGGGTGTTTGGAAATATGCTTCAATACATTATACATCTAAATATTTAATTCTTCAGTATCATTAAATCTCCAATCAGTTTGCATGATTGTCTCATAATATTTAAAGAGTTGGTGAGACCATGCCTAAATTAACTATGTATGTTGTAATGGATTGATATGTTTCTTAAGTCTCATTTAATTTATAGGATCCCCTGCCCAATTTTTCCCCCTTGAGACTTATGTCTGGAGGTTGCTGATTGCTTCTTCTGGGTGTTAATTTAACAAGTTTATCTCTCCATTGGATATCCTTTAAACTGGTGCTTAGAAAATAGAAAATAACAAACTTGATAACCATTTCATAACTGAAGTAGTATACTTCCAAAAGAAAGAATATAATATTTGGTCAACTTCTTTATTGATGATTGTCTAGATTCATTTATCAAATAAAGATAAAAACCTGGTGATTTAAAATTCTATCCATCTTTATTCAGTGGTTTGCTTACATGCTACATAATGAAAAATGCTTATCTCAACTACTATCTAGTCATCTTCTAGTAAAGTTTATGCAAAAGAGTCAGGATAAAATACTCCTACATTTTATTTGCCAAGTTACTATGTAATGTTTTGGTTCTCTGGCATACATCAAAGGTAAGTTGAACATATGATTTATTGTCCAAACCTAGATATTTCTAAGTGAAAGGGGACACTATTAATAATTATACTTGGACAACAGAATCAGCCATCTGCCTGTCCTTGGTAAACCAGGATGGAAGATCACTCTGTTCAAAGGTGACATGTGGTGTTTTAGCTTTGACTTTTGTTTTGCTTAAAAAAAAAAAAAAATTAAATGTACTGGGGTAACCATGGTTAATAACATTATATGAGTGTGATTCTATAACATATCATCCACATGGTGCATTGTGTGTTCACCACCCTGTCTGGTCTCATTGCATCACCTTATATTTGACCTCCTTTTCCTTCTTCATTCTGCCCCCACAACTCCCGCCCCTCTGGTAACATTCATGCCGTTGGCTGTGTTTGTTTGTTTTCTTGTTCATTTATTGCTTTCAGTTTTATATCCAACATGTGAGTAAAATAATATGCTTTTTGTCCTTTTCCATCTGACTTATTTCACTTATTTGCAAGATCCATTCATGATTTCTCAAATAGTAATGTTTTCTTTTTTTATGGCTGAATAGTATTCCATTGTATATATGTACCACATCTTATTTATCCAATTGTCCATCCAACTTAGGTTGTTTCTATGTCATGGCGATTATAAATAATGCTGCAGTGAGCATAGGGATACATATATCTTTAAAAATAAGTGTCTTCAACATCCAGGTCCCTCGATTCCTCCCATTTAACAGGATGGCATCAGACACATGGGACTTAATATCTATTTTTCTATCCACCACAGTTGGAGTAACATGAATCCCAAATACTAATTGAAAGTCTATGAAAAATGTTGTGGAAAAAAACATTACGACTTTGAAAATGAGGATGAGGGGCCACTGGTTCAGGATTCTAGTTCTGATTTTAACAGCATCCCTCACTGTCTGACCATCCGACCAGCTTGTTCTGTCTCGTGTGTGTGTGTGTGTGTGTGTGTGTGTGTGTGTGTGTGTGTGTGTTTCCTATGCACAGGAATAATAAGGATGTTTTTTAAAATCTTAAAAAAAAAATAAGTGTCTTCAAATTTTGGGGGGTTGACATATGGTATCTCTAGTCTTCATTTTTAAGGAACCTACATACTGCTTTCCACAGTGCTTGCAGCAATTTGGAAATTGTATTACTTTTATAGTATACAAGCCTTAAAGTAGAACTGTGATTGCTGACCTTTAAAGGATTGTGAGATTTCATGCTAATACATCTGGGCCTGGTGCTTCCTTCCCCCACCCCCCCCCCCCTGGTGATTTAGACATTCTGTCTATTTTAAGGTCAATTTTGGTTAGTTTTTCTCCTTTAGAAAATGTATTTCACAGAGTTTTCAAAGTAGTTGCAGTTAGTTCAGCCTGTAATAAAGACCACAGAACAGGTAACTTATGACCAACAGAAATTTCTTTCTCACAGTCTGGAGGCTGGAAGTGGAGGTCAGGGTGCCAGCATAGTGGTCTGTGGTGAAGCCTCCTGCAGGCTGGGGGCTGCAGACCAGTGGCCATTTGGGAGAGAGCACACAGAAGGGGCAAAGGGGCTCTCTCTCGGGCTTCTTTTAGCAGGAATTCACCTCATTAGGGATCTAATCCCCTCCTGAAAGTCCTACTTCCTAATACCATGGCTTTTAGCATCAGGATTCCAACATCTGAACTTGGGGAGGAATACAAACATTCAGACCATCATAAGAGTCTCATGGTTTTATATTTTAAGTTTTACTCATTTTTATAAAGCACGGTTTGCATAAAGGAATATACACCATTCTAAGTGCAGTTTGATGAGTTTTTGTTCTTTCCCTCCAGTGTTTTTGAAAAAATGGCTTTGATGTTTATGGGGAATGCTAGGCCTGTGTCCTTCCTCCACTTCTGTATAAATACTTCTTCCTTTGCCGCTAATGTTCCTAACCTCCTTTGGGTTGTACTCCCTGTAGGTTCTCTTAGTACAGGCTCTCATTAAAATAGGGCCAATGTGATTATGGGATCATTTTACGTATGATCGTTGTGCCAGTATTTCTACATTTTCTCTTTCTTGGTGCCCATATACCGCATTCTCCATCTCCCCTATTGTTAACGTGTTGTATCATCAAGTACCTGTCACAAATAATCAACCAACACTGGCCCATTACATTGAACTAAACTCCATATTTTATTCATGCTTCACTTTGCCTTAATATCCTTTTTCTGATCTACAATAGAATATTATCCATGATACCATATTACATGTATTCATCTTATCTCCTAGCCTCCTTTGTTCTATGGAAGTTTCTCATATTTTCCTTGATTGGTGACCAGAAGAGTATTAAAGAATATCCATCAGTTATTTTGTTGACTATCATTCCATTGGGGCATGTTAGTGTTTATCTGATGATTGGATTGGGACGGTGGGTTTTGAGAGAAAGATCACAGAGGTGATATGATCTATAATAATAAAAGCATAATATGCTTATTAGACTGGACAGCCAAATGACCTTCTGCACATCATTCCAGACATGACCAAGCCACAGCAGCAGAGGCTGAGGCAGAGGTGGTTAGGGGCGATCAGGCAGGAAGGTAGTTGAGCAGTTAGGGGTGAGCAGGAAACCAGGCATAGTGGTTAGGGGCAATGAGGCAGGCAGGCCAGCGGTAAGGATGTGAGAGAGATATCTGACTGCCAGTTTAATACCGATGCCACAGGGATTGGGCCTAAATAGGTAGTTGGACATTCCATGAGGATCCCGAATTGCGAGTGTGCAGACCAGGCAGAGGGACACCCCCCCATGCATGAATTTCATGCACTGGACCTCTAGTCATCTTACTTAATATTAGACAAACATGTAAATTTACCTTAACTCTGCTACACCACCAGCCAATCAGGAATGATATGCAAATTAAACCAACAAAGACAGCAATTAATTTGCATACCCAGGCGCCAAGTGATGGGCACTGGATGCAGACATTCTGCCCCAGCCCAGGTCTCTTGGTCTCTGGGCAGCATGGGAAGGCAGGGCCAGAGCAGAAAGAGGTGGCTCCCAGAACAGAAAGAGGCAGCTCTGGGGCCTGAGCAGAAAAAGGCTGGCCAGAGTGGAAAGGTAGTGCCCACAGCCAGGGAAAGGAAAGCCCAGTCTACCATGAATCTTCGTGCATCAGGCTTCTAGTATCAGATGGACCGACCACTGGGTATGGTAAGTTTGCTTACCTGGCCATGGTATTGTTTGTCAGACTTCTTTGCCATAACATGACTCTTTCCTCCCATTCCATTCTCCTATCTTCAGAAAGACATCCTTCACTAAGCACAACTCACACTCGAGATGTGGGAAGTGAAGTTCCACTTTCCTAAGGGGCAAGTATCTATTGATACATAGATGATTTGGAATTCTTCTGACAGAGGAGTTCCCTCTTCTCCTTCATTTAAATAATTTATTCAATAATGTAAATATTTCAATACTGACTCATATGTATTTACTTTACACTTTGAGACATAACCCAATTCCACATTTATTTATAAATCGTTGCCAAAATGTCCCAGCTTTGTCCATTGGGAGCTCTTTCCGATCGTCTTCTGTGTCCTGTTGACAATCTCAAACTTTCTTTTAGCACTTGCTTCCTCATTTTAAGGCACTAAAATATATCCTCTGCTCATTTGTGTATTCCTACCTCTAGAGATACCATTTTTTTCCAAGTTTCCCTGGATCTTTTCATTGGCAAATTGTATTAGAAGCCTAGGTCTGGATGCTGTGTTTGCTCATTTTTTCCAGGTGGGTACAAAAGTGGCTCAATGCACCTGCCTCCTCTCAGTGGACAGAGCTAGGAAATATATGTATATACACAAGCTCTGCAGTTACTTCTGTAGCTATATAGCTGAGTTTATATTAAGCTAAACAAGAGTTTAGCTTAATACTGATCTTTGACTCCAGTCCAACACAAGATGATTCCATTAGGTCTTTTCCTTTTGCTTATCTGTATTTCCTCTTCAGTAGTGTGAAGCCTGCCCCCACCTCTGCTAGGCATGGCCGTTGCCACTGGAGTCCTTACAGATATGGGAAATGAAGTCATAGGTGTGGAAACTGGCAGATAAAAAAAATTGCAGTTTGACTCTCAAAATGCTACCAAAGATGCCCCTTTGCTTTGGGAATCTCTGTGCTATGTATCCCAAAGAGTCAGCTTAACATAAATAATTACTGCCCAATGTAAACCATGTGAAGAAGTGCGGTGAAAGGCAGAGCAAATAGTAACACTATAAAATAATTTACCAAGAGCATTCAGAATCATTCACCAAATATATGTGTAGGTTTTGAGGTTTCCTCTAGCAGCAGGGTTGTAGAGAACAGTCCTCGCCCACCTCATGGCAAGGTCTGGCCCCATTAGATGCCTGCTGCTCTCGGCCAATTGTAAAGAAGTTGCATAGATACCTGCCATTATTAATCACTGTCTCTATTGTCAAAAGCTATTTGCGGACATTGTATCTCATTCCATCTAAAAATTATTCCAATGTATTTGTGGTTCACTCTCCTTTTGTGCCATGATTTGGCACACAAAAACGGTGCTCTGCAAATCAGGGAGAAGTGAAAGTAATAATTTGTCTGCACGAATCAGACTCTGATGTACTACTGTTCTCTAATGTCTCTCCTATCCGCCTTTCTATCGCCAACCGTCGTGGAGTTGTGTTTTTTTTTAGATGTGCAAAGAAAATTGCAGCTATTTAAAATAACCTAGAGAGGGAGAATGATAGGCAATATCCTAACTACCTTAGCCCTTTACATTTCTGCAGCCTGTTGCCAAGGAAACCACCAGGGACTTTAGGGAAATTTGTAGATATTTAAAATGGATTGTGGCTGCACATAGTCACTTGCACAATTCGCACTGCAGAATAAAAAGCTTCCAGTCCTGCAATATTAAGCGTGGAATTTCAAGGGCTATAGATGAGGCATAACAAAATGCAAAGGCTTATTCGCTTATACGCCAAAGAATGTGCGATATATAGTACTTCAGATTATTATTAGGATAGGCTGTTTAAAAAAGAAGAGGGAAAAACCCCGCTGGAAGAGTAAATTGTGCAATACAAACCCATAAATCTTACATTTTTATTTGTACATGTGATTTTTCAATTTTTACCTTGCATCATCATTTTCCCAATTAATTCTCAAGGTATATTTCAGTTTTTAAAACCCAAAGAAGGAAAGAAAATGCATTTCTTGCTGAGGCTCTGTTGGAAATTGACTGGATTCTATATAAATGCAGACATGAATCTTTATTCACAATACCGTGAGTGAAGGGCGGGTATTAGAAGAGAATAGAGATGGGCTGACATATCAAAACCCTTGAGCTAGTTTTTCACCTTCTGTGTGTTTATGCCTGTCCTCTTATTTTTATCTCTTTACAAATTTTTGCTGAAGATGTGATATTTCTAGTGAGACAACTGACTGCAGAGTAGAAAGCAAATATACAGATTGATTTCCAAATCCTATTTTCACATATCTTCATGGTTCATTTTTTAACCTGTACTCAGAGTCCCACTCTCCCTCACCATTCAGGACAATTTTTCTCTCCTCTCCACACACTCTTTGTCCCATGGAAACTCAGCCTCACCCTTCTAAGACTACTACACTCCCTCCTGTTCATCTCCATGGACTCTAGGATATCTGTGCAAGAGGTCTGCAGAGCAGCAAGTCTCAGCCCAGACAATGCATGCTTTGTTCTAAAAATTATGTCCCCCTGGCTGGTGTGGTTCAGTGGTTGATCATTGACCTATGAACCAGGAGGTCAAGCTTCAATCCCAGCCAAGGGACATGCCTGGATTGTGGGCTCCGTCCCCACTAGGGGGCACGTAGGAGGCAGTCAATCAATGATTCTCTCTCACCATTGATGTTTCTGTCTCTCTCCCTCTCCCTTCCTCCCTGAAGTCAATTACATATGTATTTAAAAAGATTTCTTTGACAGATAGTGACATGTACCTTCTACTTTTCATAGTCTTACAGTGCAAATAGTGGAAACCCATGAAATCAGGAGCAAAGAACGAGATACAACAGCTCAAAAATAGAGCATTTCTGTATCTCTTAATAATTTAACTTTATGAGGTTTTACAATTTCCATCCGATTCATTCATGGAAATATGTTTTCAATGAAAAATAAGCAACTATACAAATATCATTTTTATACACTAAAAGATTCACCATGACCCCAGGCGACTTTGTTTCCTGTTCCAAACGCCTTCCCATCATTAAAACAATAGAAACATTGCAGGATTCACTTATTGTTACCAGAAAGGAATAGGAGGTATTATTATACTACAAATCAGTATAATAATCACAGAGGAATTTTAGTTAGATACTTTCTAAATAGAGTCCAATTAAAAAATAATTTCAATGAGTACAAGCAGCATGACAAGAGTTAAGTATTTGGACTCAGCAGAGGCTAATTGATAAGGACAGGGCACTAGGGACAGGTTAACCTCTGGGAAATGCAGGGAGCGTTTGCCTTGGGATCTTTTTCTCTAGTGCTGACAATGAGCGTTAGAAAGTAACTCCATGGGAAGCCTAGGGCATCTCCGAATTTAAAACACACACACCTTGGAGGGCTTCAATAACTGTTCTCTCCCCTGACATGACCGGGCTTTTCTCTACATTGACGGGCTCTCTCCTTACCAGTTACTGTGGGCACTGCACCCACCCATTGCACATGAGGAGCACAGATTAGTGAACCCACTCATTGTGGGGAAAATGTCGATTATGAATAAGATCTCATCAGTCAGTCTAGGGAAGGAAGGAAACATCAGAGCATGTAGCCGATAAAAGGCGCTGTGTCCTAAGATGGGGTGAGCACAGCGCCCCTAAATCAGAGGAAGAAGCTACTTTAAAAATAAAATAAATACTACAGAACAGAGAAGTCGATTTTAGAAAGTGTCTACTTTGTCTTGCAGTTAAAAAGGAAAAGAAATGAACACCATGAAACAAGAGATGAAAGATGAGAGGATAAGACAATAGACAGAGATATAAAAAGGAGCGAGCCGGGAGCCAGACAGCAGGGCGAAAGGAGCTGAGTGAGATAAGGAAAAAGTGAAAGGAAACAAAAGGTACAATAACTAATTTTAAAACTGCTTTGAAAGCGGTAAAGAGTCCATACTACAAACACTGAATCAGTGATATGAAAGCTGAAATGTTGAGCTGCTGAAAATTTTTATTATTCAGCAACAATAAATTGCTTACAGTTAGACCAAGCTTTAAAAATCACAGATATAAAGAGTAACCTCGGCGGGGGTGGGGAATGGGGATGAATGAGGATTATAGCAGAAGTTAATTATTTTAAAATAACCTGGTAAATAAATGTAATAATACCCTTATTAAGAACAGTAGAATAGCATCAGATAGTTGAGAAGTTCCTAAATATAATTAAGTATAAAAGTAAAAACATAAATTGCATAAATAAAAAAAACTAATGATGAGCTAGAGCAAATAAACAGATACATAGGAACATAAGAAAGGAATGCCAAAGCTAATACTTTTGAAAAGCTTACTGAAATATGTAATGTTTTAGGAAAATATAAATTAACAAAAATTTTTCCCAAAGTTGGATGATTTAAAAGGAAAATTTTCACAAAAGACATATAATAACCAATATTTTATATTTCCTAAAAAGAGTTTTCAGATTCATTTGGTATTATAATTTCTTCCAAATTTACAAGAAACAAATAATTGTCTCATAGAAATAATTCCAGAGTATAGAAAAAGAAGAAAGCAATTTATTTTTAATAATTTTTTTAATAACATAACCCTTCAGCAAAAAAACTGACAGAGAAACTAAGATAAGGGTATACTCATTTAAGGGTATACTTAATGAAATACTTAATGAAATACTAGCAAAATAAATCCAGAATGTTATTAATGAAATAATATAAACATATTCAACTAGGGTCTATTCCAGTAAGATTATAAAGACTCTTATTAGAAAACTCTATTAATATGTAGTCATATATAAGAAACAAAGAAAAAACATATAATCATTGTAAGTGCTACTTTGACATTTGATTATATTATAGTCAACATTCATCCCTGGAAAAAAAAGAGTTTTAGCTATGGATACTTCCTTAATATTATAAAACCTTTAATAGTGTAACTAAATCAGTTCTCCCTCAAATTATCTACAGAATCAATTCAATCCCAGTCAAAGCCTCAATGGGTGTGTGTAGGTGTGTGGGTGTGTGTACACAACATTGACAAACTGATTCAAAGGTATATGTGAACAGGCCAATAAGAGAGCTAAGCCAATAGGGAAGAACAAAGTTTGTGGATTTTCCAATAATGAGATCCAAATATACATAAACTATGTTTGTTTGTTTGTTTATTTGTTTTTTAAAAGACAGTGTGGTTTTTGCAAAAAGATTGACAAGAGTAGAGAGTGTGAAGGCTATAGGGTAGGAGAATAGTTGAAGTAAAGGAGTTAGGGCCCTAATCTTCAAAGGTGTTGTAGGCCACTGCAAGGACTTGGCCTTCACTCTGGCTGAGATCAGAAGCCAGTGGAGTTGTGTGCATTTTATGACAAAATCTTATTTGTATTTTAAAATTGTCACTCTGGCTGAGCAGGGAGGGCATGGATGAGAGAAAAAGGATAATGGTTTGAGACTGGTACGGAATTTAAGCAAGGAATCACATTGGCTTGCACCCAAAGCTTCAGCACTGGAGCTGGTAAAGGTGTCAGATACTGAATTTATTTAAAAGGACTTACTGGTGGATTGCCATGCAATGTGAGAGAGAGAGAGAGAGAAATCAAGGACATCTCCCAAAGTTTGGATCCTGGATAGAGGAATAAACAAGTTGTACATAACTGAACTGAGAAATATTTGTGTGTGTGTGTGTTTGGGTGGGTATTGACTTGAATCAAGAACTTTTTTGTCAAAATAAGCTTGAAATGTCTATTAGATAAGCAAGTGAAGATGCCAAAGAAGCAATTAGATGCCTGGATATGGAGCATCAGAGAAAGGTATGAATTGGAAGTCATTTAGTGTATGCTTGTGTTTAGACCTATAGCATAGTTTTTGACCTAGAGGGTAAAAAGTGGACTTAGCCCTGGGTCACTTATACTTAGAGATAGTAACCTACTTGGATAAAAACCAATTCTGCCTCAAGGAGAATGAAGACTTACAATTGCCACAATTGCCCATTGGTTTTGACAATCTGGAGATTACTGCTAACTCTGGTGAAAGTTAAGTTGCGTTAGTGGTGGGAGCAAAGAATTGCCTGGAGTGAATTTAAGAAAAATCTAAGTTTGAATACAGATTTTGCTATTAGATGATAATGCATGAATTTAATTTTTGTGTATGGAAGAAAGATAAAATTGCAATGTTCTCTAGTCTTTGATCTCAGGTGATAATTCTGATGTATTAAGGAACAAAAGGTCAGGCAACTTGCATTTAAAATATTCAGTTAGAAACACATCTAAAGGGACAGATAAAGAATATGTGGCAAGATATAATATAAAGAAAGAATTGGGGATGACAACAAAGGCTTTGCTTATAAGGAATTTGATGCAAAGGAGTGGAGATGAAGAGATGATGGAAAAGGACGGTTGAGAGAAACTTTTAAATATGAGTGATATGACATCATGTTTGAAAACTGGTAAGAATAATCCAGGGGAGTGTAGAAAACTTGATGATGCAGAGAAAAGAGGAAGAGATAGAGTTGCTAAAGCAACACTATTGAGTGAGCTAAATATCATGGGCTCTCAAGTACAAGTGGGAACATCAGCCTAATTTTTCTTTTCTTCTTGAATTTCTCCATATTTTCCAGATTACCTGTGATAGATATCTATATATAAGTACCACACTGTGGCACCTGACACAAATCCTATTTTATATCATACTAGAGGCCTGGTGCATGAAAATCCGTGCACTCAGGGAGGACCCTCAGCCCAGCCTGCACCCTCTCGCAGGCTGGGAGACCTTAAGAGCGGGCCTAAGTCACAGTCTGGCCTCCCTCTGCAAGAGGCAACTGGGTGGGCTGATCAGGGGATGGAGCTACCACTGCCACCACCAGTGTCCTCCCCTTGTGGAAGGTGACTGAGTGGGCCTATCAGGGATGGCCACTGGTTGCCACTGCCCCCAATCGCTGTTCCCTCCCTCTGCCTGCTGGCACGTGTCATGGCTGGCCTGATGCCCCCTGCTTGGCAGCCCTGTTTCCTCGCTGACCAATCATTCCACCATTTGGTTGATTTGCATATTATGTTTTTATTATATAGGAAAATTCTGTCAAGTTTCTGTCAAGTATCTTGGTAATGCATTAAAAAGCAGAAGGGCACAGAGGTCATTTTTTTATTTTTTTTAAATAAATCTTTATTGTTTATATTATTACAAAAGTTCCCCATTTTTTTCCCCTCCACCAGGTTCCCACCCCACCCTCTGCCCTTTCCCCACCCCCCACTGTCCTCATCCAGAGGTGCACAGTTTATGTTATTTCTCTTCCCGCACCCCCCACTCCTCTTTTCCTCAAGAATTGTCAGTCCACTCCCCTTCCATACCTCTGATTCTATTATATTCAACAGTTAATATTGTTCATCAGATTTTTTAGTTCCCTTGGTTTTTAGATTCAATTGTTGATAGTTACATATTTATTGTTCATAATTTTTATCTTTATTTTCTTCCTCTTCCTAAAGAACCCCCTTCAGCAATTCATAGAATTCTGGTTTGGTGGTGATGAACTCCTTTAGCTTTTTTTTATTTGTGAAGCTCTTTATCTGGCCTTCGATTCTGAGTGATAGCTTTGCTGGGTAGAGTATTTTTGGCTGTAGGTTCTTGTTATTCATCACCTTGAATATTTCTTGCCATTCCTGTCTGGCAAGCATGGTTTCTGTTGAGAAATCAGCTGACAATTGTATGGGTGCTCCTTTATAGGTAACTACCTGCTTTTCTCTTGATGTTTTTAATATTCTCTCTTTGTCTTTTGCTCTTGGAATTTTAATTATGATGTATCTTGGTGTGGTCCTCTTTGGATTCCTTTTGTTTGGGGTTCTGTGCGCTTCCTGGCCTTGTAAGTCTATTTCTTTCACCAGCTGGGGGAAGTTTTCTGTCACTGCTTTTATCAACATGTTTTTGGTATTTTGCTCTCTGTCATCTTCTGGGACACCCATAATTCTGATGTTGGTTCGTTTGAAGTTGTCCCAGAGGTTTCTTACACTATCTTCAACTTTCTGGATTCTCTTGTCTTCTTGCTTCTGTGGAGGAGTGTCCTCTGGCTCTTTGTGTTCCAAATCTTTGACTTGATTCTTGCAATCTTCCATTCTGTTTTTAGGACTCTGTATAATATTTTTTTTATTTCAGAGAATGTATTCTTTATTTCTAGCTGATCCTTTATTATTTCTAGTTGATCCCTTTTCATATCTTCATAGGTCTTGTTTATTTTATTGGCTTTTTCTAGGAGATTCTTGAAAAACCTTATAAGCATGGTTTTGAACTCTATATCCAGTTACTTTTTATCCTCAATTTCTTTCGTTTGTGATCTGTTTCCTTATCTCAGCATTTTTGCTGCTTCCCTGAGTTGGTAGGGTGGGAGGATCAGCTGTATCTATGCCAGGAGATAGCCTTATTCAACTAGACTTTTAAAACTGCAAGAGCCTCTGTGCTCAGCATGGATGGGACCGAGTTTCAGGGTGGAGCCTACAGCCTTGGCTTCCGGTTAGCCCCACCTTATGAGGTTCCTGAGTCTCAGTGTTCTTCAGGGTCCTTCAGTACTCACTGCAAGCACCTCTGAGAGAAAGGTGCACTAGAGTTTCACCCGCTACCAGACAGTCTAGTCTCTCCCGCAACGGGCCCTCAACTGAGGTTCAGTGCAGTTGGAAGTGAGGTTAAGAGCAGTCTGGAGCTTATGTCACCTTCCGCTAGGGTAATCCAGCGGATCAATCAACAGTCAGTCCTCTGCATGAAATGTGCACTACTCTGGGGCTCTGCCTTTCCTGTTCCCCTGAGCTTCTGCCTTACAGCCCAGGTTCCCTCTGTATGTGTCTGGGTCCCCAGGGTCTCACTCAGAACTGGGATTCAGTGCTGTCGGGACTTGAGTTCAGCACAGTCCGGAGCTTTTATCTCCTTCCCACTAGGGAATGCCAGCCAGGCACTCAGCCTCCCCCTCTTCTCCGGCTCTGTCCTCTCAGCTCGTGTAACGTGTCTCTGTACCTTAGGCTTTTACAGCTCCTCTGATTTTCCTTCTGGTTTTCTCTTTCCTTCTCATTGTAGAATTTCCAGTCAGTCAACTTTCCTATAGTTCTGGATAATGTCCACTTTATATTTTAGTTGTATTTTTTGAAATTGTTGTGTGAGGCTGCAGTAAGGCAGTTACCTATGCCACCATCTTGGTTTCTCCTCTTCTATCCAGAGGTCATTTTTTAAAAAGTGGGAACAAACATAAATACACACACACACACACACACACACACACCCCTAATAACAGAACATGAATGCCCAATAATGGATTGTGAAATATTTTCAAGCAGGTTGAAAGGATATAGAGCAAGAGTTAGGTAATCTGGTTACTGCATGAAGAAAGGATATAGACGCGAGTAGTGCAGGGGTCTGCAAACTCCTGGCCCTTTAAGGAGTCCAGCCTGCCACCTATTTGTGGTTTTCCTGGAACACACCACCCTCACCTAAATACAGTCTAAGGCTGCTTTCACCTCAAAATGGCAGAGTTGAGTATGTATGGCCCACGGAGCCTAAAAATTCACTCTGGTACTTTCAAAAAACAAAACAAAAATGGCAAGCAATAGAACCTTCTTATTTAAAGTGTAGTTTCTACACCAGCAGCATCTGGTTATGTATTAAAAATGTAGGACCTCTGGCTCCACCACAACCCTTCAGAGTCATAATCTTAATGTTAACACACTTCCAAGGTGACTCCATGCACATTAAGATCAGAGGAGCCCTTATGAGACTGCTTCCTGAGATGAAAAGTGTATTTCTTCTTGTGCTCTGGGAGACTGACTTGAGTGTCAGCCTTCCACCAGTCTTGTAGCATGGGATCCACTTCTTTAAAACCTTCATTTATTATCTAGTAATATCAGATAAAAATTTTCAAACCTTATTTTTTTTTATTATTATTAACCACTAAGAACCTCAGCAGAAAGAGGGACCATAGGGATCATTGTCCTAGGGTTGTTGATTACAGAGAAATTTTATAACATTTATGACCCAGATTCAGACAGTAAATATTGTTCACCCTTAATTGATCCCACTCATGTGCTTGGAAATTCATCTCCCTGAGTTTAGAATCAAAGTTCAACTGTTATTCCTGAACTCATACACACACACAGAGTTTACAGCTTTCCAGCCAGTTCACCATAGCTGGAAAGTCAAAACTCTTAATTGGCCAGTGGAAAGTCAGGCCCCCTCTACTGGGTTTTGGGATGTGATGGATAATATAAGAGCAAATTTATCATCCTTGCTACATTCTGACTTCATTGTAGACTACATGCTAATTGGAAGGCTGGGAAGTTATAGGAAAAAAAACACCCCAGAATATTTCAATAGATAATACATAATTAAATGTAAAACAAGTACAAAGGGCAAAGTCATGTGCATAAGTTAAAGAATTTGCAAAAGAATAATTAAAAGTTGGGGAGTTTAATCTACAAATGAGAAAACCATATACATTTGAATTGTTTTCAAAGCTGGCTTAACTGCAGAAATATAACAAGTTTTAAACTCTAATATATGTCAATATTTTAGGTTTGATCTTTTTTTAATTCTATTTTATTGATTTTTTACAGAGAGGAAGAGAGAGCAATAGAGAGTTAGAAACATCGATGAGAGAGAATCATCAATCAGCTACCTCTTGCACACCTACTGGGGATGTGCCCGCAACCAAGGTACATGCCCTTGACCAGAATGGAACCCGGGACCTTTCAGTCCGCAGGCCGACGCTCTATCCACTGAGCCAAACCAGTTTTGGCTGGAGTTTATCTTAAAAAAAAAAAAAAAAAAAAAAAAATATATATATATATATATATATATATATATATATATATATACACACACACACACACACACACACATACATACAAACACACACACACACACACACACACACACATATATATAAGAGAGAGATAGAAACATCAATGATGAGAGAGAATCATTGATTGACTGCCTCTGGCACACCTCACTGAGGATGGAGCATGCAATCAGGGCATATACCCTGACCGGGAATCCAACCATTACCTCCTGCTTCATGGGTCAACATTCAACCATTGAGCCACACTGGCTGGGCAAGTTGACCATTTAAAAAAAAATAAATGTAGTATATTGGGTATTTTGAAGTCAGAATAATTTATAGTAGTGTCAATTTTCGTATATCTTGCAAAAGAAATTTGAAAAGATTTTCTTCTCTTTGGTAGGGGGAGAGTGACAGAACCATATCATGGCTACATTTCTAAAAATGCATAGCATAAGAACATGAAGAAAATTATAGTACCTAAAAGAAAAATGTTCTGTTTAAAATAAAATTTTGCCATATATTTAATTTTAATTATAGGTGATTTAACAATAGCTTTTATTTTTATTTCAAAGTTTAATGATAAGCTTCCAGAAATATAGTTAAGCTCCATTAAATAAGTGAAACGGAAACATGTTTTACATTGTCTAGAGTTCTCTGAGGTTTCTTGTATTTTAATTAGCTATTTAAATTTTAAGTTTCACTTCATTTCCTTTTCCATTGATTCCCATGAGGACTTTGTATTTTTAGATATAGTTTAAATATAAAAAAATTATTGAATAAAGCTAAAGAGTAAAATTTCGGCATATTTAAACTTGATTTAGGCCCAGGGTGGGGGGAGTAGAAAAGTGAAGCATAAACCTGGCAACTTGTGTTCTTCTGAGCTACATAGAGATGCAGGACTCTTTATTTACTTATTTATTTGTTTATAGAAAGAATAGCACTTTTTAAAATCCTCATCTGAGGATATGTTTTTATTGATTTAAGAGAAAGAGGAAGGGCCGATACCGGTTTGGCTCAGTGGATAGAGCATCGGCCTGCTGACTGAAAGGTCCCCGGTTCAATTCCGGTCAAGGGCATGTACCTTGGTTGCGGGCACATCCCCAGTAGGGGGTGTGCAAGAGGCAGCTGATCGATGACTCTCTCTCATCGATGTTTCTAACTCTCTATCCCTCTCTCTTCCTCTCTGTAAAAATCAATAAAATATATTTTTTGAGAAAGAGAGAGAGAGAGAGAGAGAGAGAGAGAGAGAGAGAGAGAGAGGGAGGGAGGGAAGGAGGAAGGGAGGGGGGATTGAGAGAGAGAGAAGTATTGATGGGAAAAACATCTAACAGTTGCCTCCTACATGTGCCCTGACCAGAGTTTGAACCCACAACCTAGGGATGTGCTGTGACTGGGAATTAAATTTGAACCCCTTTGGTATACAGGATGACACTTTAGCCAACTGAGTCACCCGGCCAGGGGGGAGATATAGGATTCTTTAAATGCTAAACCATAAAAGAACAGGAGAATTATAACCTGATGTTATGATATGTGTATATAAGTGTCCACAAGGGTTATTATGGCAACCCTTAATTCTTGGGAATTTTTGAAATAGAAAATTTTAATTCATTTTTATTAGTTTATTCATTTGTATTTCTTAATGACCTATATCCTAGCACCAGGACAAATGTTTCATTTTCTTAGAACTTGTATTCCAGTGAAATAGTCAATAACAACATGTAATTACATACATTGTACTGATACTAAGAGTGAAAAGGACTATGATGATAAGGAAGAAATTAAGCTCAGCAGTGCCATGAGTTATGGGAATGCGTAAGCCAGTGGGTTATCTAAAGGATGAAGTTTCCTGCATGGGGGGAAAAAAAAGTTGCAATGGCTCCTCGATCAGGTATGAGCTTGGCACACCTGAGGAGGAGAGAAAAGTTTTATGTCTAAAGACAAGTGAATAGAAGAAAATAAGGTCAATGAAACAAGCGAGACTCTCCAATCATATTAGATTCCACATAAGAGGACTGGGTGAAATTGTAAACGTGTTACTCTGGCTACTTTGTAAAGGATCCACAGCAGGTGCGACAGTCTAAGCTGGGAGGAATAGGAGAGCCATGCAGTTGTTCAGATTTGAAGGAATGGTGGGAAGTGGTTGGACTCTCAGTCTCCTGTGAAAGAGAGCCAGGGGACTGCTGATGATCAGACACAGGGTGTGAGTTGGGCAGCAGAATTAAGGATTTGCTCTTGGTTTTTTGGTCTGACAGTTAGAAAGCTAACAGTCTCACCGAAACTGGTTTGGCTCAGTGGATAGAGCATCGGCCTGCCGACTGAAAGGTCCCAGGTTCGATTCCGGTCAAGGGCATGTACCTTGGTTGTGGGCACATCCCTAGTGGGGCTATGCAAGAGGCAGCTGATCGATGATTCTCTCTCATCAGTGTTTCTAGCTCTCTATCCCTCTCTCTTCCTCTTTGTAAAAAATCAATAAAAATATTTGGAAAAAAAGAAAAAAGAAAGAGAGCTAAGAGTCCCATTTAGTGAGATTGGGAGAAATTAGTAGTACCAAGAATGAGGAAGAGAATTACAATTTGGAATTCAGACCTGTTGTGCTGAGTTCTCATTATTTTTCAAGTGGGGGAAGTCTGTAATTCTGGAACTTCGGGGTATTAGAAACCACAGGTGAGGGAAATCATCAAGAGTGTAAAATGAGAAGGGAAACACTCTGATGGCTGAACCCTGAGAAAGGGAACATGCTCTGCAAAGTGACAGCAAACATGTGACACAGGAAGTGAACTCTATAGTTCCCTTGAAAACACTGTGAACAGAAAGCAAAGTAAAAATAAATAAATAATATTTCTTGATGAGAAGAAAGAGACCAAACTGTCAAATACTGCTGAGGTTGAACAGTCTGAGCCCAGCAAGATGAATATTAGATTCAGCAAGTGGATGCCATGGCTGACCTTCAAAAGAGAAGCTTCTGCAGAGCCATGGGGACAAATTCCTGATGGAAATATCTAAAAGAGAGAATGAAGGATTTCCATTTCTAGTCATGCGGTAGACTGTCTGGCAGAGAAACATTTTCTGGAGCAGAACTGAAAAAGCTGCCCCAAATATAATAAACATCTTTTACAGCATGGCTGAGCTGTCAGTAGAGACATGACCAAAAAACAAACAACAATAACAAAAAACAAGAAAAGAAATTGTGATTGCTAAGTAGCACACCCCGGGGGCACTGCTCCTCCTGGCCACCTAAGAGCATAGTTTTAATGACCCACAAGCATTAGGAGACAAAAGACACGTGTTGGGGCCTACACAAACTGAGAGTCAGACTAGGGACCCTGTATAAAGCCAGGATACTCTCTGTGTTGTGTCAGGTGGAGGAATGAACATGTTATTGTCTTTGGAGATTAAGTATGGATTAAGAAGATGGATTCCAAGCTGACAAATGGTGGTTAGTTTTATATGACAGTTTGGTTAGATTACCTTGCCCAGATAGTTGGTCAAACATTAATTCTCCATAGGAGATGTTTTATTGCATGAGATTAACTCCTACATAAGTGGTTTTTGAGTAGAGCAGATTGCCCTCCTGTGTGTGCGGGTCTTGTCCAGTCAGTTGAAGGCCTTCATAGAAAAACGAGCAAGAAGGAATTCGGCCTTCAGACTGCGTGCTGACTCAGGCTGAAATAACATCTCTTCCCCGGGTGTTCTCCAGCCTGCTTGTTATCTGCCTGGCAAATTTCAGATGTGCTAGCTCCCGCAACTGTGTGAGCCAGTTCCTTAAAAATCAATCCTATCTATCTATCTATCTATCTATCTATCTATCTGTCATCTATCATCTATCTATACTTGATTCCAGTACTCTAGAAAACTCTGACTAATACAATAAAAGCCAAAAATTTCAAGGTAAAAAGATAGCCACATTCTCTTGAATTTATAAATCCCCAAAGATAATATATATATTTTTCTCAACATGGTTAGAAAACTCCCTTCAAATGAGTAATAATTAGAATGATAATTGACTTCTTAGAGTCAATAAGGAAGCAAAATGAAAACAAATAAAATTTTTAAATAAATAAATATGACATAGAAATCAAGAAATCCCTAGAAAGTTCTGAGGGTAAAACAAACACACACACACACACACACACACACACACACACACAAAACAAAACGAACAAACAAAAAACACACACACACAAAAACACACACACACGCACAAAAAACAAAACAAAAACAAAACAAACAAACAAACAAAAACACCTAGCAGTGAATGCAAAAACAGTTTGGATCTCTGACTTTCTCCACTTTACTTTGGTTTGGTTCTTTTTTGAAAAATATTTTATTCAGAAAGTTGTATATTCTTTTTTTCTGCAACAAGTTAATAAAAGTAGCAGACAGGCATTGAAGGAATGCTTAACATTTTTGTCAGAATGTCTTTATTAACTATAAATGTATAGCATCTTTAATATTTTTATTCTTAAACTCAAAACACTTAAAATATTCTTTAAAAACTATTTACTTATTCTTATGTTATAGAGAGGAATACTGTGTCCACCTCCAAGGAGTACTCATCAAGCAGTTATGCAGCATTTTATAGAAATATCCTAAGTAAATGTAATTCATAGGACAGTTCTTATCTTACTAAAAATGGCCTACTGGAGTGACAGTGGCTGAGTCAGCCACATTCTCTTTCAGCCTCCGTTTCCTCAATGAGAGGAGCTGGCTTTACTAATTTGTAATTCATTTTACTAATTTGTCATCCAGGGTTCTATGCTATTTTGTATTTCCCTCATTTAGACCATTTCTCATTATGGCCATTAAATGGGCTTGGTCTGGTCCATCCAACAGACTGTGTTTGTGTATATACTAGAGGCCCAGTGCACAAAATTCATGCATGGGTAGGGTCTCTAGGCCTGGCCAGTGATCAGGACGAATCTGTGGGGTGACCGTTGGGCAATTGGGGGGCTCCTGCTGCACCTGCCTTGGCTGGCCTGGGGCCTGTGGGTTGGAGGCAGCTCCTGTGTTGAGTGTCTGCCCCTTGGTGGCCAATGTGCATCATAGCAACTGGTCGTTCCACCAGTCTTTCTGCAGTTTGTTTGATTTGCATAATAGACTTTTATTATATAGGATGTGGATCTGGCCCAGATGGGGTAGGACACCTGTGACTTTTGGCAATACAGAACCCTTATGCAGATTTTTGCTTTTCATGCAGCAGGAGGATGAGCAGAGAAGGTGTATTTTTCATTTGTTCAGTCCAGAGCATTGCTATGTTTTATGCTTTCATTGCTCTACTTAAAATTCTCTTATGTTTTTGTCAAAAAAAGTGACCTGTTCTATTTCATGTAAGAAAGCTTCACATTAAAAGAATATGAGGTAGCAAATACCTTTATGGAAGCGCTGTTGGCAGCTGAAATCACTGACAACTTCCTGGCTGTGATTCATAATCTATATTGGTGCCTCTGAGACAGCAGGCTATTGATTTTTCCCTGTCTATAATCCAAGACCATATCCAGAGCTTGTTAGACATCTGCGGGAATATAAACTGAGTTTCGATACAAGTTAGGAAGGTTCTTTTAGCAGGGCACTTCGTTCTTGTCTTAGAGAAAATCTTTACACAACTCTAATCTTGGTAAACTCTAAAAAACAAACAACTCAATATAAGTTAGGTTGCGGGCTTTGGGGTAAAGACATTGTGAGGGTTGCTTTTTGTTTTGTTTTGTTTTTCCCCCAGAGTTTAAATAAAACAGTTTTCTCCAATTGTTAGAACATTACCTGTTAAATGATTGGGATTTCTTTTCTTATTACACCTAAGGATAGTTTTTATTTGATGAGATTAATGAGAGAGATTACAAATGCTTTAGGAAGATAAATACAAACCACCACTCTAAATAAAGTTGTTAAAACAGCCACACAGTATCAACTCTAAAGAAATTTCTGGGGGGGAAATTTTGGAAGGACCAACACATGTCAAAAGTCTTCGTAGCTCTAAAAAGGTATAACTATTTCTAAATCCTTGTATGTGTGTCTGACCAAAAAATACAAATGGCTTTTTTTTTTTTTTAAAGCTGAGATCTCAGGGGAAAAAAGAGAAAAGTATAGGTTTTTCCCGGAGGTAGTTTCTTAAGTATTAGAGTGAATAATGTTTATCTAATCCTACCATTTAATTCAAGTGCATGCACATTTCAGGATAAAAATTGAAGGAAAAATAGTATTTGATGTAAAAAAATCAGACTATCAATGGGATTCATCTTTATAATGAAATAAGAACAAAAACTTACTTGCTATAAATATGATAGTAAAATACTAGGTATTTTATAATTTTAAACCTATTTATAAAGTTAAAATTATTGATTTATGAACTTTAATACCTATATCTGGTTTTGAAATATTGTAGCATATGAAGAATGCAGGGAATGAAAATAAATTCTTCAAGACCATCCCACCAAATCCTGCAGCCAATACTATACTTAATGAAGGAACTTTTCACTTTCCCTTTGAGATGAGGGTGAAGAAGTGGAGAAACATCTTTTATTATAACACCAGAGAGCCTATCTCCTGTAGTAATGACTGACACACACAGAGTGGTTAACAGAATGGCATTAGAAATGAGACTCAGTTATTTTGGATTTCTGCCAAGGTGGTGAGATAGCTTAGCTGCTGGTTCCTTCTCTGAACTCCAGAGAAACGATTAAGGAAAATATGGAACCAGGGAAACAACAGGAACTAGAAATCTCTGAGGTGATTCTAGATGGATCCTTTGAAGTAGTATTTGTGGACTTGGAGAGAATGATTAGAATTTTTGGATATAGCCAGGAAGGTGGTATGGCACACACTCCAGATGAATCTATCTACACAAGCTATGGTGTGAAGATGCCTCCTATTGCATGTGACCCAGAGGCCTAGAAAGGGTGGATGACAGCCTTCTGGGAGTATGAACTGGAAAAAAGCAGTTTGATTTTTTTTCTCTGTTCTCTCACCCACAGTTGATTTATGCCAATAATTTCCTACCCCATTTCTGCAGCAATAGATCGTAGTAGCTCACACTTCTTGGACAACTATCAGGAGATACAAAGTCATGGAGACACAAAAATGCACCAGGGTGAGAAGTTGGGTAAAATAAATATATTTCTTAGGCTTTTACTTCACCCTTTCACCTCCAACCAGGTAGGTGGAGAGAGAAAGCTCACTTGGTGCTGCTCCTCCTGGGGGTCTGACAGGAGCTGGTGGGTGGTAAGAGTGATTAACTGCAGTTACATTCCCCTTAGCCACCTCCACCCTGAGAGCAACTTTTCTTTCATTCACCAGAGATTAGGGTGTGGCCTCTAACTTTCCCAGGGCATTTTCTAGGACTGAGACACTGATAGAATCTATTCCCACAGTAATAATGAGACACAACAAACCAAGAAAAAAAAAATCATCTAAAGTAGGAAATATCACAAAGATGGACCAAGAATGTGAAATAAGTTTAACAATTTACTAAAGTAGGTATAAAAAATATTAGCAAAAATACATGATCAAACAAATTAGGACTGCTAGTTATGAAAATTAGATATAAAATATTAGGCAGTTGATATAAATAGTTCAAGTTGTGTTTGTTTGCAGATGATATAGAATGTCTACTTAGAACATCTGAGGGAATTAATGAACTAATAAAATGAACATGAGATTTCAGTAAGGTTGTCAGACAGAAGATCAACTTCCAAAATTTAACCATCAAGAAATTATAACAGATAATAGAATTCTTTAGAAACTAACCTACCCAGGAATTCACATGTCTGTTTTGATGAATATTTTAAGACTATTAAAGAACATTAGAGAAGAACTCAATAAATGAAAAGAGACATGATGTTCACGGATGATGAAACAAAATACAGATGCCAATTTGTCCCAATTAATCTATGGATGTAACTAAATTGCAATAGAACCCCAGCAGGATTCTTGGCATTACTTAACAAACTGATTCTAAAGTTTATATGGAAGAATACAGTTTCATCAATAGATGAGGCAATTAAAAAATTAAAGATAATTTGCCCTCTTGGATACTAAGACATATTAAAAAGCTAGAATCATAAAAAATGAGTGAGTGATTTCTGTTGGGAAAGACAAATAGATATTGGAAAGAAGAATGGATAGATTTTATGTGACCAGTTAAGAGGAAATATATGAATTACTTAGTAGATGGTACTGGGAAAACTGGCACACTGTAGAAAAATAAAGATGATGTATACTTACACAATGCAAAAAATTATTTCAAGTGAATTAAAAACTTCTATGTACAAGATAACGTCCAATCTCTTTCCAGATGAATAGGTAGATGCACGGTGGAAAGACCATCTGCCTCTAATGCTGTCTTGTCTGCAGTCTCATGACATCCTGGCCTTCAGAGGCCACAGGCTTCCTTCAGTCAGTCATTAAAGCTCAGGGAAGGGGGGACACTGACCAATCTGGGTGACTAGGATAACACTCCACCCTTAAGCCAGGAGTAGAGAGAGCAACACGAGCTGGGTGGGGAGGATGGGCCCCAAACAAAATGAAGGGATGTTACTGGGGTTCTTGGGAATAAATGCTAAGTGGCTTAAATAAATCCACTATTGCATGGTTTATCAGCTGCATAAGATAATCTTCTTTATACCTCTCTCTGCATCCTCCCATGTCCACCTTGCCCGTCCTTTTTCACTAGGCTTTCTGTACACCAATCTGTTAGTTATCCCAAATCTCCATCCTCTCACCCACAAGAGGAATTTTGAATGTGTTTTTCCTTCTACTTGGAATGAGCATCCCACCCCATCTCTTCATTCCTTACATGTTATAAGCTTCATGAAGGCAAGAACTTTGTCTCTCACTCACTGTTGTATTTAGAACAATGTTTGCATCATAGAGAGTATGCTCAATACATTATTGAGTGTGTGTATCAGGCGTCTTCAAACTACGGCCCGCGGGCCACATGCAGCCCGCAGAGGAGTCTGATCCGGCCTGCCAGGTTTTTTGGGCAGTGAGCGCAGCCGAGGTGTTACAGTAGGAATTAGTAGTTCATATAGTCCGGCCCTCCAGCTCTCTGAGGGACCGTGATCTGGCCCCCACTTTAAAAAGTTTGAGGACCCCTGGGTGTATGAATGAATAATAGTGATGATATTAATGAGATAGTTCATATGAATGTTTTACAATTTATAACTTTTGATTAATGTGAGACTTTATTATCTTCATGATTACTATTAACTAGGTGACAATAAAGCTAACTCCGGGGCAAACAACAAATATTTAGTCTTAATCAATCAAGACTAGATAAAAAGGTAAAACATTGTTATTGTGACTTTTGTAACACATATATATTGCTGAGAAAAAAACTGTGACTGTGAAAACTTTAAACTATAGGGTGTTAGTTGCATTTTAAAAAATTGCATGCATATTAGCCTAACCAATGGACACAGACACCAGGGGCTGAGGGCATGAGGAGGGGTGGGGTCAGGGTGGGGCAAAGGGGGGGAGAAGAACACATATGCAATACCTTAATCAATAAAGAAAAAAAATCTGTTTAATTAAATATCTCCAGGTAAAGGTAGATTGAGCAAGAGTCCTAGAAAATAGTTAATAACGTATTATAGATGCAGAATCAGAGAAACAATCTCAAAAACATGGTAGCTTGGTGTCCGTGACAGGGACACTTAGCATGCTGGGCTCCTGAGAAGCAACCTCAAGCCAGTCTTCTGCCTCGCTGCCCAGTATCTGCTCTCTACAGTCCTGCTAGCTTTGCTCTCAGTTTTATTCTCATTGCCTAATTTTTGAATGACATTCCACAGTCGTGGCCCTATGCTAGTCATGCTGCCCTGGAGGGGTGGCTAGTTGGTGGAGCATCATCCAGTACACCAAAAGGTTGCAGATTCAATTCCCTGCCAGGGAGCATTCCTAGCTTGCAGGTTTGATTCCCCAGGTCAGGGCATCTATGGGAGGCAACCAATCAATTTTCCCTCCCTTCCTCTCTATCTAAAAATCAATGAAAACATCCTCAGGTGAGGATTTAAATAAAACACACACACACACACACACACACACACACACACACACACACACATAAACCAAAAACCAAAAACAAAGCAAAAAAATAAAAAATAAAAACTAGTCGTGCTTACATTAACACCCTGGTGTTAATGACCCTGCCTGACTTAGACTGGACCCTGTAATGTTTTCCTGGTCCCATCAAACCCCATCACCACCTTCCTGGTCTACTGCTGTTCTGTCCAGTGTGGCACCTTGTTCATTCTTATGTCAGTGGCAGTAGTATAAGCCTTACGTTACCATTATGAATGTGTCCAAAATACAATCGAGTGGACAGTCGCCGTGGTGGGAACCAGGAGTGCTGAGGTCTTAGGCACAGTTTCTTCCCTTTCGGGATGGGGAGGAGCCACGCCCCTCCTGGACCTCCCGTTCTCCCTGTGAACCAGAGACTCATCTCTGAGGTCTCCCTGCTCTAATCTCGCATTCATGGTCCCCAGGGAGGCTTCTATGCAGGATAGAACACTCTAGCCAAGCTCATTGGACATTTCCATCTTATTCTCTCTGCCTACAGAAGACAGACTCTGCAGGCTCTCTTTGCAGAAATGTGGCTAATTGGACCCTGCTTTCCTAAACTGGGGTAACCAGAGCTTTCGGCACAAGGGATCACTTAGGCAGGTGAACTTGCGTTTTACTTTTTTTTTCATTTTAAATGTTTACATAAATACCATGTATTATATGAAAAACTATCACAAACTCCTGGTTTTATGCATGCTCTATCTTTACATTGAGGCTAAATTTAAGGTTGACAAGTAAGCAAATGCCATGCAAATTAACAAGTCAATATATTTTATTTAATCCCAGTGGCACTGGCATATGGCAAAACCTATGAAGGCACTTTGCAAAAACCTGTGGGCTTGGAACCTTAGCTCTCTGGGTTCCAAAAGGCCTAGAGGATCCCTAATCTATTGGCTTTTTGCAGCTCTGCACTCTTTCCTGTATCCCTCTAATGCCATGTTCCAGTTCCAGAGACTTTCTTTGCTCTTTTGTAAAGTCCAATCTTTCACCAAGACCCAGAAGAGTTTGTTGATGATGTTTGTTTTACCTGTTTGTATGTTTGAATGCATCATTATTGAAATCCCTGCTCTCTTTGCTTCACTGGAGATTATAACACGCATGCCCCTTCAGCATTAATGGGTTTCCTTCCTTCACTCCTGAGTTTTACTGTGACTCTGCCCTCTCTCTAAAAATGGATCTGCCAGCACAGGCCACGCCACCACACAGGAGCTGACAGTCAGTGACAGTCACTGGGAGGCAGAGGAGAGAGGGGATGTAGAAATCTTTTTCAGAAATGCATGTGCCAGGCTGCAAACGGCTTCCCTGTTTTAGGAAACAATCGCTTCATTAATAGATCGGGGGTTTGAAGCTGAATTCAGCAGTATTTTTGAAAAATTCAAGTTCTCTTCATTAAATTATTTGTATCTGCGTCTTAGGGTTTTTTTGTTTTGTTTTGTTTTTAGAGGGTCATTTCACAGCAACTTTTGTAAATTGGGTAACTGAAATTCATTATCTTCTCAGCCCCACTCCCAGACGAACTTTAATCAAAGGGAGTTTTATACTAAAGACATACAATTTCTATGTAATTAGATGGTCTAGGGCATATAGATGAGCTAATATTTCTAGAGGCATCTCTCAGGCTTTTTACAAGGGCCATTGTGTTTTACAGTGGCACAGAGAAAAAGGGACATTAAATCATGACTTTTACCAGGGCTGTAGGGAAAAAGGAAAAGCGATTGCCTTGCATTGTAAACAGGATTATTCAAACCCTTTCTGCCTTAAGCAACAAAAAGTCTAAGGGCAGCTTTTAATCAGGTTATTACATAAAGGTTCAGTGTGCCCTCCATTTCTAGAGGATGCAAATCCAATGCACTGGGCAGGTAGGTGCGGGAATATAATATCTAGATGCTCTAGGAGCATTATGAAGCAAAAGAACTGGCCTGACTCCAGGTGGCTAAAGACACTGAAGCTATGCAGTTGGCTTTCTTCATTTTTATCTGTGCGTGTTAACTACTTGTGGTTCTCCATTTAAGGTGATCTTAATAGTGAAAGATACAGATGATGCTAAATCAATATTGAGTGGCGTTTGATGAATGAGGCTCTCTGCTTTCCCTCTGGTCTCTACAGTATCCGTCAGCAGCTTCCTGGACTTCCTTAAAATGCCCCGGGTAGTTACTGGAAGGTGAGGGACGCTCACAAAGCCAGGAAGATACATTAGTGCCTTGTGCAGACACTGGTTCTGCAACCCATGTTGTTATTTCAGTCTAGCTGTTGCACAGATTGTAATCACATTGGCATTCTGACGTGAAAAGTTTTTGATGGTACATGTGAGGCAGTGTTTCCAGCTGTGAGGTCCATTGCAGCTTTGTTTGCACATTTCAGTTCACTTGGCCCTTCAGCATATTCCCTCCCACTCTTGATTCATCCTTCTTTATTTGTGCTATAGATGCAATTTTATTTCTGTTGGATGGGAAAGTAGACACAGTGTCTTACAGCTATTGTAGGCTCCTTTTGTCTTAATTTTACTACAGATAAACTTTTTCTGTTTTAGCCTAATAGTCGTCTTATTTTGCCTTTCAAACAATGGTTGGATCTTAGCTTTATTTAAAAAAAAAAAAAGGTTTTTTCCCCTTACTACTAATATAAAATGCAAAGAAAAATTGAATCTGCTGTATTAGCCAATACAAATTTATTGAGCACTTAGTGTGTGTCAATAACCATGGTACAGGAATCTATACAGCACTTCCAGCTATTAACTAGATACTGTTTTTTTGGCTTGAGAGATAGCAGTACAATATAATAAAGTAAACGGTGACTATGCTAAAACAACTTATTATTGAGCAATAGAAGATCAAAAAAAAAGTGATATAAACTTGGATAAGGACAGGTGAAGACAAATTCCACAGGGGCAGGGAAGAGGCAAAGAATACAGAAGGGAGAGGTACAGGGAGACTTTTCCATAGTGAGAGGACAGAAGCCAGTGTGGGGAGCATCTCAAATGCTGACCTGACAATCACACCATTGAAATTATGTGCAAAAACTTCAGCCATGAGCCTGGAGAACTGTGCAGCCACTACAAGGCAGCTATGAAGTTGGGTTTGCTTCCACTTGATGGTGCTATTTTGTTATCCAAGACCTGTTGTGTAAAATTCATTGATTACACTGAGAAATAAATGTCCCAAAGTTAATTGTGTTGTTTCACAAATAAAGTAAATATTAATACTAATATACCATCAAACCATTAGCCTACTTCAGAATCTAAAAGTAATGTAATAATAGAGATGCCAATTTGAATACAACAGATAAGGTATAAAATACAGACCTAATAAGATCTATTTGTGATATCTAGATTCAGGTGTGTCTATGATGAGCCTATGACATGTTTGATACTTTGTTTTATGAATTCAGCAGCATCAACATTGCATTCTTTCTGGAAAAGCAGGGTTTCAAACACTGCTTTGGCTACTGGCAGTTTTGGCTACAGATTTAGTCAATTTATCACCATAAGTGACAAATAATCTTTATGGTAGTCTTGCTTATATTTTTACATCAGTTTGTCTTGTATTTGACACATGCCTGCTCATGTTTGAAAATTTGGAAAATGCAAAAGAGCAGAACAGTCACAACCCATTGTCCATTGATTTGCTTCTCCAATATTTACCTAACGCTCTACCCAGCACTGGCACCGCAGCAGCCTTTCAGAGGCCGTGGCTGACCTGAAGGCACCCGCGGTCCCACAGAGGAGATGAGCACGCAGACAGGCATTTCAAAGCGGAATAGCAGGAAATGGCAGGAGCACAGGGCCAGGTGCGCAGGCAGGAGAAAGGTTTCCACAGAAGGCAACCTACAGACTGGGTCTTCACAGTTGTTTTTTGTTGTTGATGTTGTTTTTGTCTGTCCTTTGTGGTTTATAGGAAGAAGGGAGTCCAATAGGTTTTTTGACTGAAAGCCCCGTCAGAAGAAATAGTTAGGAGATGGTAGTCCAGCATTTGGGTGTAAAAAGAAGCACCGGTGGTGGTGGTGGTGGGCAGGGGGTTGGGCTTGAATAGGCAGAGAGCTAGACCTATTCTGAGCGGGATAGCCATTGGCTCTTATGTGGCAGGAGTCAAATCCAGGATGATGGAGATACATTTTGAGTAGTGACTCCTTGGGAAAAGTCATGAAGAGCTGAAATCATCATGGAAAGAAATAGAGGAGTGAGTTGACCAAGGTTTACTACAAAGGATTCCCTGGGAGTTGATGACCTAAGATTTAAAAAAGATGAGTTTGCAGGGATGCTGACCGCCATTGTTTTAAAAAAAGAATAGAGGTACCGAATTGGCATGTAAAATCTAGCAGCAATTGCCCATGTCATAGTAGTATAAATCCATTGTCGGCTCAACTGAGTTAATACAAAAGGAGAGAGAATCAGGAGAGTGGGGAGTATATTTCCCTGAATTATAAAATGGAATGAGAGTAGAAATGTTGACTGTCTTCCTTATTTTAACAAACTCCAGAATGATAGGAGTTATGACATACGCTCTCTCAGCGCATGTTCACCTTAATACAGAGTTTCCTCATCACACCATCTCCCCAGCATGTTATCAACAAAAGTGCCTCTCTTCCTCAACTTTGTACCTTCAAAAACCACCCATCTATCAAGTCTAAACTTAAACCTGAACTTCTGAATGAAACATCTCTTATGTCTTCACTTATTTCTTGAAACCCCCTTTCAGACAAAAACAACTTCCCTTCCTGTGAAAATCCAGTATTTAATTATTTGTGTCAATGTAAAGACAGAAGATGGTATGAAGTTAGTCCTGAACACACCTCGTTTCCTTAACTATCTACACAAGTGCAAGCCTTGTACACAGTAAGGGCTGCGAAATCAACCAATAACTAAAAAGTATTGTGAACTGACCCAGTTGTGTAATCAATTGTTTTCATTCCTAAAAATTCTGGGGCCAATGACAAGGAGCCAAATAGAAATAGAGGTTTTAAGGGGAGAGTTCACAGTTTAGAGAAAGTTACCATGAAATACTGTATGAATTTCCAGCCATTGGCACAGTGAAAATTTTAATTGTTAATTTAATTGTATGTTAAATTTTGAAAGGATTAACTGTGATCTAGTGTATGAAAAGCACATACTACAAAAATGTTTACCAGTTCACTGCATTAAAAATGCAGAATATTGGTGCCTTCAGAGGACAAGTTAAAATATAACCTTTCTCTTGGCACTGAATCTGCTTATGTAATATAACGTTGAGCTGAAGTTTTTATTCATGTCCACAGCTCTAGGAATAATCTGCAGTTGCATGCAGAACCTGGCCAGTCAGTTCTGATCTATCCATTTCAAAATGATTAACTTTTTCCTTGATAGCTTCATTGTAATGAGGATGAGGCTACACTTTATATCAAATCTGAACATTTGTGTACAAAAAAAATGCACTTTAACTTCCCAAGTTATCAAGGGTTATAAGAAAATTTCAAATAGCTTTGTCAGGAAAAAAATTAAGCGGATTTCATAGCCTATCCAAAAAGCTGAATTTAAACACGATTGATATGTGACATTAGAAAAGATTTTTAAATATTTTATCTTTTCAATGTTATTTCTGGATTGTGATTTTACCACTAGCACCATAGACCCTTTTATCTTTGCATTTCTGCTCTCCTTCCCTCTCCCCCAAATGGAGCCACTACTTCCAACATGTCAGTCACATATGCGAGATTGGAATAGCAAACTGTGGAAAACGACGGGGATATTTCAAATAATCACCATGGCGTATCGGGAGAATTGTTTGGGTAAATTGGCACAGCACTCACCAGTTCTGTTTATATTACCTGCCTGCTGGTTTTGTTACTGTCTTTCTTATTGTTTAATATATAGCAACGAACTCGGGCACCTGCAGAGATGCTTGAAATCACACGGGTCTCCAGCGATGTGAGAGCAATTTGTTTGCATTTTCTTAATTCAAATAAAAATTTATTTTCTCCGGTTTTTGAAAGGCTATGGCACAGCATGCTCAATTTCTAAAATATTTTACCCAAATAGTGTTGCGGTAGCAATGTTGGTTTTTCTACCAAGACTGCTTGGAGTCGAAGAAAAAAAGCATTTTTCTTTTCCTCATTGGGCCAGGCCCTAAGAACACAAGCATCTCCTAGGCCACCCAGGTGGGCCTGGCTTCAGCCTCCCAGGAATAGCAGCCTGGCCCAGTGGGAAGAGCACAGGCACGGGGCCGAAGATGCAAGTTCTCCAGTCTCATCCCACACCGCCCGTCGCTCATCAGTCTGGCTCTCAGCACAGGGGAAACGGCTAGCGGGAGGGATCAGCTCACAGAGAGAAAATGGAAGAAGTTGGTTATTTGCCATTAGGGATCTTGTGCAGATAATAGAGACTTTGCAACAATAATATTAATCTGGTCAGCATAACTCAGTGAAATCATACATGGCATCATATTCCAAATACTGCTTTTAATCTCAGGAAAATGATAAATGTTATTCATATTTATAAAAGAGACTTAAAACTCTAGATAAAAGCTGCGCAGAGATTTCAATAAATTTATTTGTTGTATTAGCTCATGGAATAGATATGATTTCTTAATGCACATGATTTCTTTGATGTTTTAGTTTTTAAAGCATATTTATTTTCAGACCTCATGCATTTATGTGTATGTGTGTGTCTGTGAGTGTGTAAAATACATAACCATAGGGCTAGTTTAAGTGACACAGTACTGTTTTGCCTTTAAACCTGCTAATTTTATTTAGGATGACGTTACTTAGGAGTATATGTTTTAATTTTCCCTTCCAGGCTTTAGAATTCTTGGTAAATAATTTAATTTTATATAACATAGAGATTTTTTTATGTGAATTTTGCAAAATGTTCATTTGTGTCAGGTAGTCCAGAAAATATTTTAGACAAAGGAGGGAAAAATACATTTTTAAAAATAGTTTTATTCTCACAAGGCAATACACTTAGAAAGTGTATTTTTTCACTTGGATGCCATTCACATTATTTACAAGCTCATGCTTAAAATATAAAGCTTTGAGAAAGATAATGAAATTTGTGTTTCAGTTCTAAAGCTTAAATCCTACCTGTACATTGAGGGAAAAGGACAGCAACGTGAGCAATCATAAATATTCTCTCTGTAATTCTATGAATCCAGTGGAGGTACATTATATATCTCATTTCTGGATGAAGAATATGGGAACAAAACATGCCACAGTGTCAGCTAACAAATACAGCAGGAGCAGGAAAGGGACCTTCGAAATCACAGCAATCACCCTTGTCATTTCCATTTCTTTCTGGCCGGATCTTTAGTCAGTGGCCCATAATTTCACTGGGATTAATTTGCCAGCATTCTGAAGACACTTATCTTATTTTCTGGAATTCAGAAAGGGATCAGCCTGCACAAAATCTATTTCACTTATCTTCATAACAGCAGCACCTGATGAAAGGAGATTCCTGCTGAATGAATATATTTGTCATTGTCCGTGGGGCCCAGATTTTATGAATATGACCCAGAGGATTTTTTGCTGAACACAATGGGACAAACTTATGCATGAATAAATCCTATGCAGTTTAAGAACTACCTTCCTTACTAATTCCCATTTTTAGTCATAATTAATGTCTTCACCTTGATCCTAAAGTTTTTGTCCTATAAAAATATTTTCTTGATTATGAAAGAAAAAAATGGGGATTCCTATAATCATTTGCATAATAAGTCATCCAGTTATCTATTTGGGTTCACCAATTTTTGAAACCAGATTCTAACTTTGTAATTGGGAACTGCCATGCTAACTCAGAATCTGTTTAGAGGACAAAAATAGACATTAGTGTTAATATACAATGATTTAAATGATTGGGAACTCTCTAGTTCTCTTACCAGGTAAGACAAATATTTCTAAATGTTTCTGTCCTTCCTTTTACATAAATGAACTTGGTTTCATTGGGTTCTCTTCATTTTCTAGGTGAAAAGGAAGAGAGAAATAAGAGACAAGTAGACTCAATAAACATAAATCAAAGTGTTGGACCTGGGAAATCTTGATAGATGCAACTTCTCCACCAGTGACAATGGAGGGGACACATTTCACTTTTAAACTTTTTCCATTAGTTTTTTGACAGGAGTACACTGGTTCAGCTTTAATGAGATTCTAGTGTAAAAACTTCAGGACTAAATAAAAGAAAGAAATCAAAAGGACTGAGTGATTGCCATTTAGTGTGAAAGAATGAAAGTGCGGACAATCATTGCATGACATCTGGCTGTGCTAGTCTCTGCAGAATGACAGGTAGAACAATTCAGAGCTACTGATCTAAAGACAGAATAACAGCTTATATGTTTGAAGTGCTCAGAAGATGAAGAAATAAAACAGACTCAGAGATAAAACATGGTTAAACCTTTTAAATTCCATGCCCAATTGTCAGTATCATTTGAATGGTATGTACACATTTTCTTTCCCCCCTGAAACCATATGATTGAAAGAATTAATCTTAGAGCTTTATTTTATGGTTTTATGCCTTACGTGTCATGGTTTTTCTAAGCTAAATTAGAACATCACGTATAATGCAGTTGCATAATCAGAAGTACATGTTCCCAGTTTGCTAGTCTTAATTCTAAGAACTTTATTTCAGTAGGAAAACTTAAGCCCGAGGAGTTCTGCTTTGGTTTCGAAGAAGACATTTTCATACTTAAAAATATTTTTAATTTTATATTTACCTTTTATTTATTCATTTTTAAAAGTAAAGAAAATTATTCATTCTCCCCCCCCCCCCCAATAAGCCCCTTTATCAATGAAAGAATCCATTCTAGTTTCTGCTGGAAACAGTAATCTGTAATTGCTGCTTTCAGTCCTAATTTGGCCGGTCCTTACTTTTTCATCTCAATCTAATCTAAACCTATTTGAGCAAATAAAATGATATTTACCTCATCCTCTGTTACAAGCTTTCAAGATTACAGGCTTCAGGAAAAATCAATACAAAATACCATCTTAGCAGCAGGTTTGTGCTCAGTAAGAATGCTAACTTTTCTTCCCAGGATTCGTGACTCTCAGCTATCCTGGAGTGAAAGCAGAACTCATAACAGCAAAAAGAGAGAAAAAGGGGGGGAAAGAAAAAGAGAGCCACTTCAGCAGTGCACTTGGCGCTGGGTGAGGGACCACCCTGAGCTCACGGTGCAAAGTGGAGCTTCTGGTCAAGCTCCCAACCTTTAGCTCTTGTGTCTGCGACGGCGGATCGTACCGAGTTCACAAAAAGAAGGTTCCTGACCTCGCAGATGATTTTTTCAGTCTCAAATACCATCTTCGTTTATTATTTATGTGCTTCCAGCAGTTGGGACTGGAGGTATCATCGTACCTGACTGGTTGATTTAAGGAAGTGGCCACATCGCTATAGGGGAATCTCAGGAGACTAAAATCCTATTACTTTCCAAAAAGATTACTTCATTTACTTCCCAGAATAAGCTTTTGATGAAAACATTAGAATGTTGAGTTTGTAAACAACCAAGAATTCTCAAAAGTATTGCCCGCCCCCCTTTGATGTTTCCAATGAAGGCTTATTTTGCCTTTTTTTTTTTGTGTGTGTGTGTGTGTGTGTGTGTGTGTGTGTGCGTGTGTGTGTGTGTCCTTTTTAAACTTAGGGCTTGTTGAGCACAAATAGGCCAGTTCTTATAAGCAGGGTTCTTGCTGGCATACTGAACTGTAGCATGTCTAGGTTGTTCAGTGGTAGGTTGGTAAGGTAAAAGTCCTACCTTTTCAAACTTCTGGTAGGAATTTGCTTTTCCTCTTCTCATTCCCTTCCATTAGCTTTCCTATATTTTTTAGTAGATTCCATTCTGAAGAGTCTATGGAAGTTGATTAGTTTGTCTCCATAGGGCATGAAGGTACGTGATTGGAATACTTTTGTTAAATCAAGTTGCAGGCAAAAATCATTGAAAAAAATGTCATCTTTTCCCCCCACCTCTTATTCCATAAGAAAAGTGGAGAGAAAGACCTGTTTTCACCCGTAAGCACCAAAATAGAATGGGGAACACTACAGAAATCTCAGTAAGGTTTTGAATAAGGAACATATGCTATTTCTTCCAATTAACATTACTTGTAAGAATATCATATTGTATAAAAAAATAAACTACTACCTAAGGAAAGCTAACAATTAGAATACTGCCCATTTTCATAGTACAAATTCCACTATAACAAATGCCATTATATAAATGCTCTTGGTTCAACAATGTATGACATTAGAAAGCACATTTTTCAAGATATTGTCTGAGAGTTGTTACCTCATTATAAAGATTCTTTTAAAGCTTTCCAATGGTACAAAGAGTGCCATTGTCATTCAGTATTCTTTTATTCAATTGGTATTTATTAGGGTTTTTTTTTTAAAAATTAACATTTTCTGGTAACATATTCTTTTATTATATATTAAGAAAAATACATGTTGAGGGATAACCTCAAGTTAAAGAATATCTAGACTTAACTTTCTAAATAATTAGTTTAAGAAATATTCAATACAACAAAATAATACTGTAAAGCACAATATTTTTTATTATCCTTTGATTCTTGGTATAATGCAATTTTACATCTAAATTTATGACCTACTGGGTGAATACATTAATTTTTTTTCAAAACCTCCAATATTAATTCCTATATCACCACTGAATAATAATATCTAAAATTTCTCATAATGTAAAATCATACCTCAAAATGTTGGATAAATATGTATCAAAGTTTAAAACCTATAACTAAAACATGGACATTTAAAAAAATTAAATAAGAGAGTAAATGCAGAGTTTATAATTTTTTGTCCATAATTATATTTGTCATTACAACAATCTTAAACAGTATCAAATAGAATAGAAAATAATCTATTGTGTGCATACACACATAATTGTTTATCTAAATATATTAAATGATCTTATATTAATATAAATCTCCAGCAGGATAGTAATTTCTGTAATTCTCTTTTGAAACCTTGATCATATATTATAAATTTTATCTATTTTTCATATTAAATGGTTTATAAAAATGGCTAAATCACAGTAAATGTTCTTTTGGTAAAATGTTTACCCTGCTGCAGGAAATACAAAAGGATTTCTCTTATCACACACTACAGTTTAATAGGAAAAGCACTAAGTCAAGCATTATTTTGAAAGCCATCATTTCTAAAGTTAGTTGATCAGCAATCACCTAGATCAGTGGTCAGCAAACTCATTAGTCAACAGAGCCAAATATCAACAGTACAACTATAGAAATTCTTTTGAGAGCCAAATTTTTTAAACTTAAACTTCTTCTAATGCCACTTCTTCAAAATAGACTCACCCAGGCCATGGTATTTTGTGGAAGAGCCACACTCAAGGGGCAGTTTGCCAACCATGGACCTAGACAATAAAAGGTGGCTCTACAGATTAAAGAAAATACTGAGCATTTGAACATTTTCCCTGTGCCATGTTATTCTTGGTGGTACAGATCTTACTCAACAACTGTGGAAAGCAGGTGAGAATATATTTCCTACTTACCATACCTTAAAGGCAGTGTCCTCATTCACCTTGGGACATCAGGCTTCATTCTCAACAGAATGGAAGAGGCACAGGGGGATAAGGCAAAACCCATTAAGTTTCTTAAAGCTTATGCTTGAACCTGGCATAGTATTTCTACTAATGTGCAATTGGCCAAAGCAAATCAAATGGCCAAGCCAAGTTAAACTTGGCAATAAGAGTGGATATAAAAAGGGCTGAAGAATCGGGACCATTCATTCAGTCCACCACACACTTTGAGTGATGCTAAGATGAATCAT
Organism: Pipistrellus kuhlii; assembly: GCF_014108245.1. Taxonomy (NCBI): domain Eukaryota; kingdom Metazoa; phylum Chordata; class Mammalia; order Chiroptera; family Vespertilionidae; genus Pipistrellus; species Pipistrellus kuhlii. The sequence continues at coordinate 36,894,337 of NW_023425449.1, forward strand.
TTGGTTCATGTAGTATTAGGCTTATTCCTCTAATAAAAATTTGCCCATAAGTTTTTTACAACGTGGTTTTAGCACCCAGGGATAATTGTTATCTAGGTGCATATGTTTTATTTTTCAGAGGTTTCGAAATGCTTAGTTTCTGTTTTACCATTCCTTCTGCATTTAGCAGCTAGAATTCTTATTGGAAAAAATACTTTTCCTCGTTTTTTATGGATTGAAAGTTTTATCCCTCCCAAATTCATATACTGAAACCCTAATCCCCGATGATATAGTATTTGGAGATGGGCCTTTGGGAGGTAATTAGGGTTAGATGAGGTTATGAGAGTGGGTCCCCATGATGGGATTAGTGCCCTTTGAAGTAGAGACCAGAGCTTGCTCTCTTTCTATGTTCCGACTGAGGAAAGGCTACACCAGGACACAGAGAGAAGGCCTCCTTCTGCTAGCCAGGAAGGGAGTTCTCACCAGAAACTACATGGCCAACAACTTGATCTTGAACTTCCTAACCGCTAGAAGTGAGAGAGAAATTTCTGCTGTTTAAGCTACCCAATCTAGAGTATTAGCAGATAAATATATTCATAAACTATTTTATTACCCTAAAATATATTACATGAAAGAAAAGCAAGATAAATGCTTTATACTATCCTTTTATTTATTAATTTTACTAATAACTAGCTGATAATCTAGTAACATCCATTGTGAGCAATATTTTAACCTATATTATGTATATGATATTTCAATTCAATGTAATTTTATTCTAAAAAACAAAACAAAACAACAACACACAACTGATTCTAGCCAGTGTGGCTCAGTGGTTGAGCCTTGGCCGATGAACGAGGAGGCCAAGGTTCGGTTCAATTCCTGGTCAGGGCACATGCCCTACTTTTGGGCTCAATTCCCAGTGAGGAGTGCGTAAGAGGCAGCCCATCAGTAATTCTCTCTCATCATGTTTCTACCTTTCTCTCCCTCTCCCTTCCTCTCTGAAATCAATAAAAACATTTTTTTAAAAACCACACAAATTGTTGCAAGGTAGGTGAGAATAATTAAACTATCCATTTATTTTGCCATAAACCCATCAGTATTTGGTAGCTTTTCTCTTTTTTGCAAAAGCAAGATGTCCCAATCTTATCTTTTTATATTTTCTACCCAGTACTTGGAATTAGCTACTTAGGATCTCTGGTTACTTTCCATGGGGAATGGTGTTTAAAGATTACATCTGAGTGTTGGAGACATGAAATACCTTTCTAAGAGGAAATGAAATCACAAGTTACCACCAATTAGAAATTTAAGATTAGAAAGATTTTCTTTGATTTGTAAGCAAATAACTTATTCATTTTCATATAAAGATGATGCTACTACTATCATTAATATGACAAAATTACATACTAGTATTTAGAGTGATTTATTGAGACTTTCTTGCCGATGTGTGTGTGTGTGTGTGCGTGTGTGTGTGTGTGTGTGTGTGTGTGTGTGTGTGTGATTAATGTATTATTACTAATTTAACTAACTGATCTGGATCATGGTTGAGATGTATGGCAAGGGAGTCCAAAAAATCCACACAGTGACAAAATTCATTACATAAACATCACTAAATTAAAGCACTTTCGATTTGCAAGTCACCTAAGAAAATGGTTCAATCATAAAATTCAAATATTCAGAAAAAATGAGCAAGTGATATGTAGGGAGAAGAAACAGATAACAAATGAATCAAAATTAAATGCAGACTGAGGGATGAGGGAAGGATTGACTTCAAGGGGCCATGAGGAAGTTTTTAGAGTAACACAAGTGTTCCATATATTTATTTTGATGGTGCTTTTAGGGGTCTATCCTTTTATGACCACATTGAGTACATTTAAAAGGGGTTAGTGCTATTGCATGCAAATTATATTTCTACTAGACACCTGGTGCATGGCATTCATGCACTAGAGGGTGGGGTCTCTCACCACCGACACTGTGCTCACCAGCAGTGGGCCCAGCTTCTGGCTGAGTGGTGCTTCCCCTGTGGGAGCGCACTGACCACCAGGAGGCAGCTCCTGCATTGAGCGTCTGCCCCCTGGTGGTCAGTGTGTGTCTTAGTGAACGGTCATTCTGCTGTTCAGTCAATTTGCATATTAGCCTTTTATTATATAGGATAGGACTAGAGGCCTAATGCACGAAAATAGGCCTTCCTTCCCCTAGCTGCCAGCACCGACTTACCTCTGGCACCCAGGACCCATTCTTCCCTGTAGCCACCAGCAGGCACCCAGACCCCAGGCTTCCCTTGTAACCCGGGCTTCGTCTGGAAGGTTGTCTGGAAGGATGTCCAGAAAGACATCTGGTCTGATTAACATATTATACTTTTATTATCTAGGATAGGATAGAGATTTCAAAAAATCCTTTGGAGAATGGAGTCAAAATTCTTATGCCAAACGTTGCCCTCTCAGACATTGTTGATTCTGGGGTTCCAAAGTTAAGCTGTTAAGAACTAGTTATCTCATTTTTCAGATGAAATAGGAAAAAGGGGGGAAATTGTGTGACTATAATCATAAGGTCAAAAGTTAACCAAGACAAGGATGAATCTCTGGACTCCAGTTTACTGCTTTTCCTTTAGTAACAACAAATTGAACTCACTGCCTTCTATGTTTATATTGGGAGTCATTTATTAGCTTTAGTAGAGCCCCAGTGCATGAATTCATGCACGAGTGGGATCTGCCAATTTCTCCCCAATGGGGCCAATTGGGGCCGGGCCCATGGGAGAGAGGGGACATAGAAAGTTGGCTGACAGGCCCTTCCCCTAATTGGGGTGGTGGGGACTGATCAGGGGCTGGGCCGGTCGGGGGTATGGGCTGTAGGAAGTTTGGGGGGACCAACCAGGGCAGTTGGCCACCACAGTGTGTGTCATAGCAACCAATTGTTCCAGCTTTCTAGTCGCTTGGCTTTTATATAAATAGATAATAGTAAAATTGTTCAAAAACTAGTGATGAAAAACAAGTCAATTTGAAACTATTGTCAAAGTTTTTCTTTTTAAATCTATCATTTATTTATTTGTTAAACCTATTTTTATAGGTTTCCATGGCTAATATATAAATATTTACATAAAATATATATTTAAAAAAATACATTTGTATTGAATTCAGAGACAAAGGGAGAGAGGGAGAGAGATAGAACTATCAATAATCAGAGAGAATCATTGAGCCTGCAACCCAGGCATTTGCCCTGATGGTGACTTCCTGGTTCATAGGTAAAATCTCAACCACTGAGCCATGCTGTCCAGGCTGGCTAATATATCTTTTTAAACAGATTCTCATTTCTATATAGGTGTAGAACAAAAAGTTATAAATATTTAAAAAATTAATACTTTTTAAAATATGCTGGCTTTTTCAGGAGAGTATATACTTTCAAAGACTAGGTTTTAGAAAATTTTGCCTGAAATAAATGGATTTAGATAAGATTGTTAAATAGAGAGGAGATGTGATATATGAGATGGTATCTGAGTAAGGTCAATCAGTTTGAGAGAAACACAAAATACTGCATCACTGTTTTTGATATTTATATAAATGTGATTTTAAAATAAGGGTATTGAAACCTCCAAGAAAATATGAATTCCACTATAGTGGAACTAATCAGATGGTGGAGTATTTTAAATTAATTTAACTGCTATTGTTATTTAACTTTATTAAATTATGAACAAGTGAATTGTATCAACAAAGCCAAAGGCTTGTTCAAATGTTGGTCCCTATTGTTAAATTCTTTACATCGTGAGGATCAGGTGCCTTCAGTTCACCTGGGCCACCACAAGGTGGCACTCTGGCACCCATGGGATCATAAACCAGCCACCTGCTTTTCTTGGTTTGGGGAATTTCAAAATAGCAACCACTTTCCTTAAAAAAATTACTATTTTTACCCTTTTTGTAAAAATATGTCCATAGCAATAGCTAATGATTTCAAGTTCTTTTGAATCCACTCTCCAAAATTCTTTTCAGTTTTCCCTTATGGTACTCACTGAGCACACTCTCATGCTGGTACTTAACTTTAATTTGGGATAAATTCTGACCCCCTTGTTAAATATTAAGTAGTTTCCACTCTGCTAAAGTCTCTCAAGTAGACCATGGCTTCTGCCAAATTTGTTCTACAAAAGTAAGTCTCAATAATAGAAAAAATATTCATAGCAATTTTTTTCTATCAACAGTAGAAAAAATATTCATAGCAAATTTCTAGAGACAATTCTAACTCTATACATGCCCAAATCTATGAGAAGCACTGATTTTCTTGCCCACACCTCTTAATCTTTCCTTAAATTCTCTCATTAAAATATTCCTGATGGCAAATAATCTGTTTCTCTTTATTTTATTAATATGAGGATGAATCTCTCTACATTTTATGATTCTAAACTCTGTTGAAACAAAAATACTTTGTCTTAATGGCCTATTAGATCAAGGTAACTACATTTTTTCACTTAATTAAATAGCAATTTAAATAAAAATCACATTACCATTTGCACTTATTAAAGGTATAATGTTAAAAGAATCTTGTCTCTTTGGCCCTTCTCCAAATCTTTTACAAATTCAATTATGTAAGTCAAAATACAGAAACTTAAGTCCTGGCCAGATAGCTTGGTTAGTTAGATCTTCATACCAATGCACCAAGGTTGCAGTTTCTATTCCCAGTAGTCTACATTCAGGAATCGACCGATGACTGTGTAAATAAGTGGAACAATAAATATCTTCAAACTCTTCCCCCTCCAATAAATAAAATAAAATATAGGAACTTCTGTTACCTCCAAAAACCCATAACATCTCTTTCCACCTTTCAGGGTAAGTGGGACATGGATTAGCTTGATATGTGTAACCTGTGCTTTATACCACATTTTATATTATACTATAGGCCCGGTGCATGAAAATTCATGCACTGGGGTGGCGGGGAGGAAGGGGTCCCTCAGCCCAACCCGTGCCCTCTCACAGTTCGGGACCGCTTGGGGGATGTCCACTTGCCAGCTTAGGCCTGCTTCCCAGGGGATCAGGTCTAAGCCGGCAGTCAGACATCCCTCTGGCAACCTGGGAGCCCTCGGGGGAGCGGGCCCAAGCTGCAATTGGGCATCCTTAGTGCTATGAAGGAGGTGGGAGAGGCTCTTGCCAATGCCGCTGCACTGTCTTCTGACTGAGTGGAGTTCCCCCTGTGGGCACCAGGGGGCAGCTTCTGTATTGAGAGTCCGCCCTCTGGTAGTCAGTGCGTGTCATAGCAACAAGTCATTCCTAGTCATTCCACCATTAGGGTCAATTTGCATATTACTCTTTTATTATATAGGGTATGAACTCATCTTTTAAATATAGAAAGAAAAATCTAACACAATATGGTTAAAGTTAAAAAAATCTCTCTCATAGATAAGATACAGTATTTTGTACTGAATAAAAAATAATTATTTAATAATAAAAGTTTCTACTCTAGTTCTTAAAAACAAAACATAGGCAATGACAGAAGCTATTGTTTATTCCACAGCGTCTCTCATGGATGTATTAATAGAAAAACTCATTTCCACAAGAAAATTGTTTCCAATGTGCATGCTAAAAAAGACTTAAGTTTTAATATTTCAAAAGTACACTTTTGGAATTCTATACAAAACAGCACAAAAAGTACACCAAGTAAACATTCCTTGGAAAAAAAATGAATTGACAACTTTGTTACTTAGCAAACTACTCAAATCAAACTTCTGCTTCAGTATATAGGAATTATGCCAACAGTATTTTAATAATGTTGCGATTGCAGTATAATTGAAAAGAAATGAGCAATATGGCTTCCTTCTTGATTCTTTGGATGGTAGGACAGGATTTTTGTGGGGATTGGGATTTTGTAGATCTTGATATATTGCCTCTAAATGTGCTGCACTGGAGAAAACTCTACACTAGTGGTGACTTTAGATGTGCCCTTCTCTCTATCTTACTTAACGCTAATCTGTTCTTCAATTTTCTTCAGGGAAAGTATTCAGTGAATTCAGAATTTTGCTGTGATTTTCTTTTATTACTTTCAATAAAGAAGATTCTGAAAGTGACTCTCTGTAGAATGTGATAGCTGAAGCAGAGCTGAAGGAAAGAATCGCTAAGACCTTACAGGGGTGTTTCCTAAGAAGGTAGACAAGACAGAACTAAAGGTGACATGCTTTAGCCAGGGCAGCATGGAGATGTTGGTAACTGAGCAAGTGGGAGCCATATTTTTCTCTTTCCCATAATCATTATTCCTCCCCTATTTAAAAATAAATATTTTTAAATCAACAGTGTGGATAAGAGAAAGACAGAAATAGAAAAAGCAAGAAAACAACACAACTAATTTGCTCTCTCTTGCTCATGGTTTTCTACAGTTGTGTAGTGAATTATGTTCTGTGGACCTAGACTGAGAAAACATATTTTGGAATCATTTAAGACTATTCTGTTTCTCGGTAATGGTATAATAAAAACCTTAGTCAGTGAATATATGAATATACATAAATGAATTCGTTTATAAGACAAAACTTCTGGCTGTCTTATCATATGTTCAACTGACGTAAAGCAATGGAGTTTTATAAACAGTTTCAAAATAGAATATTTTACTTCATGTTCTCTAGAAAATTTGTACTTATACACTTTTATGCTATCTACTGTGGAATTTGAAAAAAAAAAAACAAGCATACACACATAACAGCATTTTAGATTTCTCATTCTACTCCTTGACCAGAAAGTCATTTTTTAACAATATAATTTTAAGGAGATTATTAAATATATTTTATATGCAACCCTTGATTTTTTAAATAGCTATGCTTCATGCTTAAAAAAAAAAAAAGAACCATACACTGCAATATTGTGTGCACTAAAAAATACATTTATTTAAATAAAGTTAATATCAGATTCTGAAATAAAATTTCCTTTTCTTTATGGGACGAAATTAAGTTTTTCCTTTAACAGACTATGTATGCCAAGATGATTTTAAAGTATTTGCACTTAGGAGAGCTAGCTGCTATTACATATAAGTTTTCAAAGCTTGCCAACGCTTTGGGAGAAATGATGAAAATTGCTATTGCACGGCCCTCAGGTTTTCTTTGTTTCACAAAGGGATAAGATAGCATTTTTGTCATTTTTCTTGCAGCTCTGGTCTTTCATCATAAATATCAAAGCACGCAATTATGCCTTCTCATATCCTACCATATTCTGCCTGCTTTTCTATTTGTGGTGATGGTGTTTTCTCTCATTTTCGCAATAACTTATTTTCTTTATTGACATTTTAAAAACAAACTCATGATTTGCTGAATAAAATAAATTGTGGACATAATGAATATTAGACTGAAAAAGTATTTTTAAACAACAATAACATTTGTATCAAAGCCAACATCAGATGCAGCAAAAATTCTTTACTAAGCTAGCTGTCTCATGTACCACATTAATAATAGGATGATTTGACCAATACATGGGATTTATTATTAATGTTGTTATGAGAAGTAGGCTTGTCTAACCCCATGCAGTTATGAATTTTCCTATTTTCGCTTTACTTCTCAGAGTAAAACTGCCTTCCAATGAATCTTATTATTCTATCTCAATATAAATATCCCAAATATTTACCCCTAGATCTATGGTTCCCAGGTGTTTATTTATTCTACATATCTTAAATTAGAACTATGCTAATAGTTAATGTGATAAATAAGCAATAATTTTCTATTTAATTCCAGAAATCATAAATTAAAATAGCATGCAAGCTAGAAATAAGGCAACAGACATAGTAATAGTTTTTTACACAGTATGTCATCTCTCTAAGCATTATATAAAATCCTGAAAAGTTATAAATCAGATGACTATATATATATATATATATATATATATATATATATATATATATATATATTGGAATTTAATTCCACATTTGCTTCTATTAAAATTCAGAGGTTACCTTTATTTAAAAAAAAAAAAAAAAAGATAAATTGTCCCTCCATACAACAGAAATTATACTTAAGCATTTGAATGTTCACCAAAAAGAGAAGATATCATTGCTAAGTTCTGGCTTCAGACAGATCTGGAGACCCCATTTCTTTTTTTATAAATGAACATATTTTGCCAAGTATTTAATGTCTGTAGGCTTCAGTTTCTTAGCCATAAAACAGACACAGTAATAATGACAACCTCAGAAGACAATGGGAGGATTAAATGAGAAAATGCATGCAAGGAATTTGGCCCAGTGCATGGTAAGTAATGAGTTCAATTCATTATTAATATTAGCTACTAATAGTTTGTTGATTTTATGAATTAACCGTACTCGGTTTATGCATATGAGGAAATGCTGATGTATAATGATGTGAAGAAGGAGACCGTTCCTACCTCAGTCAGGTTAGCTGGCTTTGGAAAGCTGAGCTGAGACCAGAGAGCAAGCAGGCTGCTGCTTTGCTCTGAGGTAGGGAGGTCCTGCAGACAAGGCTGGGAAAAACAAAAGCACAGAGAGATCAAGCACCATGTACCACAAGAACGAAATATCGAGGGACTGGAAAAAGCAATGAGAAAACACGCTTGATAAAAATAGGACAACATTCAGCGCATTAAACAGGACAATGTCACATGTGTGTTGGACGTGAGGATAGCTGGACAAAAAACATCAGTGAGACTGTTGAGCAGTGGCTGTGGACAGTCTGTTAGCACTGGGTAGAACCTTTAATGGCCAACTAGATTGCATGAGGTGACCAAAGACTTGCTTTGTGTGGGATCCGGGCCTGCATTCTAGTTCACCCTCCCCACATTTACCAACAGCCTCTGCTTCAACAATTCAGTAACCTCTCTGATCTGGTCTCTTTGTAAAACTGATGGCATCTAGGGCTGTCCTGAGGAGAGCGTGAGGCACATCAAGACACAGAGAGGAGAGAGAGCCTGAGTCAATAAAAGGCACGACGTGGAGGGCAGCATTTTGTAAAAGTGAAGAACCTGAGACTCCCAACATACCCATCACAGAAGGAATATTCAAGTAGAGAATCTGATAGCCATACTATTAAATAGTAGGCAGACATTGAAAGCATGTAGTCAGATCTGCCTTTCCAAAATTAAATGTTCCTATTGGAAGGAAAAAAAGCAAGAGAATGTGTTTACAAATATTCCTTTAAAAAAAAAAAAAAAGTTCTGGAATGCTAAATAGCAAAACATTCATAGTATCTAAGCTTGAAGATAGGAAAAGGAAGAACATTAAAGACAGGAGAAAATTTTCATACATATACACTTTTTTTTAAAACATTTATTTATTTTATCCATGATATTTTTTAACAATAAGAATGAAGGTCTGTATAATTTAGCAAATTATTTGTATGTATATTGACATTATCAATATCTACATTTAGCTATCTAGCAAGTTTTTGAAAAGCTGGTATTTCACTTAAACATCAGAGCTGAAAAAGCTCCTAAATATCACTAATTAAATCAAATCACAATGGACTGTCATAAGTTACCAAGTATATGGACAAAGATCAACATGATTGAGATGCCCAGTACTAAGAATATAAACCTATTTGGAGGCCAGCCAGCAATATGTATCAAATTTTTAAAAGGGCACATTATTTTATTTAGCTGGTTTAGCTTATAAAATTTTATCACATGGAAATAAATCCTACAGAGAACTGTACATATGATAATGCACTGCAGCACTTTTTCTAAGAGAAAATTTACATTTTCTTCAATAGGGAATTATGTTTTAATTGTGTATATTGCATACAACTGAATATTTTGTAGTGATTAAAAATAATATGGCATTTCTCTATACATTAATATAGAAACATTTCCATGATCATTTTTTGTGTGAAAAAAATTCTGTTATAAAATGAAATTTAAGGTGTAATAACATCTGTCATCATGTTTTGTGTTCTGGATGCAAAATTTACATGAATGGTCTGTTCATAGTGGTTAGTCTGGCATGTGAAAATAATGGGGGTGGGGAGTGAAGAGGTAACATTTTATTATTTAGCTGTGAGTGTTTTTTATTTTTATTTATTTTTATTTAAATATATATATATATACATATATATATATATATATATATATTATTAATAATTTTTTAAAGAGAAGAAGGGAGAGAGATAGAGATTTAGAAACATCAATCAACTGCCTCCTGCACACCCCCTACTGGGTATGTGACTGGGATCGAACCTGGGACCCTGGGGTCCACAGGCCAACATTCTACCCACTGAGCCAAACCAGTTAGAGCTGTGTGTGTGTGTGTGTGTGTGTGTGTGTGTATGTGTGTGTGTTTTAAATAACATTTATATTATTGTACAATTTCAAAGCAATAAAATAAATTAATTTAGGGGGAAAAAAGTGAAATAATAAGTTTTTTCTTTGGAAACATATAAGGCACTGGAGAAAGAACAGTAGTCCTCCCAGAATTTCCACAGATTTAGATCAGCCAAATATGAGTTCAGAAACTTAATCTTATCTAATAAAAGAATAATATGCAAATTTACTATCACTCCAACACACAAGATGGCCACCCCCAAGTGGTCAAAGATAGTTGCCCTCATGTGGACACAAGATGGCCACCATAAGATGACCAGCATACGAGGGCAGTTGTGGGCAATCAAGCCAGCAGGGTAGGGCAGTTGGGAGGGACCAGGCCTATAAGGGAGGGCAGTTGGGCGTGATCAGGCCAGCAGGGGAGGACAGTTAGGGGTGACCAGATAAGCAGGGGAAGGCTGTTAGGGTGACCAGGATGGTAAGGGAGGGGAGTTAGGGATGACCAGGCCAGCAGGGGTGACCAGCAGGAAAGGGCAGTTAGGGGCAATCAGCTGGCAGGGGTGTGGTTAAGGGGTGATCAGGCTGGCAGACAGAAGGGTTAGGGGCAATCAGGCAGGCAGGTAGGTGCATGAGTGGTTGGAAACCAGCAGTCCTGGATTGTGAGAAGATGTCCGAATGCCAGTTTATGGGCAGTCAGACATCCCTCGAGGGGTCCCCAATTGGAAAGGGTGCAGCCTGAGCTGAGGGACACACACCCCCATGCATGAATTTTGTATACTGAGCCTCTAGTTAGAAAATGAAGTCACTGTGATATGTATTAAATTTAATTATTAGTTGGGGGAATATTTTTTTTAGTTTCCAATGTAATGCTATGGCTTTGTTTGTTTTCATAGATATTGTTTATTTATAGCTTTGATTCCTTTTTTATGATTTATGTGCAACTATTTCTAATTTGGGTTATGTACTGAAGTTATTTTTTTTAATGCAACATAAATTCTTAAAAAGGAATATGTTATCTATTTTTTTTTTTTTTTTTTTTTTTTTTTTAGGACAGAGAGTACAATAAACACTTACTATGGTTAACTAGAGGCCCTGTGCAAGAGATTTGTGCACTCAGGGGGCAGGTGTCCCTCAGCCTGGCCTGTGTCCTCTCACACTCTGGGAGCCCTTGGGGGATGTCTGAGTGCCATGAAGGTGGGAGAGACTCCTACCCCCATTGCTGTGCTCACTAGCCATGAGTTTTCACTTTAAGCATCTGTCCCCCTGGTGCACATCATAGCAATCCGTTATTCCACTGTTGGGTTGATTTGCATATTAGCCTTTTATTATATAGGATTATGTCACCTAAATTCTATTTTTTGTTTGGCCTGTGATATGCCAATATAGTTTATATAGTCTAATGTAGATGTCTCATTGTATTTCTTGAATGTTTTGCATCTTGTGTTTTTATGCTACATTATTTGAAACCAAACTTCCTGAGAATTCCAAGCCCTGAATTTCATTGGATATCTTGATGAATTGTACCATGAACCCCAATAAACATGGAAATGCATAGATATTTTCAAGATAGTGATTTTGTTTCTTTTGAACACATGCGCAGAAGTGGGATTGCTGGATAATATGGTAGTTCTATTTTTAATTGCTTTTTTTTGGGGAGGGCAGAATTTTATGATTTTATTAGCACAAATACAATGTGTGCACAATCTGTCCATTCATTTTCTTCACTGCACAGCCTGGCATTGGGATTGGTGAGTCTGATGGCCAGCTGGGCTGCTCTGCTCTCAGTGGCTTTGCGGTTCTTTGAGGAGACACGTGCAGTCTCAACACAGTGAGATTTGTTGCACATCATCAGCACTTCAAGTTCCTTGGCGTTATGGACCAGAAACTTCCCAAAGTCACTGGGTAGCATGTGCTTTGTTTTCTTGTTGCTCCCATAACCAATGTTGGGCATCAAGATCTGGCCCTTGAATCTTCTACACACCCTATTGTCAATCCTTCTGGGTTTCCTCCATTTCCACTTAATTTTGACATATCAGTGTGACTGGTGCAGGATAAACTTCTTGGTCCTCTTTTTGACAATCTGGGATTTCATGAGGGACAGCCATGGTGCCTTTAAAAGAGGCAGGTATGAAGTAGGAGACAGCTGCCACCTCTTGTAGGCAGCACCAAGGAAGAGAGGGGCTATTTTTCAATTTCTTAAAGGACTTCCACTGTTTTTTATAGTAGCTAGACCAATTTACATTTGCACCAGTAAGAGTTCCCTTTTCTCCACAAATTCAGCAACATTTGTTATCTCCTGTCTCCTTGATAACAGACATCCCAACAGGTGTGAGTTAATATCTCATTGTGATTTTTATTTGCATTATGATGTTGAGCACCTTGTAATGTATCTGTTGGCCATTTGTTTGTCTTTTTTGGAAAATTGTCCATGCAGGTGCTATGCTCATTTTTAAATTGCATTCTTTGGCTTTTTACTATTATAATGTATGTGTACCTTATATATTTTGGGTATTAGTTCTCTGTTGGATATGTGGTCTACAAACATTTTTTTTTTCCATTTCTTAGATGGCCTTTCATTTTGTCGATGGTTTTCTTTGAGGTGCAAAGGCTTTTTATTTTGAAGTAGGCCCCATGTTTATTTTTGCTTTTGTTGCCTTTTCTTTTATGTTAAATTCAAGAAATACTTGCCCAGTCTATTATCAAAGAGATTTCCCCTATATTTTCTTCTAGGAGATTTACAGCTTGGGGTCTTATATTAAAACCCTGTGTTGTTGTTGTTTTCATTTTAGATTTTATTTTTGTGTTTGATGTAAGATAGTGCTTTACTTTTGGGGTTTGAGTTTGCTTTTTGTGTAATATTTAAAACAGGAGTCTACTTTCATTCTTTTGCACATAGATATCCTCTTTTCTCTACACCATTTTTTAGGAGACTTTTCTTCCCCTTTAGCTCCTTTGTCAAAAGTTAATGAACCATATACTGTATATGTCTTGATTTCTGGGCTCTCTGTTATGTTCCATCCATCTATGTCTTTTTATGCCAATGTAATATATTTTTAATTACTGTAGCTTTAAAATATAGTTTGAAATCAGGAAGTATGATATCTTCAGCTTTGTTCTTCTTTCTCAAGATTGCTTTGGCTATGTGGGGTTCTTTGTGGTTCTATATGAATTTAAAAACTGTTTCTGTGGATAATTTAATTGGAATTTTGATAGGGATTGCATTGAATCTTTAGATCTCTTTGAGAAGTATATACATTGTCCAATTCATGAAAACACAATATTTTTTCATTTATTTTTCTTCACCAACTATTCTTATCAGTGTTATAATTTTCAGTGTACAGATCTTTACATCCATGGTTAAATTTATTTATAAGTATTTGCATTCTTTTTGTTGTTATTATAAAAAGGATTGTTTTCTTGATTTCTCTTTTTTTGTAGTTTATTTTAGTGTATAGAAACACAGCTGGTTTTTGAATATTGATTTTATATTCTACAACTTCATTGAATTCATTTGTTTGTTTTAACAGATGTTGCTAATGGATTCCTTTGGGTTTTCTATATAATGTCATGTCATCTGCAAATAGGGACAATTTTACTTTTCCCCCTCCAGTCTGAGGCCTTTTATTTCTTTTTCTTGCCTAATTGCTCTAGTAAGGACTCACAATACTATAATAAATAGAAGTAGAAAGAATGGGCATCCTTGTCTTGTTCCTGATCTTAGAGAAAGAATTTCAGCTTTTCAATATTGAGAATGATGTTAGCTGTGAGCTTGTCATATATGATCTTTATTATGTTGAAGTAGGCTCCTTTTATAACCAATTTCTAAAGAGTTTGTATCATGAAAAGATGTTGAATTTTGTCAGATGCTTTTTCTGCATTGATTGAGATGATCATGTGATTTTTTGTTCTTTTTTTGCTAATGTGGTATGTCATATTTATTGATTTGTATATAAAGAACCATCCTGTTTCCTAGGAATAAATCCTACTTGATCATGGTTTATGCTGCTGTTAATTGTACTGTTGAACTTAGTTTGCTAATATTTTGTTGAGGATTCAATTCTTACACTTTAATATTGTATATTACCGTATTTTCCGGCGTATAAGACGACTTTTGAAACGAAAAAAAGTCAACCGAAAATCGGGGGTCATTCATTAAAAATTTAATTAAAAAAAGAACTGGTGTTGCCTCGGAAGTTGGGGGGTAGTCTTATACAGCGAATATAGGCCTAAACCTATGTGGGTTTTTTGTTTGTTTGTTTTGTTTGTTTTTAAATATATTTTGTTGATTTTTCACAGAGAGGAAGAAAGAGGGATAGAGAGTTAGAAATGTCGATGAGAGAGAATCATCGACCAGCTGCCTCTTGCACACCTCCTACTGGGGATGTGCCCGCAACCAAGGTACATGCCCTTAACCGGAATCGAACCCGGGACCTTTCAGTCCGCAGGTCGATGCTCTATTTACTGAGCCAAACCGGTGCCGGCCTATGTTTTAACTGTAAAATTAGGTTAAAACATAGGCCGGCACCGGTTGTCTTATACGCCAGACAACGGGTTGTCTTATACGCCAGAAAATAAGGTAATTTACTTTAATAAATCTGTTTAAGGGAAAAAAGGATCTACCCTATTAATAGCTTCAGTTTTTTCTGGATTTAAAATAGGCACGATTATATTGCCTTACTTCATAATTTTTCATATTCTATAATAATAAAAGCATAATATGCTAATCAGACTGGACGTCCTTCTAGATGTATTTTCATATGACCTTCCAGGTGAAGCCATGGTGGCGGGGGCCAAGGCAGAGGCCCCAGCTGCTGTGGCAGGCAGGGGCCGAGCCCCTTGCTGAATTTTGTGCATCGGGCCTCTAGTTTTACTATAATGTTAAAGGAAATATACACAAGAAGTGTCCAGCATTTTTTGAGTGGTCGGTGGCTATTTTCTTTTGTGTTATAGTATTTTGAAGCTTCTATCATATTGGTTTCACTGTTTATTTGTATACAATTACTCCACATTTTTAAAATGCATTATAGTTTTATAAATTCAAAGTATTTCTTAGGTCCCTTTATCTATTATTGTTGATTTCAAAA
This sequence comes from Pipistrellus kuhlii, assembly GCF_014108245.1. Classification (NCBI taxonomy): domain Eukaryota; kingdom Metazoa; phylum Chordata; class Mammalia; order Chiroptera; family Vespertilionidae; genus Pipistrellus; species Pipistrellus kuhlii. Next base: position 36,909,617 of record NW_023425449.1, read on the forward strand.
ATGCATTTTCAATTTTTGTGTGGTGAGATTTTCTTCACCATCACGGAAAGGACAGATTTTTCCCTTTCCATTAGTGGCTATTTTTATTGAAATTGCATTACTCTTTAAATTATTTTGAAGAATAAATGTTATCATTATAAATGTATTTTTGTAATTATCATTCTAGTTATTTTTTCATTTTTCTTTTCATTGAGGTTATTTTTAAACAAAATCTTTAGTGAAGTTATAGAATAGTTATTTGTTGATATGATGCCAAACAGATGGTTTAACTTAATTTTTAACATTTAAATCTGTTATTCAAAATCCTATATAATAAAAGACTAATATGCAAATAGACCAAATGGCGGAATGGAGGTCTCTATGATGTGCACTGATCATCAGGGGGCAGACGCTCAATGCAGGAGCTGCCCCCTTGTGGTCAGTGCACTCCCACAGGGGGAGCGCCACTCAGCCGGAAGCTGGACTCATGGCTGGTGAGTGCAGTGGTGGTGGTGGGAGCCTCTCCTGCCTATGCAGCAGCGCCACAGATGTCTGACTGCTGAGGGTGCCTAAGCCGTCAGTTGGAGATTCTTTAAGGTAGGGGTGTCGAACTCAATCAGAGAAGGGGCCAAAATCTAAAATCCAGCCTAAATCGCGGGCCGAATGGTTTACTGAACAGTCATAAACTGTCATTGTGATGGAAACGCAGCGGAGTGCAGTGATGACAGCGCGGTGCGGGCCACATTGCAAGGCCTGGCGGGACGGATTTGGCCCGCGGGCCTTGTGTTTGACACATGTGCTTTAAGGGCTCCCGAACTGGGAGAGGGCACAGGGAAGGCTGAGAGACACACACACACCCTCGGCAAGTGCATGAATTTTGTGCACTAGGCCTCTAGTTACTATATAAGGTGAGATTTAAGATATGGAGTAAATATGTTCAACAGAACCACCTTTCTGAATTTAAAATCGCTTCTGTTTGTAATTTTATGGGTTCTGCCACTTTCTCTTGCTTTGTAAACATTCTGGGGTGGATGAGTAGCAGCACTGCATTTAGTTACTAGAAAACCATTTCTTTCCCATATTCACACTGAAGTCAAACAAAAGACCGAGCGTAAATCATGGGGAACCTCTCCTCCAAAACTTCACATGTTCTGTTGATCTTTGTATCATAGTCCATCGCTAGGCCTTAACACATCAAAAAGAGTTCTTAATGAAGACCAGCTGGTATCTCACTATAAAATTACAACAAAACTGAGATTTTAAATGTGTTCCTGTGACCAAATGATCAGACTATGTGGACTGAGCTTTATTATGGTGCCTGCTGTGGCTCTGACTGAAGTGAAGTGGCTGATAGACGAGCTTTGCCTATTTGGGTCTTAAGGGCCTTGAAGTCACTTAGATGGATGACTGCTTAACGAGAACAACATAACATTTTTGTACAGGACAAGAAATCTAGCTTGGCACCAATAGACTGCAATGCTTGCCGAAACTCAATATTCACATCATGACTATTTAATTTATCTGTCAATGACTTTCTTCTGATTTGCATTTCACCTATTTGGCATCTCTATACAAACCCTACAGCACAGCAGTTTTGTATTCTAGATAATGTAGAGGGAGTGTTGAGAGCCTTTAAAAAAACATTATTTTTTTTCTAATCCTTTTTTATTTTATTTTATTGAGACATTTATATTTTAATCAATGTAGTTAGAAATTAGATATGGTGATGTATGAAAATGAAACCCATAAATATTCATTTCAACAACCTGGCAGTCTCAAAGTGGTTTAAATTAGGATATGGGATTCAAGTGTTAAACCAGCATATAAAACAAAAAAAAGGTAAGAAAATGAGATTATTGCAAACAGGTCTGATATTTTCCAGAGAAATAAATTTAAAAATTTTAGCCTTAGCTGGGTAGCACAGTTGGTTAGAGCATTGTCCTGATATGCCAAAATTGTGGGTTCAATCCCCAGTCAGGACACGTACAAAATAAAACAATAAATCAATCTCTCTCTCTCTCTCTCTCTCTCTCTCTCTCTCTCTCTCATCAATTTTAAAAAATAATCTTTAAAAATGTATTTAAAAATAAGTCCCATTTGTAATTAAACATAATATAATGCCATTATTCCTATAAACTTTTTGGAATAGTATGATTCTTCTAAGCTGTAAAACTGTTAACTTAGGCATTTATTGTATCAAATAACATTTGTCAATGACTTGGATACATATGAGCATGTTTGATTTCATTTCATTTTAATAACCCATGTTTAAGATAAATTATTGTTAATTTTCTTCCTGTGGATACCATACTTCTAAGAAACCTGAGAACTGGCATGCAAAATGATGGGCAGGATAATAAATTGTGATAAATGTCATGTATTAGTCTGCTTAGACTGCCATAACAAAATACCATAGGCTCATAGGGTGGCTAAAAACAGAAACTTTATTTTTGGTCACAGTTCTGGAAGTCTAAGATCCAAATACTGATAAATTAGATTTCATTCTAAGGCCTCTTCTCTTGATTTTTAACCTGCCACCATTTGGCTGAGTGCTCAAATGACTCTCCTGTATGTGCAAGGAGAGAGACCTTTGGTGTTTTTTCTTTTGTTGTTGTCTAATCCTCCTCACATGAGGATATGTTTTGTTTTTTTAATTGATTTTAGACAGAGCTAAAGGGAGAGAGAGGGAGGGAAGAAGGGAGAGACAGACGGATGGAGGGATGGAGGAATGGAGACAGGGAGATAGACATTGATCAGTTGCCTCCCAAACACTCCGGACTGGGGATAGACCAAAGATTGAATCTGAAACCTCAGTATGTGCCCTGACCAGGAATGTAATCTGCCACCCTTTGGTGCGTGGGAAGATGTTCCAACCAACTGGCCAGGGCTGGTGTCTCTTCTTATAAGGACACTAATCCCATCAGAATAGGGATACACCCTCATGACCTCATCTAACCCTAGTTACCTCCCCAAAGCCCCATCTCTAAAAGCATCACCTTGGAGGCTAGGACTTCAACATATTGATATATTAGTTGATATAACAGTTGGAGGGACATAAACATTCAGTCTATAACATGTAAGAAGGGAGTGACTAAATCATTCCAAACAAACAATATGCCTTTGTATCAATTGCTTCTTTTTAAAAAAATATATTTTATTAATTTTTTACAGAGAGGAAGGGAAAGAGAGAGCTAGAAACGTCGATGAGAGAGAAACATCGACCAGTTGCCTCTTGCACACCCCCTACCAGGGATGTGCCCGCAACCATGGTACATGCCCTTGAGCGGAATTGAACCCGGGACCTTTCAGTCCACAAACCGATGCTCTACCACTGAGCCAAACCGGTTTCGTTATATCAATTGCTTCTTAAAGGAGGTTTCTGTAAGTAATATAAAGATGAACTTGATATTTTTTCTCATTTTTGGGGCATTTAGAGTCTAGTGGAGAAGGCAAATATATATGCATCCCAAGTTTTATATGAAGTGCATTAAATGCTATAACAGAAATACAAACTAAATGTTTACACTGCTCAGAAGGGGGAACAGATTGGGTTTGCCTCAGATGGTCAAGTATTGATGTCACTTCTGCTTGCTCGTAAAGCTTGAGTGGAATGTTATAGAACCCTTACACGAGAGGACAAACCTATGCTATGATATTAAATAAGCACAAATCACATATTAATTCATTTTCAGTATGACTTGCTATTTTGCCATTTTGCAAATTTATATATATATATATATATATATATATATATATATATATATATATATATATTACTACCTGAAGAAAGCCATAAGTAGGTTGTGATCAATCGGGGGGGAATAAAAGGATTTTATTATTGTTTGTTCTTTTATTCTCCTTTCAATACATAATTGATGAATTCTTTTATTTTTCTTACTGAAACATCTTAATATTTTGATAAAATAAGATAAGGTTGTATAGAGTTATGTAATAAGTAGCCATGTATCTATCCTATACAAAATTGCCCATTAAGCCTATTATTCTATAACTAGAGACCCAATGCATGAAGTTTCATGCAAGAATGGGCCTTACTTGCCCTGGCTGCTGGCACTGCCTTCGCTCTGGCCAGAGCTGCCTTTATGCTCTGGCCCAGAGTCGCCTTTCCATCTCTCCACGCTGCCCAGAGGCCTGGAGTGGCCGGAGCAGTGTGGAATGCCTGCATTGTCACCATGGCTACTCAGCACCTGCTTATGCAAACTAACCTGCCATCTTTCTTGGGTTAATTTGCGTACTTACTCCTGATTGTCTGGTGGGTGTCATGTGGGTAAGGTCAATTTGCATCTTACTCTTTTATTAGTGTAGATGTATAATCCCTAAATTTGGATCTGTAAAAATTAGTACTGTCCTAGTTTCAGAAAACAATCTGTCCTTTTTTTAAAAAACAAACAAACAAAAAACCACACATTTAATAAATCTTTATTGTTCAGATTATTACAATTGTTCCTCTTCCCCCCCCCCCATATCTCCCCTCCACCTGGTTCCTATCCCACCCTCTGCCCTTACCCCCTCCCTCCACTGTCCTCATCTAATAGGTATATGATTTTTGTTCAGTCTCTTCCCATTCCCCCAACTCCCCTTTTCCCCCGAGAGTTGTCAAAATAATCTGTTCTTAAAATTCCCACTCCTCAGTTTATAAGCTGTTAAAGATGAGAATTTAGGGACGAATAGAGTTCTCTTTCTTGACTAACCAATCTAGGATATATACTGTGAATTTGAACTTTTCCCTTTTTGCAAAATAAATACATCATTATTACAAAACTTTTTCTTTTTTAGAAAATAAAGCCAAGCAATAAGAAGAAAATTCAAATGCCACTAATTTCTCTCAGAGTTTTCACTGTGTATTCTCCCACTTTCTGTGAATATATATGATATTTAACACACCAAATATATGGTTTTCTTCATCTATAGGGTGTTCCAAAAATGTATATATGTATTTTTAATAATTATAAAGATGGCATTTATTAGAATACTTTCCATTTTCAAAATTGAGCTCTGAGCTGTTACAGTGTATATACATTTTTGGGGGGGAACATCCTATATATTAACATATTTTACTGTCAATATTCTTTTACTGCCTACTCACACAGTTTCATTGTTTCACTGTACTTTAACTTGATTAGTTGTATGACATTTGGATATTTAAATGATTTCTCTTTTTTTCTCTATTATAAACAACAGTGTGATAAAAATACCTATAATTCATTCTTTCACACATTCTTCCTTAACTCTCTAAGATGGATTTCCTCAAGTGAAATTGATGACCATATCAAGCACATTTAGAAACTTTCCTACAGGTCACAATTGTACTCCAAAAAGATTGCGTTCATGTATACTGTAAACAGAGCAGTGAGTCCGTATTTGGGTGACCCCTCGCTGGGTTACAGTGACTTCAGGTGGTATTGCTCTGTTGAAAGACCCAGGTGCTCGTCTTAAAATAAATCAGACCAGCCAAGTGTCTGTTGAGCTCATTTTGGTTGGGTTTACTTTCCCTGAATCTGTTTGTGCCTCTCTAACACTTAAACTTTAAATCAGCTTATAAAATTCAATAAACACATCAAATTTATTCTTTATTTACTATATGGATATAGGTGTCATTGACATAATTATGAAGATATATTTGCAAAATCACAAGTTTCAAACATGGGTTCTTATATACAAAGGCAAATAATTTGCCATTTTATCCTTAAGTATCACTTTTTTCCTCATAAAGGGGGTTGAGCTTTTACTATCGTCATCTGGGATGGCAAACAAAGCATCCAATGGTGGTATTAAGCTCTATTCTGATTCAGTTGGAATTAATTTGTCTGTAGAAATTGATAAAAGAATAATGATAGGGATAAATGGAAAAGTGTCCACCTGCCTTCTATATAAAAGTTAGGGCTCAAACATCTACTAATTTAATCAGCCTTTACATTTATTTTTTAGAATTTGGAATAAATGTTTAGTATCTTATAGAATGTAAGACAGTATCTGCAATCTTCGAATCTTTGAGATGTTTCTTTCAGGATTGGTTTAATATGATTTGAAGTGGTCAATTAAAGAAGCCCTTCTATTGTTCTGGCTGAATAATGATTTGATTATCCAAGCCTACTAATCCATTATTTTAATTAGCATGAAACTCATAAAAAAAGAAAAGAAAAAAAAAGAAAACTAAGTAGGCTTTAAAGGATGTTAAAATGCCTGAAATAAATACCACAATAGCAATTATCAGAAGGAAAGACAATAACTCTCATTTGTGTAATAAAGTAGACTGCTTTCATAGAAAATAATTAGAGCGATAAATCCACACTTTAGGCTTATTTCAGAGTGTTTGAATACCACTTGGATTGCCGCCTCCTTTAAGAAGATACTTGGAAATGTAGGTGACAAGGAAGACATTTATTGATTTATTCAGTTTAATCTGTGGATTTCATATAGAAGCAACAATCTAGTGTGAATTGGAAACCACCAAAAGCTCTCATAAATGAAAAAAAAAGAAAAAATCTAAATATTCTTCTGCATTTTGGGAAGACATCCGGAGGTAATTTCTTAATCCACAGAAACTATTCCAATATTGGAAGAATATAAGGCACCATAGCAAAGTGGAGGGATGTATTTTTTTTATATGTTTAGCTATATGTTACTGTATTTATTATCACAGAAATCATCAAAATATGGAGAATTTTGGGAAGGATACACATGCAGCAGAGTATTGAGAATTAAGTACTTAACTATTAATATCTTAATGTGCTTTCCACAGAGGCCAGGCAATTGCCTTTTAGTTTTGATGGAGGTTTCTTTTGCTGTTCAGAATCTTTTTTAGCTTAATAAAGTCTCATTCATTTACTTTTGCATTTACTTCTCTTGCCTTTGGAATCAAATTTATAAAATTTTCTCTAAGACTCGGGCCCATAAGTTTAGCACCTATGTTTTCTTCTATGTAATTTATTATACAAATCTTATATTTAGGTTTTGGATCCACTTTAAATTAATTTTTGTACATGGGGACAAACTATACTCTAGTTTCATTCTTTAGCATGTGGCTTTCCCACTTTCCCAGCACCATTTATTGAATAGGATTTCCTTTCTCCATTATATGATTTAGGCTTTATCTCAATAAAGTATTTCTCCATATATATGTGGTTTTACTTCTGTGCTCTCAGTTCTGTTCAATTGGTCTATATATCTATTTTTCTGCCAGTACCGTGCTGTTTTGATTATCATTGCTCTGTACTATAATTTGAAGTAAGGTAGTGTGATACCTCTGGCTTCATTCTTTTTCATGAGGATTGCTGCTGCTATTCAGGTTCTTTTGAGGTTTTATACAAATCTGATGATTTTTTGTTCAATTTTTTTTATGTCATTGGGATTTTGATGGGAATTATATTAAATCTGTATATTGCTTTGGATGAGATGGCCATTTTAATGATGTTGATTTTTACAATCCATGAACATGGAATAACTTTCCATTTCATTGTGTCTTTTTCAATCACTTAATAATGCTTTGTAATTTTCAGTATATTGTTGCTTCACATTGTTAAGTTTATTCCTAGTGTTTTATTCTTTTGTTGCATTTCCAAAAATAATGGCTTTTCTTTTCTTTTTTTTTAAAATTCATTTGTACTAGAAAAAGACAATCTCTTTATTGTACTAGATAATATACAAATCTACCATTTTCTCTGGAGATCTACATATTTCTGTCTTTTAACATTGTTAGCTAAAAATTCTTGAAAAGATAGATCAGAACAAAAGCAATCAGTATCTGTTATAAGACATGCAAAAACGCAAGAGACCTGTGGATCATTGTCACCCAACACCATCAAATAATTGACATGTAGTGTGAGGTAGAGTTAAACACTGATTGTTGTGAGTCCCTGATATTTTGGGATTATTTGTAACCATAGCATAATCCCATAAACCTCCAGAAATCTCCAGGAATATTATTTATTTACTAGGGACCCAGTGCATTAATTCATGCACCTTGAAAGGAACGGGTGGGCCATGAGGCTGCGGTGAGCACAGAGGCAGGTCTCAGCCTATCCTCCACATCCCTGCCTGGCTCCTCCTACTGCAGCCCCAGTACCCTGTCTGCCAGCAGCCCTGCTCTTGTCACTCCTGCTCCCACATCCTATAACACACCAGGCCCTGCTTGCACCTGCTGCAGGCACCAAGTGATTGTGACCAGCACCAGTTGCCGGCAGTGGGTACAACCAGGGCTGGTGCTGTCAGCAGGTGTAAGAGGTGGTTGCTGACCCCAATGGCCCCTCAGGAGCAGGGGGAGGTGGTGAAGCTCCTGGTGGTCACCACACATCATAGCGACCAGTTGTTCAGTTTTTCCACCAATCAGTCTATTTGCATGTTAGCTCTTTACTATGTTAATTTAATTAATTTACTTTAGAGAGAGAGGAAGGAAGAGAGAAACATTGATTTTTTTGTTCTACTTATTCATGAATTCATTAGTTAATTTTTGTGACCTGACTGGGCATCAAACCTGCAATCTTGGCTACTCAGGACAACACTCTAACCAGCTAAGCTACCTGGCCAGGGCCAATAATATTTTTATATAACCATATACAAATACTTATTTTTCCTTAGGTAGAAAGTTTATACAATTTTTCAAAATTTGAAGAGTTATTTTTTCTCTCTCACACACCTACAAAAAAATCAAAAATAAGCCAAAACATATTTGACTTTTTAAAAATATTTATATATTATTGATTTTTTTACAGAGAGGAAGAGAGAGGGATAGAGAGTTAGAAACATCAGTGAGAGAGAAACATTGATCAGCTGCCTCTTACCCATTTCCCACTGAGGATGTGCCCGCAACCAAGGTACATGCCCATGACTGGAATCCAACCTGGGACTTTTTAGTCTGCAGGCCAATGCTCTATCCACTGAGCCAAACTGGTTTGGGCCAGATTTGACTTTTAATTTATATCTAATCAGAGTATAAGTGAGTTTTAAAAATTTCAAAAGGAAACATATGAGTGCCACAAAAATGGAAAGTCTTATTAGAAACTGGTAATTTTCCTAGTAATAAACTTGGTTTCTGATTAATTCATATTGATACTTTATTATACTCAAAAGGCAATAAAATGTTTAATTGGAATATGAATGTTTTTCAGCCAGTCACATTATGTTCATTTGGATTGTATTTTTCCCTTTCTAAAATATTTGAGATCACACACATTGGTTTTAAAATAAAATGATAGAAATAGGAAAATATAAGCCAAGCATTTTTATGTGCATACAAGACTACTGACTCTCCTAACTTTCTCCGAAATATAGTCAGATTATTCAGTGAAATGATGCTAAGTAGAAGGATTTTTTTTTTAATATGGAGTTTTTTAATAAAATTAAAAAGTCAAATAATTTGAGTGTCGGGTGGAGTGGGGAGGGAGGGATGGAGAGAGAGAAAGAGAGAGAGAGAGAGAGAGAGAGAGAGAGAGAGAGAGAGAGAGAGAGAGAGAGAGAATATGAGAATGAATTCAACTCATGTGCAAGAAAGGGAAATGTGTGTATTATTATTCTAACTAGCAGCTGGGTGCATGAATTCATGTACCAGTGGGGTCCCTTGGCCTGGCCTGTGGGATTGGGCCAAAACTGGTTCTCCAACATCCACCAAGGGGTCCCAGATTTTGAGAGGGTGGAGGCCAGGCTGAGGGACCTCACCAGTGCATGATTTGGGCTAGGGAAGGAACGTGGGAGGGCTCCAGGGCATGTCCAGCCCATCTTGCTCAGTCCTGATTGGCCAGACCCCAGCAGCAAGCTAACCTACCGGTCGGAGCATCTGTCCCCTGGTGGTCAGTGCACTTCATAAGCAACTGGTTGAGCGGTCAACTATCTTCTTCCTGGTAATCAATGAATGTCATAGCAAGTGTTTGAGTAGCTTTAGCATATCATTAGCATAGTATGCTTTCGTCGAACAGTCGACTGGTCTACCAGACACTTAGCATATTAGGCTTTTATTATATGGGATGGTATATGTGGCAGCAGCCACATAATCCAAATCAAATATTAAGTTTAGAGGATTAGGAGTGAATCTGGAGTGAGAGGGGCAAGCCAAGTCAATGTCCATGAGGAAATGTGAAGGTTAAAATTCCAGAGAAGCATGCACTGAGTGAGCACAATGGGCCAGGGAAGGCCGCCATCAGGGCAGGGCGGCTTGGGGCTCTCAGATGGGCAGTTAGGAGCTAAGGCGATCAGTACCTCTGTGAGGAGACACAGCGGTTTTCCACCATAGCCTGAGGTCCCCAACTCTTACCCTGCCTTATAAGCGGCTTTGGCTCTGCTGTTGAACCACCATAAACATGGGAAACAGTGTAGATAAGGGGATCTTCAGATGGAGTTCTGGTCTTTGGGAAACATTAATATTTTTATTTTTAGGAGCTTCTAATTGAAATTGAGGATTTTATTCCAAATAAATGAAGGTAACAAACTACAAAAGTATTACTATGAGCACTACTTGTATCTTTATCATTAGTAGAAACCAGATATTTTAATATCACAGTATAATTATTGCATATATCTCAAAATATATTTTATAATCATACCACTTTGACATCATGCTTTCTATTAAATTCACTACTGGATTTTATTTAAAATTAATAAATAAGTACATATATTACTTTATCAAAATTGTTTTCTTAAATAACAAAATATATTTTTTAGATCATTGGTTTCTTTTGCAACTTTGCAATGTGTTATTTTCTGAATTTAAAAGCTTTATTCTGACCAGAATAAGGCTTCCCTGGATTATTATAGGTATGAATAACACACACAAAAATTAAAAACCAATGATATCAATGTGTAAAATTTCAGACTGTGCAAAAGTAAAATTTTTAAAATTTAGAATTTGGGTTGTTCTTATTTTCTAAATTCGTAAGAGAAATATGAATTTTTATTAAAAGATTAAAATTGACAAGTGCATTCTGGTAAATATTGAAAATTCAGAATTCATTTTTTGTCCAAAAGCATGCACATCTTGTATATTCACAAATACATTAGTAACGAGTATTTCCAAAATCACTGACAATCTGAATAGTGCTCATAATTGCATCACTAAGCTGCTTGAAAAGGATCCTGGAGTAGGAATTCAGTAGTCAGTGGTCCCAATTCTGCCTCTAATAAACTCTTTCCTAAGCCTCAGGCTCCTCATCTGAATTGAATGGCTTGGGTGATATCCACGAGGCTTCCAGTTCTATGGTTTAGTAATTCTAGTATTTCCTTAAAAGGGTTATTTCTGGTTTAAATTTAATAACATGATGAGTTTTAAAAGATTTTTAAAACTTCCAGCTTGACATAAAATATCCATTTTTATCCAAATAGGAAAAGATGTACGTACATAACGTCTTAAAAATATTTTTTTATTGATTTCAGAGAGAAAGGGAGAGGGAGAGAGAAACATCAATGATGAGAGAGAATCATTGATCAGCTGCCTTCTGCACGTTCCACACTGAAAATCGAGCCTGCACCCCAGGCATGTGCCCTGACTGGGAATTGGTTCATAGGTCCACGCTCAACCACTGAGCTACACCAGTGGGCCACACCTTTTTGAGGTAACACCAATTTATAGCTGCAGAGCAGGATCGTTCAATCCACAGGTCTCTTCACTGTCCCACCCTGTTAACTCACAGGGACCAGCAGCTGCCTTTGCCCTGCAGAGAGAGACGACCCCTTTAAGACAAACCTCTCCCAAGCTTCATGCTACATGGATAACTATTATGGTTTACATACATTGAATAAATATTTTCTAGACTTGCAAAATCCACTAGATATTATTCAAATAACCCCTACAAAAACTAAGCTCTCTAGGCAGGGGCTGATTAGAGTAGCGCTAAACTTTATCTGTTACCTGAGCTTCAATAAATGTTGACTGCAACTCCAGCAGCGTGTCAGGTCTCTGTCACGCCCAATTCTCCACATGGTTCAATTAAAAGTTGCTCTTCAGAAATGCCATGATACAGAGTCCTTGGAGACTGACCTACATAGGCAATCTAAGAATCATTAAAGAAAGGATGGAAAAATAATTTTTAAAAAGCATTTGAAACAGTTGCCTTCTAAAATTGACAAGAATCAATATCCTTCAAAACCCGTTAGCCAAGCAAGATGGAGTGAGATGCAGTTAATGAATCTGAAATTGTAAAATTGTTTTTAAAAGCGCCTTTCTTATTACATCTAAATGCAATTTTCAAGATAGAGGCCTTGTAACCTGACGCTGTGAGCTGCGCTGTGTGTACAATAAAGCAGGGAAATTAATCCCTTCCCCTGATGACCTCCAGAAATGAAAACCCATTAGGGTAATAATATTTGTACGCCGGCCTTGATGTTTTTGTGCTGAATTTGAATGCCATGAAATGATATGTGTACTGGTTGATGGGGACACACGTGCAGATAATTACATAAATAATCCTCTTTACATAGGTGCAAGGAGACATTTTAGATGGGATAGAAACCAGTTGCAACCTAATAAAACTCATAATAATTTTCTTTACTGCTGAAGCATGAATCTTACTACTCCAAAGGTAGGTTAGAGATATTTTACTTTTCACAGGGATCCAATGACATAATTTGACTAGAAGTCCCACAAATGTGAGACCTGGGATATTGTATTGTATGCCAGAGCCTACCCTCAAGATAGCATTCTCTTGGCTCATGAGTATCCTCAGTAGGGTCACCGTTCTTGCGGTGTTCTTTGCTCTAAAAAGGTAGTAACTTACAAGAATATGAAGATGAGCTTGATAAAATTAATGTTTACACCAGGGTATGTTTCTCATGTATAAAATATATCTCCCTGGAACTGAAGCACTAAACCAAGCATGTTGACACACTCAAGATATTTTCCATTTTCCCTTAGCCATATTACCTTTTTTTAAAAAAAACAAAAACAAAAACCTGTGATTGAAAGTTGCTTAGGTTCTTCACATTTTATGAAAATAAAGTTCTACTCTTAGCCTAACTTTATTTTTTTATATATATATTTTTAGTTATTCTTAGAGAGAGGTGGGGGGAAAGAAACACTGATCGGCTGCCTTCTGCACACCTTATATTGGAGTTAACCCGAAACCTGAGGATGTGAGCTGACTAGGAATCAAACCTGTGGCCTCTGTGGGACTATGCTCAACCAACTGAGCCACAAGAACCAGGGCTTACTTTCTTAATTGTTCTCCCTTTTTAGCATAGTACAAATTCACTTTCACACTTTCTATTGACTACTTTTAAAGTAGCCAATAATTTTCTAACACAATAAATTGTCTTTCTTAAGCCTTAGTCTACTTGGCAGCTTTGTTGTATTTTTTTTTTTTATGTAAACCTCCTGCTTTCTTAAAAATCTCTCCGCCTCTACTTTCCATGCCTGTTGAGTAGTTATTTGTTGAATGAATGAATGAATGATTCTACTCTCCTTGTTTACCTTCTCTGTTTTTAAGTACTTCATCTCTGTCATCTGATATAGCTCCATGGTTTTAACACTTTTCTTAAGGGTTAATTTTCTTGTTGTTTTCTCTCAAGGCCTGTTTACCAAATTCCAGTTTCTTAAGTCTAAATGCATGTGACAGGGTCTTTGGGGCGTGGGGGATGGAGTCATCTGTAGTACTTTCAACAATAGAGAAAATTTTTTAAAAAAAATTCGATATATGATTTAATCATCAATAGATTAAGTTCAATGTGTTTTCTGACCTTCACAACACCAAATAACTTCCACATTCTCTATTTTTGTTAATGATATTAATATCTCCTTAGTCATTCAAGCACAACATCTCAGTTTTGTTTTGAACTACTCTTACTTTCCACTCAGACTTTTAGTCTTAAAGCTTCTGCCTCTGAATTTCTCTTGTATTTATTTTAATTGCCAAAATATAGTTCTTTTCAAAAGTACATTGTTTTTTAGCCTTCATCTAATCACATTCTTGTTTACAGATCTGGCACAAAACACCAAAGATAGCATATTTTCATTGTTCAGTAGGAAGAGTACAAAATTAATGAATTTTCCTATATTGCCTCACCCTTTTTCCAAACCACCTCTAATGAATTTTTCTTCCTGCAAAACAGCTATAATGATGTCATTTTCCAGCTAAGAAAAAAAAAAAAAACAAATATTGTAATACTTTTATCACTTAATGAACAAAAGTCCCAAGGTATTTTGGCTAGTACATTACAATCTCTCCGAATGCTAACCTTATTTTCTGAACCATAATTCCATCTATTTTGCTCTCCATTCCTGAATTACTGCTATTGTCTTCTTTATGTAAATTGTGTCAGTCTCATTCCCAAATATAAGAACTTTTATTTTGACTCCAGGGTTGTGAGTTTGAGTTTGTGGGTCCATAACCACCAACAAAAGCTCGACTGAACACTGGAGGTCAGTCCTGTAGTCAGTGCTGGGTTGCCCTGGTGAACCAGCACTGACTGTGGAGGGGGCTGCAGATCAGGCTCAGAGAGGGGCCCGGAGAGTGAGGTAGGTCTGATCCACAGCCTCTGTGGCAGCTGTTGATCAGCCATTGCCAACCTCTCTCTCTGGGCTTTGCCAGCAGCCACACCTCTATTTCCTCTCTAGACCTCCACAGGGGCTGCTGATCAGCCCCACCTCTCTAGTCAGGCCTGGAGATAGGCCCACAGATGCTGACTGGCATAGAAACCAACCAATCAGAACCAAATCTGGGTGAACTGTGAGGAACCAATGACTGCTCCGCAGAGGGAGGCGCTGCCCACCTGCTGCAGTGCAGTGACCAGGTAGCCTGGGCCTCCCACTTTGAGGCTTTGGGGCGATCACAGAGCACCTCCCCGCCAATCAATTGCCCAGCTTGCCGATGGTCTGGGCCTCCCTCTGCAGGATGAATGTGGGGTTATGGTGGGGCCCCTTGACCAATCACATCTCTCCTGCCTTGGCTGGCCAGGTGCCAGTGCATGTCATGGCATGGTTGTCCAGACTGTCATTCTGCTGTTCAGTCAATTTGCATATTACACTTTTATTATTATAGATAACAAGCCACTATCAACACATGGATCTATAAACTTATTAAGAACAAAGAGTAGCTTTGCTCTTTATAGTGTCTTTCATCATATTTTGTACATTATATCATACATAGAAGATACTCAAATATTGATCTAATGAGTCTTATACCTCTTTCATCCTCTCTTTTACTCTTGCCCCATCATAGCTGGAGGACTGCCCTTTTGGCTCTTGACTTAAAGAGAACAGCTACCTGGTCATGATTGTTCCATGACTGAAAATATGTCCTAACATAACTTTTGTATTAATACACAAAGAATCAGAGCTCTTGAAGTCACAGAGACGACTAAGGATTATTAATGAACTTGAATGTTTTGATGAATTTTCAGAATAAATTTGCCTTTTATACGACATTTTGAAGTTGCTCAGTAGCACATTTTGAATTATGGATATTTCTATGCATGTGTAAAATTATATAGCGAAATTCTCTATTTCTCTTATGTAAAAAACAATGAGAATTTAAAGGCTGAATAACATTTTCAATACATTAATTCAAACCTTTCATTTTGCCATAGAGAAAAGTAATACAGAGAAATAGAGTGACTTCAAGGCCAAAAGAGGCAGAGTTTGAAAAACTATAAGGAGAAACTAGTGAGATTCATGGAAATGAAAATGTACTTTGAGAGACGTCCTCAAAAGCAGATATAATTGAGTTCCTCCCAGTTTACATTCTCTCCTTTCTAGTAGCTACACAGGCCCACCTGTGTAGACTTCATTTTGAAGTGTCCCTTGTAATAGTTGTGGCCACGTAACTAGAATACTTGTGCTTTCCTTCCTCTTTCCACACCTTCCCACCAGTTGGAATACGGGCCTGGTTTTAAACTAAAATGTTAGAGCAACAAGACAGAAGGAGACAGGCAGCCTCTATGAGCCTGTTCAGAGCTGCTTACTAACCCTGGATTGCCCCCTGTCTATACCGTTCCACGAAGAATCATCTTGTGAATGTTTAAACTACTGTATTATTTATCTCTTTGCTTTTGCAGCTCACTATATACCCTTGTACAGTGTTTTGGAAAACCGTATAGACAAATAGAACAGAATTTAGTGGTAAATAGGACCTTAAAGAATTTCTAGTCCAACCACTTATCTCTTGGTTGATAGATATGCAGTTAGGCAGAATGTCTCCTCCATTAATTGCTATTCAAGGGAAATGTCTCATCAACTGATTGCCTCCAAGTTGAATTGTCCTGTTTTCCTCCACTAAAACGGCATGTTAAAAATCTATGCTGATGAGAGCAGCAAAATGTCAGAGATATGTATGCTTTCATGCTACCCGCTGTTCCTCTGAAGCATATATAACTTTTCTTCCAAAATTAACTTACTATTTAGATTCTCAGAACTATTCATTCAAACATTGGTTAACCAATAGTTAATGAGTAATTACAATAGTACAAGCAAGAACTATGCTTCATGCAGGAGACAGACAATGCTCCTGATCTCATGTTTGATAAAATGAAAAACACAGTCATTAAAAATAATTAAAGTAACAAGTCTAGGCCTGATTGTTAACGGGAAGCACAGGGTTGTGTGGAGTGTGAAACAGGAGGCCCTCAGGGAGTCAGGTGCTGAGATGCTAAACACTTTGTTTGGAGTTATTTTAGCACAGAATCTGTGGTGGCAATAAAGTTCTCTTCTTTCCCCCTTTATCTTGAAAAATCAATTAAAATTTTGAGGGAATAGAGAGGAATGTGAAGACATTGGTCTTTCCTAGTATGGTAAAGAGAATCATGGCTATGGGGAAAGCAGCAAGAGGATTTCAGAGGCCCCTTTATATGTAGGACAGGAGGATGAGTAGAATCATTGAAGCCAAACCCAAAGTGGAAGAGGAAAACACACAAAAGATGTTTTAGACTGTCTAACTGGAAAAGAGTGCCTGGTTTCCAAATGCCCCTTCTGCATTAAATAAGCACAATGATATAATTTTTGGAGCGTGTGGTTGTCATAACTTTGACAATCATTGGGAACATTTAGTCATTGGAAAAATTGTTGTGTGTGTGTATACGCAAATGAATCTTACGTAGGATGTGGTGATTATAATATAATAAAGTGACTAGTTTTATAGATTAAAACTGGATAACAATTCTTTGAAATCACTCAATAATGAGTTTTATATTTCTAGACAAAAAAATTCAGTGAAGACACTGAAAATGTGATTATAGGCATAAATAGTTGATTTGTACTTTTGAATTCTAGTTATTTCTAAGCCAATAATAATAATGATAATAATAATAATAATAATAATAATAGAGGGAGAGAAAAAAAAAAAGCTAGTAGTCTTCATGCTTACCCCTTTAAATCTGTGACTAAATCTGTTACTGTAGGAAAGTCTGTAAAAATGAAAGAAGAAAAAAAAGGACAGATGGTAAAGCAGAACCCAACAGAAGCTTGGAAAGTATCCACTGAGAGGAAATGCTCTCTAGTTAGTAAATACTATAATGACATATGTTAATTCACATGACAAGGACTTAGAAGTCAAGGCCCATCTGGGTGAAACAAATGTTACCAATTAAGATATTTTGTCACTTGGATTATCAAGGGGTCAAAAGTGACTCTGGCCACTTTTCAGAAGCAAGCAATCTCTTGAAAACCCCTTCACTTTTCTAGGGCAGTTGTGAGTTGTGCCAATGTATTTTTGGAAAGGATGGAGAGGATGCTTTGCCACTTTTATTTCCTGATGCTTTATCTTCAAAGACTTTTCACCCATCCCTTACCTTCAAATCATTGAAGAGGTGCTGTTGGCACTCTCTAGAATGACCTTCATTTCATAGCTTCCGGTTTTAAAAAGATGCTGATGGGATTGATATAACCCAATTCTAAGATCAGCTTCTCCTCTTTTCATTTTCCTTTCAAGCATTTGTGGAAGCCTAGGCAATCTGCAACTATTTCTTCCGGGGCCCTCTGCCACACAACCAAGAGTATTCTGTGAAGTAAGTCACAGCTGTGCAAAGGTCATTATATATTATGGGGGGGGAAAAGCCTGTGTGTGAGGGTGGGCGCACATCATGTGCAGAAAATGCTACAGTAGGCGGGCCCTGTTCTCTGCCACTGGAAAATATGTACCTGCTCCCAGCTATGAGTCCAAAGACCCAATTTACTAAAAACTAGCGATCTATCAGATGGAGGAGCAGAAAGCAATCTGCACTCTTAACGCCTTGAAATTTCTTGCATCAGTCACCAGATCATGATTTACTAATAGGGTTTCAGGGCTTGCAAAATAGCATAACTCGAACCACGTATTAATATTTAATCTGGCGTTTTAAGTGCACCTAACAAAAGACCCCAGAGCTGCTGACAGAACCCTAAATTGTGAATTTCTTAAAAGGGAATTGAGCAGGTCCACGGTGATTTTGAAAAAAAAAAAAAAAAAAAAGGAAAAGGAAAATAAATGGATTCCAATGTTTCTTATGTAGACCTCACAAGAGCCAGGGCTCTCATTTTTCTTAAAGGTATTTGTCATGCATTTTTAGATGCTTTATTAAGAGAATCACAAGGTGTTTCTGGCAGCAGGCTGCAAAATCCACAATTGGATGACAGTAGATGCATTTTGGTTAATAAATTTTATATTAGACAACTCGCTCCTAAAATAATTCATTGGCACTTCTAAATTGTTGCTAAATGAGAGAAGATCTAGCCTATAAATCACTTGAATCGCCTTCTTGCATGCTTTTAAGCAACTGTGTCTGTTCCGAAGTGGCAAGTTGAAGAGCATAGACCATAGGCAAGCAGGTCCGCTTTGAAACCCTATTGTCCGGGCTCAGCATGACCGTCAATGCCAAGGTCCAAAGCCACCCAGACCCCTTCAAAGGAGAGCGTGTGGAAGAAGAGGGAATGACCCCACCTGCCGATGACGTTGAATACATCTAATGATGATCTAATGTTTATGGTGAGCCTATGAAATAGGTGTTGAATTGCTTCCATTTGTGACCAGAATGTGTCATCATGTATGAAAGATGTTCCTGGAAGAGCAGGCTGCCACCTGTAATAACAGAATGTTTATTAGTGCCCAAACGAGGGCTAGAAATGATATTTCTAACTTATGGAACCAAACAGGAAAGACAACTTATTAAGCAAAAGATAAATTGCTCGGCAAGATCTCAATGAGATGCTAAGCTTGTCAAAAGCAAAAATAAAAGGCCTTTTATTTGCACAGACCACTGCCTTTATAATCCATTTAAAATAATATACTTGCCACTAGGTGGCTATTTCTGATCAGATCACTTTACCATTTTAATTACATTTTTAATATCCTGGCTGCATAAACAAAGATAAATTACAAACGTCCGCACAGTCTAGTGGCTGGCTCAGGCACGGTCCGTCATAATATCAGCTTCTGTTTGTGCGTCCTCTAATTAGATTCTCGGATTGAGGCTTTGTCGATCAATAATTTTAATTTCAGAATCGCCCCTTGGTCTTGCATTTCATGTTTGTTTGGGAAAATGATCAGTGGGACGAAGCTGATAATTTATGCAGAAACAATCTCCCGGCAAAGCTCTCCACGCACATTCCTCTCCCATCAACAGAAGCCCGCACGCAGTGTAAGCCTGACACAGGTCTAATTAGCATGCAGATATGTGCCGCCTCATTGGCAATTCAAATTGCTTTTTTTTATAATGTACCTCAAATTGTGCTACTCAAACACTGTATTTGATTTCCAAAGCCCCCTGGGCATCCCATAATGCCCCCCACCCCCTCTTCCTCCTGGGTAAGGGAGCATGTATTGAACAATCTGCTGAGACTGGCTGGCTGTCTTTTCCGAAAAACAACACCCAAACATCCTATTTCTGGACCTGGCTTTTCCTTGCGTCCCATTTGTAGGCTCAGAGATTACAGGT
This sequence comes from Pipistrellus kuhlii, assembly GCF_014108245.1. NCBI lineage: Eukaryota > Metazoa > Chordata > Mammalia > Chiroptera > Vespertilionidae > Pipistrellus > Pipistrellus kuhlii. The sequence goes on from NW_023425449.1 coordinate 36,929,438, forward strand.
TCCTTTCCGAGTGGCCTCCCTCCCTCCCACGTGGTTGGTCCGCAGAGGGCTTCGCCGGTGTGCCCCTCGCGTTCCAGGTGGGGAGGGCGCCTGCTGCGTGCACATTAGCATGCGGCACGTGGCCGCCTCTCTCGGATGCCAGCCTCCCCGTCTCCATTTGGACAAACATGGCTGGATGGAGAGGGCTGGTCTTCCTTTCTCCCCCATGCACGCCCACACGCACTCGCCCTTGCCCTCTGGGGCACACACATCCCTGCGCACACCCTCCTCACGCACCTCCACGCCCACCCTGGACACCCGGGGCGCGCCACGGGCAGCACCGAGACGCGTGGGACACTGGTCTGCTTGCACCACACGGCAAATCAGGGGAGATTCCAGCGGACACTGGGGCTTCTTTCTTCCTTCCTTCTTTTTTTTTCCCCCCCATGCAGCAACAAGTGGCAGAATCAATGGTGTACAGTTATTCAGCAATGCAATTCATTTCACTGGCTTTGGCTTCTAGCCAGATCCGCCATCTGTCTCCAGCTCTCCCTCTCTCCCCCCTCCTCCCCTCTCTCTCTCTCCCCCTCTCCCTCTCTTTCGCTTGAATTTGCCCTACATTTCGTAACAGTACGTGCCTGCCATGCTCATCCTGCGCCAGAGGTACACCGCCAGGCTCACCCCCATTCCGGTGTGGACTTCTCCGAGGTCGGTGGCACTTGGGATAGACTTCAGTGACCTGGGAGGAGAAGGGTAAGCAAAAAAAAGGCACAAAAAGGGTTTGTGCAGGAAACACGCACGTTCTGTTCTGGGGTCCAACTGCTCCTGCTTCAGCCTTTTTTGATAGGAAGCCCAGAGATGGATCTGCCTCGTCCAGGAACTTTTCCTGCTTCGTTAGAGCATCTTCGTTCGTTGTCTTGATCAGACGCCGGCACGCCATGGAGCGATCGCCTGCTGTCGGACACTCGCAGAGCTCTGCCACCGGACCCCCTCCTGCCTGGGAAGTCCGGGGAAGACTCCTCCAGGATCTTATGCGTGCCTTGCTATGTGAAGCTTGCAGAAAAGTGAATAATCAATTAAGTATTGATTTCTTGTAAGATTTGGTAAATTTCAAAGGCAAGACAAAGAGGATGGCTTAAGGAAACACTGCAGGGACGTGGCGTAAATTAGACACCTAACGGAAGCGCAGCATAAAATAGCACCTTCCACTGAAGATTTCCTTGGACGAATTAGCACCAGCGATGGGAAGACAATGGTGGATTTAATCAAAACAGCAGGCACGCAAGAATTTTACCCGTGGACCAGGAAAAAAAAGGAGCTAATTATAACCCACTTTTTTTTTTTTTTAATGGAGCTAATTTGACTGAATGGATGCAAATGTGCTTTATTTATGGATGAAGAAGCAAGCCTTACTGCAACGATCTTGGAATCCTTGTATCTGCTAAAGCTTTGCAGCTCCTGTTACCTTCAGTACATTTTTTATTTCCGGAGGAGGTATTGCTGTGTAAACAACGGCTAATCATGCAAAGGATTCATCGGGACAATATACGATGGTATATGAGATATAATCATCATTTTGCTGCCTCTCAGGGTGCCCCCTCACTTGGGGCTTTTGCAACCTTCTGCATACAATGGGTGATGGTAAACAATAAATGAGTGACTGGTAAACTGTTGTGATTTTTCAATGTGTAGTTTATTAATTTTAGCTCTCTTAACATGTTGACTCAGAATTATCTGACAATTTAGTCCATAATGAAAGGAAGGGAATGGTTGGGTGGGGTTATTTTATTTTATTTTTTTAAATGCATTTGCAGTCTTCTTAGAGATTGGAATGTGTAGGTCCTATCAGCCCATGAGCTCTCTAATTATAAAAGAATGATAAAAATGTTTTGACAATTTGAAGAATCGGTTGTATAATGGGAACAATGTGTTATAATCAGTAAAAGGAGAATTGTTGTGTTTTTCTCTCTGGGTAGAATGTTCTTGAGTGGTTAACTCCTGTGTTGCTGATGGGAAGTGAATGTCTTATAACTGACGGACTGGAGGGAGAGGTGGTAATGAGGTTACTTTGTTCCTGTGCATCCTCACATTTCAGGCTAACGTGCATTTTAAACATGTCTTTCTATTTCTATTATTTTTTTTCTCTATTTTCCTTTTCATCTTTTTTTTTTTTTTTTTCCTGTCTTGCAATCTACGTTCCCTGAGCAACCACAGGAACCAAGTTACATTAAGCTTCAACACAAAGACCTTGTAAGAATAATGAATCCTCATTTGCATCGACATTTGTATTCAGATTTGCCAGGCTATAAACTTGGCAGATCAAGCGGAATATTAAGTAGAGGCTTCCATGGTAAATTGTGGCTCTTGAAATTACTAAGCGCTCCCATCCCCATTTTTTCTCTCTCTATCTATGGTGGCAGGTGAAGTCTCCTGACTACTGGTTTCTTAAGCAACGCCTTGGCCCCTTCATCTTTCTGTGTATGATGTCAGTTGCAAGGAGAAGGAGAAAAAATCAAGTAGGAGGTATTCTAGCTGAAGGTACATTAACTCTAGAGGCCAGACACCATCGGAAAGACATCTGTAAGCAATCGAATGGTGTGGGAAAATTAATTATCGTGTGTTAGGCGAAGGTTTGATTTTTTTCTTTTTCGGTGTATTCAAAAGATGTTAATCTCGTAAAAGTCCATGCTCATTTCTTAGGTTTCTAAAGGATAGAGGAGGACCAAGGCAAATCTTTACTCATGAAATATTTCAATTATGTCATTCTGAGTCATTGTTGCTGGTCTATTCATGCCCATTCTTGAAATACTTAGAATGCCTTCTTTTAATTAGTCACTACGGATTGTCTGACTCAATCCTTAGCTTCGCTTGGTTCTGAAATGGCAAAATAGGAATCATCAGAGTTACAGAATTATGACCTCAACAGTCCTTTCTGCAGTTCAGTAAACAATGAGGTGAAAAATGCAGATGGCAATGTCCATGTTCTACCCAGTCTATGTGATGCCAAACAAGTGAGTAATTGGAAACATTTGTGCATGACTTAATTTTGCATGTATCACCCCATTGTTTCAGAATCTTGTAAACAGAGCCTAAAGATGCATGATCTATGAACAAACTCTCAGTTCTTGTCACCTTTTTCTCTCTCTCAAAAACCCTTCACTAGTGGGGAATTATAAAATGTATTAGAAGATCATCCTTGACAATGGCTTTCCTTTTAAATCTTTTTAAAAAAATTTAGTATAAATGATGACATATAGTCTGGGTCTCCTACGACATTCCCTTATAGTACATCATAAGAAATTGTGAGCTTTCAGTAACTGCTGTAAGAAACTGACTTAAGTAACTCTTACTTTAGGTTGAGGTAAGGTTTAGTTGTGTGTGAAGGAATGAGAGGATATTTCATGAAAGATACTGGAGTTTAAAAAAAAAAAAAATAACATGTACCAGTAAATATTTAGACTGAAGGATAAAATTCCATAAGCTATCATAAACTTATAAAAATAGTTATAAGAATCTTGCCAAAAACAGATATGTTAGTATGATTTATATTAAAATATTACAATGTAACACAGTATAAAATAGGTATTAGATATTCTTAATAATAATGGGGTTTTAGAATCTGAAAAGTAAAATGTAAATCATGACTTTTTGCAAATTACATATTTAGATTTCACAATCTCATCTCTTTTAAGGGAAATAAACTCTTAGATAATTTGATCACAACTACACTGAGAAACAAGAGTATGGCCACTATCTGGCAAAATTTAACATTTATATTTACTTTTTAATGTGTGAAAGATGGAAGCATGCTAATTATCATGATGTTGCCTTGATTTAGAGTAATCAGGGACAAACAGCATTTTAAAATAATTGTTTTTTCCTGAGGAAACGTAATGATAACACCTTATGATGAAATATATCCATCAACTTTATAACAAAATGCAAGCAAAAGTTATAGGCTGAGCAAAGACATCACTGCACCTTTTTAAACATGCTATTTCACATTAATCTGAAATTCAATGTAATAGGTTTTAAATTGTATTTTTACCAATGTGGAATAGGCAAGGGGAGTTATGTATTAATTGTATTAAAATACATTTGGTTGTGTATTCAAATTGGGTTTAGAAAGGAAGAGATTTATATGATACCTTTCTTCAACACTGCCCATCAATTTGAAACTGTCTTCCTTAATAAATGCTAATGATTTGGTTGGTTACATTTGTGCATGTACTTAGCTGATGAATCTTATCAAGAAGAGAAATTATAGCATCAGCTCTTTTGCTTCTAAAACAGCAGTAGTGAGACTTCTCTCCAAAATATTGGTTTAACATCCATGGAGTAAAGTAGGTACTATTTCTTGCCTTCATTCTCAGGATTTCTTAGACAAGGCTCCCATTCACTAGCTAGAGTCTCTTCTTGCTGTGGAGGAAGACAATTCAATATATATCCTAAATCAGAACTAAAACAAAGCAAAACAAAACACACACACATGGAAACATATTTAAATTACTGTACTCATCCAAGCTTGAGAAGGGAGCAAGTAGTAAAAGTTTTTGTGTTTTAGGAAAATAGCGCAGTGACATACACTTGGTACAATTTCATTATGTTCTGTTTCTGTTGGTATCAGAGGATGTTTTTCACTGAATGGTAAAAGTGCCATTGCTGTAGGATCCTGTATAACTTATGCAGGACTGTTATTCTAGCTAGCAGGATGATAGTGGCAGGCACGATGCCCAAGGACAGGCTGAGTCTCCCAGAACTGGGTAGTCCTTGTCTTGTGCAGGGGTGGCAGAACCCTGTGTGTGTTATCCTGAGAAACTGAGCTTCACTGAATTTAAAGTCCACACGTCTCATTGGTGTCTTTGAGTAGAATGACTTGGGGCTTTGCCATATTTATGAGGCACACAGAACTGTGAGACTGAGGCCACATGACAGAGACCATGTGTGCTCATGACTGACCTTTGAAGTCAGTTCAGGCTTTTCCTTTAAAGGGAAACACTCAGCAGCATGGACTTTATTGTATTTTCTTCAGCTCCTTAATAGAGGGAAAATTCCTAGAACATAGATGTACACATAGATATACATTTCTTTATATTTGAAAGGAAGGAAGTTAGGTATGTAGGAGGGAGAGAGAAAGAGAGAAAGAGAGAAAGAGGGGGGGAGAGAGAGAGAGAGAGAGAGAGAGAGAGAGAGAGAGAGAGAGAGAGGATAGTTATAGGTATACTAAAGGCCCAGTGCACAAAATTCATGCAAGGGGTTCAGCCCTCGCAGTCCTGGCTGCCTTGATGGGCTGCCTCACGGTCCCGCCCCTGGTTGTTCTGGAAGGTCGTCTAATTAGCATATTAACTTTTTATTATATAGAATGTACCTGTAGTATCTATAGATGTATATATGATATATATATATCACTTTCCTTTCTAATTTTAAAGTATATGCCTTATTCCTGTTCAAAGAAAGAGTAGCATTTCGCAACTACAAGTCTTTCACTTAAGAATAGAATTATGTGTGTGTACGTATATGGTATATGTGTTCGCATACACATACACAGCAAAATATGTTTTTGAAAGCATGAATGGATGATGGATGTATTGATATATATTAGTAGACATCATGAAATTACATGATAGAAGATAGAAAAAAAAAACCCTAAATGTTTAGGATCAGTGAAAAATAATCCTCACCTATAGAATCACTTGACAGTTTCTATGCTCAACTGAAAAATGGGTTTAACTTTTATATTGAAACTAGAGGCCCATTGCAGGAAGAGTTGTGCAATGGGCCTTCCTTCCCCTGGCTGCTGGCACCTGTTTTTCTTCTGGCACCTGGGACCCAGGCCTTCACTCTGGCTGCTGCCTTGTGTCTTTGCTCCAGCCAGAGCACTGCTCCTGTAGCTCCCTCTGTCCCCCGCCCTCTTCCTCATAGCAGGTGTCCTGCCCCACTCGGCTGCTCTGCAACTGCATGCATGCTGCCCAGAAGCCCTGAGCAGCTGGACAGTGGGGCTGCCTCCACATTTGTTTGGTTAATTTGCATACTCACTCCTGATTGGCTGGTGGGCATTGTGAAGTGATGGGCAATTTGCATATTTCTTTTTTATTAGTGTAGATACTTGGTCTGCTCCTTTTACAGGTGATTCACAGTAGATGCCATTCCAAGAGTGAATAGAAAGCCTTAATCATGAAGTAAAACATGCAATTTTGTGATGATTAAAATAACATCCATGCATTAAATTAATGTGCATTTAATTACCTGCCTTAAAAACTCCTTTTCATGCTAGTTACTTACTAATATATTAGAGTGAGATTTTACCAGGTGTTGTGTAAAACATTTTAAACAATGTCTTAGTCTTTTTTTTTATAATATCCCTATTTCTGAGTATACTGAAAAAACGTTAAGCATAACACTCATCTAGTTAGCCATAAAAATAACAACTAGAAATTTTTATTTCAGAATTATTATCTTTTTCCAGTTGAACTGCAGACATTCTTTTCCAAGTGCCTCAGGTTTAAGGTCAAACATCTCTCCTCTCACTCCCCATGAAAAGCTCACCTGAATCCCATCCAATAAGATAATCACACTGTCCTTCAATCTTCTGTTATTCTTACTGCTCTTGATATTTAATAGTATCTTTCTTTGTTTTCAAATCCTAACTCTTTCATGAACCCTTTGCTAATCAAGTGGATGTGAGATGGCATTATTCCCTCCATTTTCTAACAGCAGCATTTACAACCATAAGGAGCTACATGTTTGTGATATATTTCTTCGTTTGTATCTACCCACATCATCATAGTGGCTGGAGCATTTTCATAGATATTGGTCCAGATACCCCCTGCATGAATGTCTAAATTAATTTATAAATTCTTCCAAACAATACAAATTCCTGGAGGCCTTTTTTGTATGATGCACTTCTGTGGAATCTAGGTGATGATAATGATGAATTAGACAGATATGGTACACAAACTCTTAAAGTTTCAAGCAGTGGGAAAAATCTACCCAGAAAGACACATCAGAAATTGCAGTTAGGCAATTTTGTCCATACTTATGTATATATGAAGGGTCTTTTGAGATTCAAATTACAATTTGAAATGTTTCCTAAGCAGAATATAAACTTCCCATTCCAGTTTGATTTGGTAATCCTAAGGCAGCTCAAACATCCTTACCAATGACAGCATAGAACAGATGTTCTCAACCTTTTTGGTCTCAAAACCACTTTATACTATTAAAAATTACCTTGGTGGCAACAGCTTTTATTTATGTATGTTATAGCTATTGATAATTAGCATATTAGAGAGTAAAATAGAAAATACATTTCTAAATCATTTATTAATTTGTTAAAATAACAACTATAAGCCCATTAAATGTTAACATAAATATATACTTTGCTAAAATTATGTCCCAAATTAAAAATGGCGTTATATTATTCTCCTATAAATCTCTTTAATATGTGGCTTAGGAAAATATGCTAAATCCTTGTGTCTGGCGATACATTGTCCTGCAATATGTTATTTGGGTTGACGATAGAAAGAAAATCCAGCCTCTCACAAGTCTGTAAATTGGAAAAAAGAAAGACATTCTAGGGTCCTTTTCAAATGCAATTGTGAATATTTTTCTTTGACATGCACCAGATATCAACAAGTAGTGGTTTCTAAAAAGTTGGTTGCAGTGTAGAATCTGAAACCTTATCAATTAACTTTTTACTCTTTTATGTCAAAATGCACTACTTATCTTGGATTCTTAATAGATCTTTGACCCATGCATGATTTTATAACATCATGAATTAGTCTAGTGGAAAGTATTGGTTCACGGAGTAATTCAGTTGTCCAAATGTTGACACATTTCATTATATTGTATCAAAAACTAATCAGACTAATTAATATTCCTATCAGGATCTCATTAGAAACTTCATTAAGTATTGGAAATCTGTCAAGTTCATGTCAGTTTATATACTTTTTCCAAATTCTATTTTCTGTGCAAGCTAAAATTTTATCAAAAAATACTATAAATTGTTCCTTAGGAATTACAGACTTTGTATCTTTTCAAGTAGATATCTGTATATGCCTGTCTGAATAACCATAGTTTGTAGGCCATGTAAAATGGGGCGACTATAGCTCAAAGTCAAATTCAACCACACATAGCACGCTTTACCTAGAGATAACAATTATAACTTGTACTTCACTCTACAAGAGAAATTCTATATGGGTACTAACCATTTTGTGATAAAGGGTATTAAAAAGACATGTTACTAATAGAGGAGATTTAATGAGATTAATTGCTTCCTCAAAGATCAAGGACTTTTTAATTTTTAGTTCAGTATACTAGTATAACCCCGAAGAATACATTGACTTTATATATTTTATTGATTTTTCACAGAGAGGAAGGGAGAGGGATAGAGAGTTAGAAACATCGAGGAGAGAGAAACATCGACCAGCTACCTCCTACACACCCCCTACTGGGGATGTGCTGCAACCAATGTATTGATACATGCCCTTGACCGGAATCGAACCTGGGACCTTTCAGTCCACAGACCGATGCTCTATCCACTGAGCCAAACCGGTTTTGGCAGAATACGTTGACTTTAATAAAAGTCTTATTATGAAATGGATTTTGACTTTAAGGACTGAAAGTAGCTCAGGGTTTCTCAGAGGTCTAAGGTCCTGCTTTGAAAACCACTGACCTCAAAGAATCTCAAACATAGGTTCATTAACCATTATCTGATATTCACTATCATCTAAGGATTGACTAGGATTCATGAACACCTACAATAGCAACACCTAACATAGCCAAATTGTTTCACAAATAATTTTATATACATATTATCCTGTTTAATTCTTTTAATAAGCCATCATTATATTTTAAAATAAAAAGTTACAGCTGCATTTTACTTTTCCAAAGTCACAAGATCTATAAATGACAAATTCATATTTAGATCCAGGTTTTAGGTGGCCTAGTGTTCTAATTGTCCGTAGCTGTCCAACATAACTCTTTCACAGCCTCCATACGTTGAAGAATAGTGAGTAAGTCTTGTACCATTAATGGATAGCAAGTCTCTATTTAAGCATTGTGGGAACATTCTATGTATATGTATAAATCTTATTCCCATTCCAAACCCTTTATGGCATGGAAGTCCAATTTTTCATGGATTTCATCACAATCCAAAACTATAATTATGTGATGCCTCTCAACATACCTAATTAGTTTTTTCTTTTTCTTTTCTTTCAACTGCTGTAATCATTGATTGCTGATTTGCTCATGATGTTAGCTGAAATACTCACTGACCATTTCAATGATTCACTGACCAGTTACTCTAACCTTCAAAATGGGTGTATCAAATTTGTCTTGTAATCTATTAACTACATACAGAGAAGCTGCAAATGGGTAGACCAAAAAGAACTTACCTACATCTTAAGAGGCACCGTTATACAGGGTACAGAAGTTTAAAAAATAATTCCTGTAACTTATGAAGGCCTCTTGCATAAGACCCTTTGTTAGCTATTTAAATTAAGAAAATGTTGCCTGGCCAGCATGTTTCAGTGATTGAGCCTAGATCCATGAACCAGGAGTTCACGTTTTGATTCCCAGTCAGGACACATGCCTGGGTTGCAGGCTTGATCCCAAGTAGGGGGTGTGAAGGATGTAGCTGATCAATGATTCTCATCATTGATGTTTCTCTCCCTTTTCCTTCCTCTCTGAAATCAATACAAATATATACTTTAAAAAATAGAAAATGTTATTAGTATCAACTATGTTTTGGTTCCCTCATCCATTTAATGAGAGGACATTTCTCTATGCTGTCTTGTTTCACTTAAAACTTTAATATTATATGCTTTTGATATAAAAATAAAAATATTGCCCTTTTTGGCAGTCATCATTTTCTGGACTTATGATTTCTCTTTTTCTGCCAGTCTATCTTTCACACTCCATGCTGAAATCCTCAAAGTTCAATTCATTGCTCAAATGTATATAGTTTTATAAAAACTATTTACTTCATCAGCCTTTTAAATTCCTTAGATATATTGAATAAAATCTTTGTGTTGTCTTTCACTCACTAAAGTAAAATTATTTTTATAACATTTATGTTATAAAAATAATTTTATATTAAATTTGGGTTAGAGTTTATAATAAATTTGGGTTGTAGTTTATAGAGATTGATTTCCTCCTAAAGGTTCATTATAACCCATCCTGAAATATTAATAAGTAAACCCCTAGAGCTATGTTGGGGGGAAGAGAAGAGAAGCAAGTTATGTTTGCTTGTAATTATTGAAATTATAGAAGCAGAGGTCTTCCAGATAAAAAAACCTAATCACAATCACCTGACCTGGAAAGAAACCTTTTATTATTGATAGTGAGAGCCTTTTTTTTAATAAAAAAAAATCCTACTTTGCATAGTTATAATATTTTTATTTATGTTAGTACACTTATCCCTTCTATCTAATATTGAGATCAGAGACACCCTGTTATCACCAAGAGTGTGTTTTAAATCAGCTGTGCTCTGGAACCTGGGCTCTGCTACTTGTAAACCACCTGCATGTGGCCTGGTGACTGGTTCTTTCCAAATCTCTCTGGAAGGAAATGAACCAGGTGTCCAGGCTGCTGAGGGGGTGTGCACCGTATATGCATGGCCAGCACTGATCTCCAGCACTGCCCACCCCACCTCTGATGATGAGAAGTGACAGCACAGGAGGGGAAGACCCATTGTAGGCAGTCAATGCACATTGGTTCCCTGGAGTTGTGCATATTTATTCATAATCCTAAAGTGCAAAATGTTTAAAAATGGAAATACTACTTTTATTTTTAGAGCGATATGGAAAGATGATTATAATAAACATTAAATTAAGATAGCAAATAACAGCTTGTAGTTACTATTTCAATTATATACATAAAATAAACAGTGAAGGGTGGCCACAAATGGCAATGATTAGAAGACTGTTTATATAAATTAGGCTATATCTATATAATACAATATTATGTGGCAATTTAAAGTAATATAAAGCTACAATGTGTTCATATGGAGTGATTTCCAAGATATTTCAAATTTAAAAAAGCAAAGGGCAGAAGAATGTATCTATTATGCTTCCATGTGTGTAAAGATATGTACGTACATGTAATTATACAAATGACAGAAGAATCACAAACAGGCAAAAACAGTTGACTCTGGGGGGAGACAATTTTCACTGAGTATGTTTTTACATAGTTTATTTAAACACCCGTACACTAGTTACACTAATTTTAAGATAAATAATAGTTAAAATTTAATGTAAAATAGCAATGATGGATATTTATAAAGTGGATCCCAGATATGCTTTCCACCCAAAGAAGCAAATAAGAAATGGACAAAGGATCAATTTGTCATTACACTTGCTTAGCATTTTGTAAAACCAAATAAAGGCTACTTTTAAATATTTCAACACATGAATGCTTACATTCACCATTAACACAGAACAAACAGAACTAAAATATATTAATGATAGGATTGCCAGATAAAATGTATATTTTTATTTGTTATATCTGTCAACATTTAGTGCAAAAAAGGAAAAAGTGTTCTGAATTTGTAGAATACTATATATATTCATTGCCAAACATTTAAAGTTTCCAGGTTGTCAGTTTTTTATTATTGTTGAGGAAAAATACACTGCTCTTTTAATTGAATTTTTAAATAATTTTTGAAAGTATTAAAAAAGTAATAAATTATCCTCCAAAGTCAAAGGTGTAAAAGTTCATACAACATATATTGTGGATCTAATTTATCTTGTCAAATTTATACTCTAGTACTTTCTTATTAATACCATTATATTACAAGCAAATTAATCCTCCCTATCTTTCAGTAACCATACCTTATTCCTGAATATTTTCTTCATATAACTTTGACTCTTAGACCTTTCTGCCAAATCCATGATGTCCATGCATCAGAAATGACTGCATGAGCTCTATTCTAACAGCTTCATTTTCTAATGTCATTTGCATAGCACTTGTTTTTTAAATATATATATATATATATATATATATATATATATATATATATATATATATATTAGTATTGATTTCAGAGAAGAAGGGAGAGGGAGAGAGAAACATCAATGATGAGAGAGAATCATTGATAAGCTGCCTCTTGCAAGCCCCCTACTGGGGATCAAGCCTGCAATCCGAGCATATGCTCCCAACTGGAATTGAACCCGGGACCCTTCAGTCCGCAGGCCTACACTCTATCCACTGAGCCAAACAGGCTAGGGCTTGTTGCTGTTGTTTTTTAATATATTTTTATTGATTTCAGAGAGGAAGAGAGAGGGAGAGAGAGAGAAACATCAATAATTAAAGAGAATCATTGATTGGCTGCCTCCTGCATACCCCACATAGAGAATCAAGTCTGCAACCCAGACATGTGCCCTGACCAGGAATTGAATCATGGCCTCATGGTTCATAGGTCAATGCTCAATCACTGAGCCATGCCAGCTAGGCAGAATAGCACTAGTTTTACGGTGTTTTTCCTTATCAGAATATTTGTACACACCAGTGTCTGAAATAGATAAATAAAAACACCACGAAGCACCACAGAGTCCAACAGCCATGGGGACGAATGGCAGTCGATCGTTCAGCCTCTGACAATTAAAGCCCATTCAACCTAGAATCTCATAAAATAACCCCACTTTATAGTTGAAAATAGTTTCTGAAATGATCCTCAGCTTATTTTTTCTGGGCTAAACAAATGAGTAAGTTCTATGTCTTTTATTTAAGGTTTTCACTTATTTTCTCACCCCCTAAGTTTAGACCAATACATAATCAATTCCTACATTGCACTAGTACAGGTGTTTCTCTTTTAAGTGATCCTTGCAGATTAATTTAGCCTTTTTGTTTTTTCAGCGAGGACATTTGGACTGTTATTCCTAAACTACAGGGGCTATTTCTCTATTACCTGATGCTGTTATAAAACACCAAAGTTTGTAGTTTGTTCCGCCTTTCAGTCCCTGATGTTTAAACAACGATTCTCAAGTCCCAGACTGATCTGTTTATTGATGAAACTTCGTCTACTCTTTGGTGATAAACTAATACATGCACTGTGATGACTTTTCATAAAGACACCTTTGTTCACTTTTTGTGTGAAAATATTTCTTTCATATACATGGTAATAGATTATAGTAATTATTTTTCTACTTTCACTAAAATGTTGACTATCTAATGTAAGGTCCCCAATTTTCTTTTACTTTTTTATTCTTCTATAATACTAACTTTGATGCCACTAAGTTAACAGTTGTAGCAATAATAAGGATAGCTAATACTTACAAGTTACTTACGTGCAATGGATTGTTCTAACAACTTTAGATATATTGATTCAATGCAACAACTCTCTGAGGAACTTACGATTAGTGTTAAAACATTAGAGACAGATGACTCTCTTCTTAGGGGCTAATACAGCTGGTAACTTTAAGTTGAAGCCAATGCTCATTTACCACTGCAAAAATCTTAGGGCCTTTGATAACTTAGGCTGAATCTCCTCTGTCTGTGCTCTATAAATGGAACAACAAGGCCTGGATGACAGTACATCTGTTTACAACATGGCTAACTGGGCATTTTAACCCTCTCTTGAGATCTGCTACTCAGAGTGAAATATTCCTTTCAAAATAGTTTTTCTCATTGTCAATACACCTGGTCACCCAGGTGCTGTACCTCTGATAGAGATGTACAAGGTGAATGTTTTTATGCCTGCTAACAAAGCATCCATTCTGCTGCTCATTGATCAAATAGTAATTATAGCTTTCAAGCTTTATTATTTAAAAAATATATTTCATGCCAAAACTGGTTTGGCTCAGTGGATAGAGTGTCAGTCTGCGGACTGAAAGGTCCCAGGTTCGATTCCAATCAAGGGCATGTACCTTGTTTGCGGGCACATCCCCAGTAGGGGGTGTGCAAGAGGCAGTTGATCAATGATTCTCTCTCATCGATGTTTCTAACTCTCTCTGTCCCTCTCTCTTCCTCTCTGTAAAAAAAATCAATAAAATATATATTTAAAAAAGAAATATATTTCATGAGGCTGTTGCTGTCATAGATAGTAATTCCTCTGGTGGATATGAGTAATCTCAAGGGAAAACTTCTGGGAAGTTTTCACCGTTCTAGATGCCATGGGAACAGGACAAAATATCCACATTAACAGGAGTTTGTGAGAAGACGATTCCAGCCCTCATGGTGACTCTGAGAGGTTCAAGACTGCAGTGGAGGCAGTACCTGCAGATGTGGTGGAAACAGCAGGAGAACTAGAGTTAGAAGTGGAACCTGGAGATGGGACTGAATTGCAGCATCTCATGATACAACTTGCACAGATGAGGAGTTGCCCCAGGCTATTATCAACCTTATTTGTTGTTGTTTTCTTTACACTAAATGTGAGTTTAGACTGGAGGGTAAGTACATTGCTGTGTTTAGTAATAAATACAACTTTGATTTGTTGGCTAGATATGTGGGTTGATAGTGAGAATCAAGGAAGGACAGGGGTGGTGAGGAAAATTGGTAGTAGTTTAAGTTAAAGGCTGGTAAATTAGTACCAGTAGGTGCTGTGTAAATGTTTGCTTTGTGCCATGTACTGTTCTAAATGTTCTACATATATCCACTCATTTAATATTCAAACATGCGGCAGATGTGGAAATTAGAGGACAGAGAGATTAAGTAACTTAAGCAAAGACACACAGCTAATAAGTAGTGGATCTTGGATTGGAATGAAGGCAGGGGGATTCTAGAGTCCATGCTCTTTTATTGTGGTGTGTTTTTTTTTAATTATTATTATTATTGATTTTTAGAGAGAGTATGGGAGAGGGAGAGAAGGAAACCTCGATGTTAGAGTGGAGCATCAATATGCTGCTGCCTGGTGTATGCCCCCTATCAGGAACCCACAATTTCTTACCAGGAATCCAACCGGCAACCACTCATTGCACAGGATGATGCCTACCCAACTGAGCCACACTGGCTAAGGCTACAAGTCCATGCTCTTAACTTTCATGAAACTACTTTCAAAATGAGACATTTATGAAGGTTTACATTGGTATTAATTCAGATTTAGTTTTATTGTAGGTTAAACAAACGTCAGACAGTCTGAGCAACAAAATATGAGCTATGAAGGACCAGAAAGAGACATGGTACTTTGGTAAATAGAGAAAACAACTCAGAGTTGTATATATTGGTTGTTAGATTTGGCTCTTGGGGAAAATAAAATTGATTCTTCTATCTCTTACATCTCCCCCATCCCCACTCCCTGACACCGAGCCTCTTTGTGAACCATTCCTCTGGAAGCTCTGCCTCACAAATGGAACCTGAAGCTTCTAAGCACAATGGCACGAGGAGAAAGAGAGAACGTTACAAAGTCTTCATTAACTTAGCCAGCCCTTTCATTTTTATAATAAGAAAAACAAAATCCAGTGGGGGGAGGGGATGGCTAATGGCTTGACAAAGGTGGTACCCTAATTGGTGTCACAGCTGAGTCTAAACCCTGGGCTTGCTAACCTTCCACGCATGGAGGTTTCCACAGCCTGAAGCCAAGAATCATAGGATGTATTCTGCCAAGAAGGAAATTGAAAGAAGGAGGGATTCATGGTGGTGCCCATCTGGGACTGGGGAGAGAGGGAGAGGCAGTATACTTCAGTGCTTCCCAGACTTTTAAATTTCATGGAGCAGTGAAATTTCAAATAAATATGTAAGTTCCATCATTGGGTTGCCAACATTTTCATTTTGCCAAGAAAAGACATTCAAAAACAAACAAAGGCCAAACAAGTATAAACTACTTTCACCACCATTTCACACAAGAACAGAAACGGCCCTAGTAGAGTTTAAGACACCCCTGTAAGTGAAATTAAATCAGCGCAATGAAAAATTCACCTTCTTGTGGCTTGTCTTCATTTAGCTGAGGATGAATGCATACTTCATCATGGGCCAGCCCCCGGCAGGTAGCCAATATTTCAGCACTCCCAGAATATAGAATAAGCCCCAATCTGAGGCCCAGAGAACTTGCTTTCGCCTGTCACTCCTGGACCCTGTGTGACAAGGAACCAAGCCCTTCCGTGGCTCTGGACCTCAGACTTGTTCATTCTGAGAGTGAGACCTTCTGACCAGCGCGGCAGTGTGAGCATTGTCAGAGTATGTGATTACCCGAATCAGACCACCCCTACAGATGCTTCTGAGAATCTGGCTCCTTAGGAAAGTCCTTGCCCGTGCCTTAAGAGAAAATGCTGACCAGTGAGGGATGGCGTAGAGCTCCCCTACCTCCCACTCAACACTTCACCTAAGCCCACTGGTAGCTTTGCAAGGCCCTTTTTATGGTAGTTGTGATTCATGATGCTACTATAACACTATCTTTGTACATAAAAACAAAAACAAACAAAAACAAGCAGAAGGAAGTGAAAGGAGAGTGGGTGTAGAGAAAGGAGTGGAGAGAGGGTGAGTCTGATAATATGAACCTTATTTAAAAGTAAGTCACACCACCTGGCTGGTGCTGCTCAGTCATTGAGCATCGGCCCATGAATCAGGAGGTCAGGGCTCAATTCTGGTCAGAGCACATGCCAAAGTTGAGGGTTCAACCCCCAGTAGGGGGAGTGCAGGAGGCAGCCAATCGATAATTCTCTCTCATCATTGATGTTTCTCTCTCTCTTTCCCTTCCTCTCTGATATCAATAAAAAATGTATTTAAAAAGAGAAAAGTAGGTCACACCAGGCTCTGCTCTTTACAAAGGGTCCCCAGTCTCAGTGTCCCTGCTGGCACATTTATCCCTGGGTGTCCATCAATGCACAAACCGAAGCAGGAGAAGGAAGTCAAGCTGTCCAGTTCTCCAGCAAGAAGAGGTCTATTTCCTTCTCACTGTCCTGGGGTCTGCAGAAGGAGACAGAAAACTCACCTGCACCGACAGGGTAATTTTAGTGCAACCTGGGAGAGAGAAGGTGGACTCTTTGGATCAAATTAAACAGGGGTCCTCAAACTTTTTAAAGTGGGGGCCAGATCACGGTCCCTCAGAGAGCTGGAGGGCCGGACTATATGAACTACTAATTCCTACTGTAACACCTCGGCTGCGCTCACTGCCCAAAAAACCTGGCAGGACGGATCAGACTCCTCTGCGGGCCGCATGTGGCCCGCGGGCCGTAGTTTGAAGATGCCTGGAAGGTGAGAGAATAAACCACAGGAAGCCTAGAAGCAACAAGGTAGAAGCAGATTTAACTAAGAATTTCCTTCCCTGGGTCTGTGGTAGTCACACCCATAATGTAATTATAACCCAGCATTTGCATTTAATTACACAGGGCTGAGAAACACTGTTTTTTATAGCAAAGCTGAACCAAAGGCAGAGCATTATTGCCAATAGGTTTTGTATTTCTATCCCAAGGAATGAATATCAGTGCCGGCAAATGTAAATCTTGGCTAAATAAGACAGAACAAAGATGTTTATTGTCATGCCAAACACGAAGAAATGGTACAGATAAGCAAATGCTACAAATTGGTTTAGGCGCAGAGTAAGTTCTCAATAAATGTTATGTGATATTATCATCATCATATTTGAAAAATATAGATCAAGATTTTTTTTTTTTTTTGCACCTATGCCCATTAAATGAAATCTACAGAAAGGTTAGTGTCAGGTCTTCGAGTTACTTTTTATACGGAAAACCCACAGCGTTCAGTGGAGCAGTATACACCTCCTTTGGTGTTATTCCACTTCCTTTTTTCTGTCCTAAATTCTGGAGGTGTTAAAAAAAAAAAAAAAAAAAAAGGAAAAGGTCCTTCCATGGGATGGATTTTGTGGTACCAACCACAGGAATTTCACATGACTTTGGTGCATAAGTAATTGCTATCATGAAAATTCCTGATTTTTCAAAAATAAATGATGCATAAAAGGCACATAAAAGTTCAGTTAATAAGTCCCAATGCACTCAAGAACATATCTTAGCTCAGCCAATGGAACTAGTCTTTTATTCAGTAGAGACCTCTTAAATGCATTGCCTCAGTGCACAGTAAATCTATTCTTCTAGCAGGTTTATACCTTTATCTGGTAGTCAATTAAGTAGCCTTTCATGAAATGTAGCAATGACATACATTTGTGGAGGGAGGTATATTCTTATAACTTGTCTGATTATCTTTGGGTTTTAGCATGTATTATTTATGAGTATTATTTCTCGAGCAGGTTTATGCCTTCATCAAGTAATCATGAACACATTTTAAGTATAAATATGGGTCTGCTGCAACTGGAAACCGCTCTGGTTTCAACAAGGTTCATTTTTGCACAAATATCTCATTCAATTTTGAGGGAATTGTATTCTGTGAATAAATATATTTTGCAATTCTTCCTCCTCACTGTCCAAATTGTAATACCTATATTACAAAGAAAAGCAATCATCACTGTCGCATGCATGGACTAAATATTTCCAGCTATGGAAATGCCATCAGCTTGTTTCATACATCTGAGATGAACCCAGAGAAAAGCTTTTAAAATGCAATGGCAAAGGTGATAATTCCTCAACCTAAGAGGAACGTCCCAGAATAAATGTCAGAAAATGTATAGATACACATTTGGGAGACAGACTATAATCAGATTTTTAATGTTCTGGATATTAGAGTTTTGTTCTTGCTTGTTTTTCTTAAACGTTCAATCTGACTGATGAATCATTTTTCCCTGCTGCAAAAATAAAATAAAAAATAGAAAAAGGATTATTGTATCTGCAGAGAACAAATCTTTAATTAAATTTTGAATAATTTATTTTGCACATAAACAAAACAATTGAAATATTAGATGGATCAAAGATTGTAATGTTTGCCTCCAATCTGGTCATTAAGCTACCATTTTAAGCAACCACCCATTGTTTAATTAAATATTTTTTAAGTCACCATTACTTGGGAAATAAAGTAGCTTTGTGGGTGGATAATGTTATAATCTAACGCTGCTGTTGTCTTTTCAATGTAGACACCAGGCCCAATCTACAGATGAATTAGCTGATCTTAAATTAAGGAATATTATGAGTCAGTAATGGTATGACATTCTTTTTTTATGACTGTAGCTTGGGTTATAATGTGACAAGAAAAAAAATGTAATGTTTCCAAAATGACAGTTTTTTAGATTTGTGTTGCCTGAGGTAGTTCAGCCGAACAATAAACTATAATTTGATTGATAGGAAATTGAAGTGGTTCATCTAATCTGCCAGTCTAGCCTACCCCAGCTTTGGCTTTGCATGTATGATGATGCATCACAGTTTGGAGATAATATTGTTTGTATTAGACAGGAGATTTTCTTCCTCCCACATCCAAAGGAGAACTTGATTACCTAAGAATGATCAAAATAGGCCGTGGATTAGCATGGAATCAAATTTGTTGGCCTATAAAGTTATAAGTCCAAACTACATGATATCAATAAAGCCTTAGCACAGTTATTTGTTGGAGGTAAATTGGCCATGTGCAGGCTATAGAATTACTCACTCTCAGGTAGAGTGACATCTGCACCTCAGAAAAGCGATCAGACTGGAGCTATTTCACCTTTATTTTAAACAAATACTGCCTTGATCAAGAGAAAGCGCTTAGACATCAATTATTTTAAGACTCCTAAAGTCCTAGAGAGAAAAAATGTATTTGAAAAAAATAATAAAAGAGTAATAATTAAAGCTATACACCTTAACCATATGCAAATTTAAATAACAAATTGGTCATCAAAGAGCATGAGCATATTTGTAATTACCCGTGGAATATTATTTCTCAGATTTAACCAGATCAAATTAAAATTAAGGTTTCTGAGTTAGTTTTAGAGTATAATTTTAAACAGGTGGTTCCTAGTTCACCGTCGTTATTAGCTGATAGTTAAAACAACTTTTGAATAATAACAAAAAGTGCCCAAGTATTTTTGTCTTTCAATAAATACAGAATAATAAATGTATAAAGATGTCTCAAAATTACTATGAATTTACCAACAACATGAATGCTAAGCAATTAAAGTCAGAATATTTCAATTAGAAGCTTATTTGTAAGCAGAGAAGATAAATATTTTAAAAGGAAAATTATAGTATTGGAATGGGATGTCTTATATATAAATTTCTCCTCATTTCTGGAATGAATAATAGTAATTGGGAAGGAAAATGTTAAAAAATGGGGGTGGGGGTTAGATATCACTTCTGGCCTCTGTGATTTATTCAAAGTAAAGGAACAAAGGAAGCATTCCTACCTACATTTTAAAAGTTTGTTAACATTTAAGCAGCCATTAGTAGCTGGTTTGTACTGAGATGAGTGCTCACATAACATGAATGGAAGGATAAATTAATGGTACCTTTCAGAAAGCAATTTAAAATATAAATATCATTTCTTGAATACTTACAACATTCTGGGCACTGTGCTATCCATGTATTTGTTTAAATATTAGTTTTATAGATTTCTATCAATAGCCATAGACATGTTCACAGCTCCTGACTATAATTTTAAGAATATATCTTAATAAGATAAAAATTAGCTATGGCACCGAAGCTGGTTTGGCTCAGTGGTAGAGCGTCGGTGTGCGGACTGAAAGGTCCCAGGTTCGATTCTTGTTAAGGGCATGTACATTGGTTGTGGGCACATCCCTGGTAGGGGGTGTGCAAGAGGCAGCTGGTCGATGTTTCTCATCGACGTTTCTAGCTCTCTATCTCTCTCCCTTCCTCCTCTCTGTGAAATATCAATAAAATATATATATTTTTTTAAAAATTAGCTATGGCCAGTGTGTCTCAGTGGTAGAGCATCAGCCAGAGCACTGAAGGATCTCAGGCTTGAATCCTGGTCAAGGACGCATACCTGAGTTGCAAATTCATTCCCTGACCCAACTTGGAACATTCAGGAGGCAATAAATCAATGTGTCTCTTTCACAGTGATGTTTCTTTCTCTCTCCAAAAATCAGTGAGAAAAATATGATTGAGTGAGGGTTAACAAAAAAAAGGAAAGCAAAAATGAATGTGATATTCTTGAGGCCCAGTGCATGAATTCATGCATGGGTGGGCCTGGCTGCCCCATCTCGATGGGGGCCAATTAGGGCCAGGGTGGCGGGTGAGAGGGGATGCAGGAGGTTGGCCGGCCAGCCCTGCCAATGATTGCAGTGGGGGGGGTGGCGAGATTGGGGGACGGGCGGGCCAGGGGAAGGGGCCGTGGTGGTTAGCCAACTGGCCCCATCTCCAATCAGGGTGGGGAGAGCCAATTGTGGGAGGTGCCAGATGAGGGAAGGGGCCACCCCCTCATTGGGCTAGTTGGCCGGCTGCAGTGCATGTCATAGCAACTGGTCGATCCAGTCGTGTTGATCATTCCAGCGTTTTGGTCGCTTGGCTTTTATATATATATTAGAGGCCCATTGCACAAAGATTTATGCAAGAATAGGCCTTCCTTCGCCTGGCTTTGTTCCTGGCCTCCTTGGAGCCTGCAAGTCTTTGCTCCCAGCCAGAGCACTGCTCCTGTAGCTCCCTTCATCTCCCACCTCCCCCTCATAGCAGGCATCCTGCCCCTCCTGGCTGCTCTGCACCTGCATATGCAAATTAACCCACTATCTTTGTCGGGTTAATTTGCATACTCCTGATTGGCTGATGGGGCATCTCGGAGGTACAGTCAATTTGCACATTTCACTTTTATTAGTGTAGATAGATATGGATATTCATTGCACCATGACTTATATGAGATAAGTCATCGATAACCATCATGTTTCAAAATTATTTAATTATGCTATATACCTTTGATCACATAGTATGATTATGCAGCCATTGAAAAGTATTTTATGTAGAAGATTTGATAGCATACATTATGTATTGTATGTCAGGATAGGAAAGCAGAAAACAAAATTGTATTTATTATATATATTAAAAGAAAACTACACAAAATTAGAACCACAAAGGAATCTGAGAAAATAGTTGGTATTAATGTACAGTTTTTCTTTTCTTCAATAAACTTTTCAATATTTGGTCCGTATGCCCTAATTGGAAAATGGATCATCTCCATTATTTTAGCTTTATCCCTCCCTGCATTATCCCACCCCACATTGGTTTAGAGGATCCCTCACAAAAGAATAGAAATAGTATAGACTTTGAGGTTAGGCAAACCTGTTGTGGAATACTAGCTCCGATACTTACTAGCTGTGTGGCCCTGAGGATGTTATCTGACTTTTCTGGGCCTCACTTTCCTTTTAGATAAGATAAATTAATTAATAAACTTACGTAAAAGATACAGAGAGCACAGACTGACCAAGATTAACCTTACTGAGGAAGAGGGTCCTAAGAAAGTTTTCAACAGGAAGATACTGGTGTTGCTCAGTGGTTGAGTGTCAGTCTGTGAACCAGGAGGTCATAGTTTGATTCCCAGTCAGGTCACATGCCAGGCTTGACGCTCTATCCCCAGAGTGGTGCATATAGGAGGCAGCCAATCAATGATTCCCTTTTATCATTGATGTTTCTATCTCTCTATACCTCTCCCTTCTTCTCTGAAATCAATAAAAAATATTTTTAAGAAAAAAAAAGGTAACATGTGGTAGTCTGGAGTTGGAGCTGATGTTCCAATGGAACGTCAAGCATAGAATGGTGTGATCTGGAACTGGCTGCCATTCTGGGTGTTGCAGAGTGTCAGATGCAAGAGAGCCATGCAATGGAAAGAATGTAACGTTCCACAACAGGCTATGAAGGGAGTGTCCCCAAATTTAGATATCACTGCGTTCAGATATCAATTTTCAATCATTTTTGTTCCTAAGTAAACTGATTTGTATTATTCTGGAAAACTTTGTTTTTCTTTCTCTTGGAATTCATAAAATATCATTGAGTTATGGAAACTTAGAGATAGAAGAGATATCACACTACCACCAAGACCATCATCGCCTTCAATGGATGAGAAAAAATGAGACCTAGGAAGTGAGGATTGGCAACCATATTTCCATAACTTTTTAAAAATATATTTTTATTGATTTTTTACAGAGAGGAAGGGAGGGGGGTAGAGAGTTAGAAATATCAGTGAGAGAGAATCCCTGATCAGCTGCCTCTTGCACACCACCTACTGGGGATGTGCCCGCAACCAAGATACATGCCCTTGACTGGAATCGAACCTGGGACCTTTCAGTTCGCAGACGGACGCTCTACCACAGTTTCGGCATATTTCCATAACTTTTTACAACATAAAGGTTTGAGTTTTTTATTGGTTTTTGTTTATTTGTTTTTGCTCTTTTAATAACCCAATTCATTTACCTCTTCTCAGAATTTGAAGTAGTAATCTAATACTCCCTTTTAGAAAATTCATCATTAATTGTTACTAATCAGTTTTTGCTTTTATAACCAGCAGATTTTGCTAGAATTCATGAGCATTTAACAACTTCCTGTTCTAGCTGTATTTTGCAGTTTTACATTTTGCATAAGTGTTTTCGTTAATTTATCAGTTACGTATGATCTTTTATATTTACATTTTCTTTTATTATTCCAACAATTCATCCTACCAAGGCTGCATTTATTTTGTTTCTACTATTAGTTTTGAAAATGGAGTATCTTCCAAGGATATCCAACTTGGTTTTGATGTCAAATTTTGAAATAATGTTTTCATGGTATAAAAACAACATCACATCCAAATCATTAAGAGAACACTGGAATGTTTCTACATTCTAAGATGTGTATGTTTTAATTCATATGATAACCTCTGCTTTTATGGGCTATTTCTATAGGCTAATTCAAGAGTGGGCAAACAACAGCTTGCTGGCCAAATCCAGTCCATTGCATCTTTTGTAATCAAGTTTTACTGGGACACTGTCTTGCCCAGTTTTTGTTTAGCTCTATCTGCTTTCTCACAACAGTGGCAAAGTTGAATAGTTATAACAGACTACACGGTCCACTAAACTGAAAATATTTTTCATCTGGCCCCTTACAGAAAAAAAGTGTGTCAACCTCTGATCTACATAATCAATACTGTTTCATATATCTGATCATCGATAAAGGTTATCTCCTAAGCCCGGCAGTGTTTCCCAAAGTGTGGTACGCATACCCCCAGGGGTACGGGAAGAGTTTGGTGGGGTACGTGTTGCACCGGAGTTTGGTGGGGATATGCACTGCACCATGCTTAGCTGCGCCTAATTCTACATTCTCATGAGTACGAGGGGTACTCAGCGTTATGAAAATTATAGAAGGGGTACACATATGTCAAAAGTTTGGGAAATACTGTGACCTAAGGCATTGATTTCAACTTCAGTAAGTACTTCACCACCAAAACACTAAGTAATCAGGAAAAGCATTACCTCCTGTAGAGTTCAAATTATGAATTGTTCACTTCTGGAATTTTTCATTTAGTATTTTTGGACTGCAGCTCAACTTCAGGTAACTGAAAGTTCAGAAACCACAAAGAAGGAGGAATTACTACACAGTAGTGTGTCTGTGTGTGTGTGTATACACTCACGTATGTGTGCATGTGCAGAGAGAGAGAGAGACAGAGACAGAGACAGAGACAGAGACAAAGACAGAGCTATACTAGTAGACACATGAGGCAGAAGGTCCGAGATCCTTCCTGCCTCACATTTCTTCCACTCCCAGGGACAGGTTTTGGTATATGGCGATGGGACTCAGGGTTCTAGAGAAAAGATTGTCAAATGGTGTGCCATGGCACACTGGTATGCTGCAAACATTTTAAAACATGCAATACTTGACTGTTTAGTTGGGGACACTGACCTCTTTTCCCTTAGATTACCAATTTAAAAAATGACAACAGCCAATGCAGCAATAGCTGTGAATGAATCAAAATTATACCTGTTTTTGTTGTCAGATCAAATATATATATATATATTTTTTGGGGGGGTGGAGGGGAGGGGAGGGTGTGCGCTTCAGATTTCTAGTAATTACTGTATGTGTGCCATGAGATGGAAAAGGCTGAAATTCTGCTCTGGAGACTATGACATGACACTCACCAGCACAGGGATTCCATTTTAAGAGTTTACCATCAATTTGGTTGTACAAGTACTGGTCACCAGACAAAAAGACATAGAGTATTAATGTGATTGTCATCCTCTACAGCACACCCCTCGCCCTGTCCTTTCCCCACCTGGCCCCTCTTTTCAGACCTGGGTTATCTCCAGTCTGCTTTGATATGCATAATCATTTAGGAATAAGAGATATGTTCAATCTCCTTTTTTTCAATACCCTCTAACTACTTCCCTTAGAGTTCAGCCAAAAGCATAGGCCCAAACCTTCACCCCTCTGCTGTGCTTCTCTGCCATTACAGAAGTAAATGGCATCAAAACCTGTATGAAAATGAAACTACTATGAAAATGAAAACGTGTCGCACCAACAATTTGCTGACCAAGAGTTAAGCACCAAAGTTTCAAATTACTCTAAGATTGTTACCTGTGACAGACCTGTTCTTGGTTAACTAGTCTGCATCATTTCATCCTGCTGATCGTATTTAAAGGAAAATCTTTTTGAGGCTTTTTTTTTTTTTTAGATATTCTGAGCCGGCCTGATGGTCTTAAAGTGTTTCTCTTAGTTTCCTTCAGTGACTGTACCCTGAGGACTCCAAACTGGGTGTTGTGAGTAGGGAAGGCTGTGATGCAGGAGAGACAAGAGATCTAAGGCACATTTTCTTAAAAAGCTGACTTTTAAATTTTATTTTAGAAAACAACCTAAAACAGTGCAGCACCCTTTTCCATATATAACAATGTTGGGGAGTCGTATTAAAAGTTCATGTTACTTTTTAAGAACACACAAGCTAAAAATGGGATTTATAGTTGTTCCTTCAACTTCCCCTCACCTGCTCATCAACACATCCTCCCCTCCCCCCAATGAAGCATTCACACTTGGCCTCATGGTACACATTGATGGAAAGCTTTGCACAGAACACCCATATTAAAAATATCCTATCTAATAAAAGGGCAACATGCAAATTTACCATACCACTGCCACACCCACAAGCCACACCTACCAGCCAATCAGGAGTGAGTATGCAAATTAACCCAACCAAGATGATGGTTAATTTGCATATGCAGGCATAGAACAAGGACTGAAGACAGCATAGAAGGAAGCCAAGCGCTGCAGAAGGGAGAGAACTACAGAGAAGCAAGCAAGCGGGGCTGAAGAGAAGTGGGGGAAGCAAGTAGGGCTGTGGAGACCACCCCAGGAAGCCCTATTCTTACAGGAATCTTCCTGCAACAGGCCTCTAATTTTTACATAATGGCTCAGTATATGCTGCATGTTCTGGTGATCCTGGTCAAGTCATTTAGCGTTTTTACTGTTCAGCAACCTCATTTCTCAAATGAAAAAAAATAGTATGATTCACAAAAATAAGTAAATCACTAAACTGTTATTAAAAGGTATGTTAAAAACACACACACACACACACACACACACACACACACACACAAAACCTCTTAGCAGCAGCCCACTGGTGTCCTACAAAGAAATATAAATTGGAAGGAAGATTTAGAGAAAATTTTTTTGTAGTTCAAAAAGCTGAGAACATTAAAAAATAAATAAATAAATAAAAACTGAATGAAAGGGGAAAAGAGCAGGATTAGCATCTCGCAGTTGCTGTCGGGCTTACATTGCACATTCTCATCTTCCTATCAGAAGACCGATGGCCATATATACACATGAAGATTGAATTTCCAAATGGCATGTGCTTATTTGTGGCATCATGTAAAATTCATGTATGCATGATCTAAGTTTACTTTAGAAGGCATGTAAAATCTACCTATAGTATGAGGAAATCAGTGAATGGTGTTAGATTTTGGCACAGAGATATTTAAATAAAGAATCACACCAGTGGTTTTAATCTTTTATGTACAGAGACTAACTAAACATCTGGACGTTTTACAGGGCAGGTATTAAAAATTGCTGAGTTAAAGAAGGTGGGCTCTTATTATTCAGCACACAAAATAAGACTGACACAGTAACATTTGGATAAGCTTTTTTTGTTGTTAATTAAAAAAAAAAAAGAAAAAAGAAAAAACTTGTGCTCCGAAGCAATTTAGGGTTTCTGTGTTTGTTGATATTACCTTTTAATGTGACAACCATGACACCATTTTCCGAAACAGACGGATTAATGTCATTTAAAAAAAATTGCTTCACCTAGACAGGTGTTTCCTGTGTATGTTTGACATGAAATTAAACATAGCTCCAGATGCTCTGTTTGCAGCAAAGCCAGTTAATTTTATTAGAACATTTAATCACCGATCAGCAGTGTAATAGAAGGGCGGCGAATGTGAAGCGGAGATTTAGCAGAACTTCCTAATGAATTGTGAATTAGTTTATACAGGGAGTCCGGGAGAACCACAATGCTGCTTATGTGAATCCCATAAATGGATTAATTGGAGTAAGAGATTTCCCTCGAATTCGGATACTGTTCATATTTAGAAGTTTCACTAGAATTGCAAAGGTGTGTGTGTGTGTGTGCGTGTTTTAAGCTGGCAGTGAAATAATTCTTCGGCTACTTAGCGTGAGTAGAATAATTTTTCCAAGCCCCACCTTAGTGGGGTTTTGTTGGCACTGCTCTTAGACATGAGCGAGCTCGGTTCCTCTTCCCATGCCTCCCTGGGCCTTCTTATGTCCCTGCTGCTCAGTGTGATGGCCCTGCCTCGTGCATACTCAAGAGGCAGCGGCTCAGGGTTTGGCAATGCCAGACTTAAACATCATTAGATGCCTAGTTATTTTTCCTCCAAGATGAGCTATAGATTTCCCATTAATTATAACATCAGGTTGATTCATCATTAATAAAATAAATCTCAGAGAACTGTCACTGATTTCTTGACTAAAATGAAAACAAATGAAGAAAAACCAGTTCCTGTCTTTGTTATAGTCTTATCAAATTTGTCTTCGTAGCAGCATGGTCATTCAGAGCCAGAGCAAAATATTCATAATTTTCTACTTTGAAATATTAGTGTGCCCATATGCACTAATAAAAACTTAAAGCCCTGCCATGATTGATGTTTTTTGTTGTCCCGTCACCTCATTGTATAGAAGTTTGTTTTAATGAGTTTCTCTAATGAATATTTTATGTTGCTACTTGGGTGAATGGCATATGGTAAATGCAAGGTAAATTACAGCTCTTTAAATAAATATTTTTCATAAATTATTTATTTTGTGATGCCTGTATTGGTAAGATGTCATGTCAGATAAAGATTGGAAAGTATTTACTGTAATACTTATTTGTAACATGAAGAAGTAAAATTTTTTAATTATTAACAAGCCTCCAATATGATCCATGAAACTCCTGGAAAAATTAGCATAAAGGCTATCACATTACAAATCTGTGTAGACTGTTTCCATTCTAAAACGCAAAAATAAGATAATCTCATAATATTTGTTTGTAAGAATTTTTATACAGTACTATGAAAATAAGGGGAAATCTATAAAAATAAAAAAGGGACCTTGGTAGGAACAAAAAAAAAAAATTTTAATATTGAGAGTTATTTAATCTCTGAGTTATATTTTTAAAAGCATGATATAATCATTTTAATTGAGTAACTGCACACTTTTCATGGTACTTCTAATTTGGGGATGTATATATTTGATTAATGGATTTTTCATCTAATAAATATTAATAGTATTTATTGACCATCTTTATTAACATTTTCTCATTAAACTCTCATGGTAAACATGAAAATGTGGCAATGTTATCCCTGCTTCTACATATAAGAAAATTGAGGCTCATATATCTATGAAGCAATAAAGATTTGAATACAGAATAGATTGGCTACAATGCCTGTTATCTTTCCAACTGATGAGGCCCCAAAATATGTCATCCCCTATAAACATATTTTAGATATAGACAAAACAAATATTTTCTATTCCTCTGCCATTTTTAACATTGCTAATAATAGTAACTGCTAAGACTTAGGGAGTGATTACACTGTGCCTGGTACTAAGGGCTCCACCTATATGAACTTACTGAATTTCCACAAGGATGCTAAGAGATTGGTACTATCAAGACCTCACTGTATAGATGACAAAAACTGAGGCACAGATTGTATAGGAACCTGCCTGAGGTCACACAGCTTGTAAGCAGCAGAACTAACCTTCAGACTCTGCTCTCAACACTTGAAACTCTACCATGTTATATTCATTCGTATGAGTGTGTTCCTATCCCCTGAAATTGCAGTCATCTTAAAATTATGAGTGTGCCATTCATTTGTGCAACCCCACAATGCAGAACATTGCTTAGAAAAATAGCAGATGTTCAGTAAATATTTGTTGAACTGAGCTGACTTACCAATGTCTGCTGCTGCCATACACATTCAAAATTGAATATTTTTAATGTTTTAATTCTAAAGAGGAAAAATGAGAAAATGCTAACTGAAATTTAACCATATAGAATTCTACCCTGTTCACCCCAACTTTAATTATTATTATTAGTAGTAGCAGTAGTAGCAGTAGTAGTAGTAATAGTAGTAGTGTATAGAGACACAACAATTCTTTGGGACAAAATAAAGAAAAGATGTATGTCTACTTGTGTTTTGGCTATACTCAGATCTCTATTTATGCACTAGGGGCCCAGTTCATGAATTTGTGCACCTTGAAAGGAACTGCAGGCTGCATGGCTGTGATGGGAACAGGGGTGGTCTCAGTCCATCCTCCACGTCCCTGCCTGGCCCCTCCTGCTGCAGCCCCCAACCCCCCTTTCTGCTGGCAGTCCCGCTCCTGCCACCACCTCAAGCACCTGCTGACAACGCGGAGCTATTGGGGCCGGTACCAGCAGCAGGTACAAATGGGGCCAGTGCTGTCAGTGGGTGTGAGCAGCAGCTGCTGCCCTGATTGCCCCTCAGGAGCAGGGAGAGGTGGAGAAGCCCTCAGGGGTGATTAGGGCCAGCAGCCGCTACTCACACCCGCTCACAGTGCTGAGCAATTGGACCAGCACCGGGTGCTGGCTGCGGGTGCGAGTGGTAGCTCTGACACTGACTGCAGATGCAAGCGGGGCTGGCAAAGGCATTGGGTGCAAACGGTGGCCGCCAACCCTGATTACCCCTCAGGATCAGGGGGAGGTGGAGAAGTCCTGAGTGGAGATCAGGGCAGGTAGCCTCTGCTCTCACCTGCTGAATGCGCCAAGTGATTGGGGCTGGTGCGTGGCACTAGGCAGTGGGTGTGAGCAGGGTCTGCACCTGCAGCAGGTGCAAGCACAGGGTGGGACAGAAGCACACGGGAGCAAAGATTTTCAGTAACCACCAGATGCTCTCCCTGATGACAGCAACCAGCACCTGCCTTGATCTGGTGCTCCCACTCACCTGCTCCACCATCCCACTGGGACTGATGCTCACCATGTTCCACACGCACTCCCTGGTGGTCAGCGCATGTCATAGCAACTGGTTGTTCAGTTGTTTTGCTGTTCATTCTGTATTTGCATATTAGGGATTTATATATAGAGATTTGTCCATTTAAACTAATTATATCCAGGCTGCCACTATTCCTTGAATATTTAAGGCTCTACATCAATATGTTGCACACACTAAGTTGGACACTGGATATAGAACCCGTGTTAACAATTTTACTAAATAAGATAAGAAGTCACGTGGTCTTTTAGTATAGTAGGCATGACACCAGCACATAAGCCACATTGTTAGGGTAATAGAACATAAAATCATTTCGTTAAAGTGGCCTGTAGAGTGAAACATCCTTATTAAGTTAGGCTGATGCATGTGAAGTAATTCATATCCAATTATTTTTTTACCCAGAACAAGGTCAGTTTCGTGTGGTTCAGCCTCCTGGGTAACAGGGTGACAACTTTCACACAATACCTGGATGGCCAGTTTCAGAGTACAGCAAACCATTCATGCTATGCTAAACCACACAAGGTCCAACTTAATTCCTGTTTAGCAATTCAAGAAGAAACATGATGGCTTTACAGTGGCTTCAGGGATATCTTTGCCCAACCTCTATTTTTTAAAACTATTCTTAGCATACAATCTAACACTTGCAGATAATGTTCACTCTAACGTTGTTTTGACTTCAGAAAATGGAACTTTAGATTATTATACAGATCTTTTAGTATCAGTAGATAGACTCCCTCCTGCAAAGTTAAAATTTTACCTTTTATTCTCTGCAAGTTCATTCAGAGAACCCCGTGTAAGCACCCATAATAAAAAATGCCACATAGTTTGCTGGCATGTTTTGGAACATATTGATTCAGAAACATCTAGATAAACAAAAAGAATTCATCCATATGTTATTGTTGCTGGTTTGTTTGTTTTTTTCCTTTCTGACAGATGGCATTTTGGAAGAATAAATTAAAACAAATGCCTTCTATCAGGAGTCGTTATATTTACATCCCAATTCTGGCTAGCGATATGAATGTAAAATGCTACTTAATTGAATTAGATTTAAAATAAAATTCAAGACAAACCACAACAGATTGTAATTGGTTATGAAAAGGGGGGAAGAAGCCAAGTGGAGGCTGCAGCATTTCAGGACCTGCTTTCCCTCTCTGCTCCATGGAAGTGTGCCAGGGTTTTCGGATGGACTGAAGCTGTAGCCCCTGGGGTGGATGGGGGGGGGGGGGGGGCAGGCCATGTTGGAAAAGCCACTGAGATTCTGCCTCTACTTCTCTGGAGACGACTTTGCAAAAACAGCGCAGACTTCATTGCCATATGTTGCCAGAGGTATTAGATTTTTATTTCCTGTCACTTTTTATTGTTTTTTTGGTGATTGGATCCAGAGGAATATAGACATGAATGTAGGATTAGCAAAACAATGGATATTTGCATATTATCTGAGCTGTGCTTAAGAGGCTGGACATTTGTTTTGAATGACTTGAGGATGTTGTAAAGTGGCAGGGATTTCTGGGAACTGGCTTGGACTTATTGGTACCATTTCACACCAGTAGATAAGAATGAACACCAAGAGTAGCAGGGGGAGGACAAATACAGGAGCAAAGGCTTGGAGAGCAGAGACTAGACTAACCATACCTGATCTCTCACCTCGCATCCTGTTCTTCCTTCTCACACCATAACCTGTCCTTTCTTCCTCGCCACCTTTGAGAGCTGAGGGGAACGAGCTGGCAGACTGCCGAGAACACGGGCAGAAGGCACAGCTGTGTGCCATGAAGAGCCCACCAGTGCTTCCCTGTGGAAGGCCAAGGTCAGATCCGAGCCCGTTGTGGGCCTGTGGCTGGATGTAGGGATTCAGGAGCAGGCAGAGAAGAAGAATTGCAATGAATGCTTTCTCTATAAGAACTATAGGAATGAGTATATTAATGCTAGGTGGACAAGACTCAAGTTTCAGAAATTGGAAACAGTTGTTTATCCCATGGAATCACAGACTAGGGATCTCAAAGGAAGTGCTTAAGTTAAGGTGCTTAATACCAAAGAAAAGTGACTTTCTGAGTCACCCACATTTACAAAGGAAAGATTATTTGTCGACATTCCTGAACTAATATCATAGAATTGATTCATATATACATTTTTAAAAATTTATCAGAAAATGTATATTCTACTTTGGCCAAATTCATGACACACCGAAAGATACTCTACTTTATAAATAGAAAACCCTAATTTAATACGTTTTCTCTCTTTCAAAAGCAACCCTAGACAAGCAAGTGGTGAGCCTTAGGGCGGGGAAGAGGTGGGAAGGGATGTAAATCAAAGTACTTTGACAATCACTGTCTTCAGACCTTCTAAATTACAGTGGTAACTCACTTGATGGGAGGAGGAAGCAGTATCAAAAACACCTGGCAACTCTTTTCAAATTATAGGCATGTCATAATTTCCCCTACCCTCCCACACCATTCCTGTAGGAAACTACTATTAATAAAAAGTATGTTGCTTCACTCAGGAGTTTGGGGTGTGTGTGTGTGTGTATGTGTGTGTGTGTGTGTGTGTGTGTGTGTGTAGAGGCAGAGTTAGGTGTTGACAAACCCTAGGAGATGATACTGAAATTCCAAACACTGTGATTTACAGGAAAAGCCGTCTTATAAATTGGACTCTAATGTAGGGTTTCTCAATGGTGGCACTACTGATATTTTAGATCAATAGTTCTTCATTGTGATTGACTGTTCTATGTAGTGTAGGATATTTTGCAGCATCCCAGTCTTCTATCCATTAGATATTAATACCTACCCAGCTTCTACCCCACCCAGTCAATATAATTAAGAATGTCTCCAGACGTTGCCGAATGTCCCCTGGGTGGGTGGCAGAGATCACACCCTTTGTGTGGGAACAGATCCCTTATTGAAAATACAGGTGTGTGAGACGTCAACAGAGAGAGGAATGTTGATTTGAGCCCAGCAGGAGACATCTTTATAAAATATACATTATGGCAATTGGAAATCCAGGTAACAGTTGGGATGTCAGATTCAGGAATGAAGAACTCTTTCTACAGGAAGCCACATATTTTGTCAGAACTGGAAAAAATCAAACAAATGTAGCTGCTTTAGTCCTACTCTGGGAGAAAAGTACTAACTTCAGGACATAAAGTTTGCTCTCGTGCATGAGAGCAGTACCCACTTTTCTCTGAAGAATGGATTCATTGTCAATTAGAAAACAAAAATTGTAAGTCCTCTTTCCCAACAAGATAGGCCTTGTGAAGATGTATATGACCCTTTGTGTGGGAACAGATCCCTTATTGAAAACAGATTTGCTCTCGAAAGACACTGGGTCACGGTGCATTTTTGATGTACCAGCTTTGTGAGCGTGGTCTGCCAGTGCCCTGAACGGCCTGCATCCTTTGCATACTTTCCTTACATTCACCAGGACAAAATGAATTAATTGCGAACAGACCATTTGTGAAAGAAAAAGTATGTTACTTTTTCCAAAAGTATTAAATTTGGAAAATATAAAATTGAAATAATGCACACCTTAACAGTAAATTACTAGAATTTTCACCATCTGTTAGATTGGAAAAATGCCATATTTCACTGAAATTAAGGTGTTAACAATTACAAAACACAGCCATGATTTAATGTATTGTGGAGAATGTAAAAATGCTACCAATTCAACTATTACATGTCATTGATTATAAAACATTCAAATTTCAGAGCTGCTAAAAAAGGGGAGGGGGAATGCATCTAAGAATCAATGAAATCTACACTTATAAAACTGATATAGTCCAATGTTGCAAGAGGATGGAGAATAGACATTCTCCTACAATATAGGTGACATTATAAATTGGCATAGATTTGGAAAATAAATTTCACAGAAGAATCAAAGTAATCCATTTATTCTTTGATCAAGCTATACAATTTCCAGAAATCTATCCTACAAAATACAAAATAAGAGTGTAAAGATATATATACAAATATATCTAACGAAATATCATAAAAATGGATTAAAAATTAAGAACTGTTTCAATGTCCACCAATAGGTGAAGGGATACGTAAATTTTAACATAAAACTAGAATTTCAAGTAGTCATTGAAAAAATAAGGAGGCTTCATATATATTTCTTTACAACATGTTAATGATATTAAGTATCATTAGGTACAGAATGGGGATCTCGCATAATCCCATTTTTCCTATAAAGACATTTTTAAAAAAATATATTTTATTGATTTTTTACAGAGAGGAAGGAAGAGAGATAGAGAGCCAGAAATGTCGATGAGAGAGAAACATTGACCAGCCACCTCCTGCACACCCCCCACCGGGGATGTGCCCGCAACCAGCATACATGCCCTTGACCAGAATCGAAACTGGGACCTTTCAGTCCGCAGACCAATGCTCTATCACTGAGCCAAACCGGTTTCGGCTAAAGACATTGTTTTAAGTTACAGAGCATTTCCCAGCAGTGTGACAACCCCCCCTCCCTGAAGGCGGGTGGAATAACTCACTTCCTATGTGCCCGGTACTGGTTTAAACATTTCCCATGTATTAACTTGTTTAACCCTTGGGCCAGTGGGTAGGCTTGTGATCATTGCCATTTTGAAGATGAGGAAATAGAAGCCCTACCTGAAATCAGAGTACCCCATCCCAGGTGATTAAAAAAAAAAAAAGTTTGAGATGTGGGACAAGGAGAGCAGGCCCTATTCCAGCCTAGAATGGCTCCCAGTCTGTGGAGAGTATGACTCATCATCTAAGGAAGAAATCCTGATCCTTGGTAGGTGGCAAGGATTCAGAAAGCATGTTGAATGTGTGGTTGCCAAGGCCCAGATTCATTCTGAACCCCAAGGGAAGTACAAGATTTGGGAGACTCAGCTAATATCTGAACAACTAGACTTAGTTTATGTCTTAGGGTAAGTGTGAAGAATCATCTTAGTGCCTCCTTTGGTGACTGAGGGGAGATGACCTCATCTGTCAGTATAGATGCTCTTACGGCCCTGGAATGGCCCAGAGCCCTGGGGCTGCAGGGTAGGGAGAGGAGGAGAGTCCATTTACCTTCTTAAAAGTGTGTTTTAATTCAAGCTCCTGATTGTATTGTTTTAATCATTTCAGCTATATTATTAGCAAGTCAAGACCCCTTGCATTTATTTAGCACCTTCATTAATCTTCCAACACTCCTTCAAGCTATGATTTCTTATTCCCATGTAAATGTCCAGAGAAGTGAAAACCACATAGCTAGTAACATGCAGTAGCTGTAGTCAAACTTTGTCCACATGGTCCCAAAGTCAGGACTTCTAGACAAAACAAGGTGACCTGACAGTGCTAATGCAATGTCTCACCTGGGCCCCTGGTGATAGCTCAGTCAACCAATATCTAGATCACCGAGGTCCCATATTAGCACAGATTTCAAGCCTCATTTCAGAACTGCTGAATCAATCTTCTTGGGAGAGAGGTTCATAATCACTGTTTACAGCAAGCAGCTCAGGCATGAACTATTAACATGGTGAAAACTTCCCGACAAATGGCACCCTTTTCTCATGGTTTACACACTTCAATGGTATACATAATGATACATGCCGCATTCCACATATACACTTAAAATTATGACTATTCCACGTTATGTCTACCTAGCTATATACAGTTAATTATAGGTATATAAAACAATACATCTAATTACATTTTTTAACCAGAAGTATAACATCTGTATTTTTTAGTTAATAAAAAAAAATATTGGACAAAATAATATGTCAGGAAAAATGGAGCTCATATTTTTAAGTGGAAATATATATATTTTTTAATACTGCTTTACGTCTGCTAATGATAGACCAGGGAAATACAGAGCTGATTTAATATTGTGATTTAACCAGAGCTTGGTCATTTGATTATCTTTATTTCTACCATTCAGTTAGAACACAATTAATAAACACACAAATAATACTTTTTTAAAGCATCTGTAACCCCCTGAAATGCATCCGATGCTTCGGCAAACACCAAATTTCTTCTCTAGAATGCCATCTGCTATGCTGCCCAGCTAAGCACTGTGTGTTACTTCAGCGGTGCAACCGCCCCTCGAGTCTGTGGCCGAGCTTCGTGTGTATGAAATGGAAAGTATCACTGAAAATTAGATAATTGTAGTGAGTGGCCATAAATTGTGCTTTTTCTAAAAAAAATAAATAAAAACACACCTTATTTTTTAAATGTATTTTGAGCCCAACAGTTCCCTTTAATGCCTCTGGACAGTATTTTCAGAACTCATTTGTTTGAGGGGTTTTTAATCTGAGGACATTGAAAAGTTACACCCGCTGTGCTGTCGTCAATCACGCCAGGAAGGGAAAAAACGGTGGCGTGATTTGTTATCTGTTATTCCCCTGGCGTTGGTGACTGTCTCCCGGTGCCGGCTCCGTCCTTAGGGCCATCACTTATAGGGACCACTGTCTGTCAAAACCACAGCCAACTTTCAGGGCTGCCTTTGTCAGCGCAGACAAATGAGTGTGACCTTTAACAATAAAATAGGCACCTACTGAGAAAGATGAAACGGCAGCTGAAATTAAGAACACCATATAGCCATTTGAAACACTTGAGAAAAGTTAGGAGTTGAACTCAAACTTAATTATGAGAGTAAATGTGGGTAGACGTTGTCAATAATGAAACAGACGTGGTCAGAGGTATCGATTTGCTGCCTGAAGTAAAACTCCATCCAGGAATGATCCTACCTTTCATTAATAATGAATGCTATCGACGGGGCTTATTTTAAAGGTGGGGGAGGGGTTAAATGAAGAGAGCGAAGGGCTTATCAGGTGATATTTTCTCCGTGGGTGCAGCGATATACCATTTGTTTATGAATATTCTAGAAGGGCAAGGGGGAAAAAAATAAGAACACACGAAACCTTTGATTTACACTAATAGCTCCTGCAAACAATTTGCAGCCAAGTACCTCTGCCCGGGTAGGTATTGGCTGTGAACTGGCCATTGATATTTTGTCGTGTTTCAAGGCTCAGTGTAAGCTTGCCAGGCATCCCATCGTAGAGACCACAGCACTGTTTGTGGTTTGAAAGGCTCTTGTAACCCAACCTGGCAAGTGGTCAGTGGAGACTACGTTTTATAGAGAACACAAATCAATCTTATTGAGCACTTTTCAGGGAGCGTAATATTCTGCCTGTGACAATAATGAAATTAGTCTATGGATTTTGTTTCCATATTGAAATGCCATCTGAATATTTAATGAAGCACAGTACTTCATAAGTATGCATATTTGTGTGGTTTTTACAAAAATAATGCCATTGCTTCTTATAGATAAATCAGAGAGCATAATTTCAGAAAGTCCCGTCTTCAAAATCCATTAACTCTATCTCAAACAAATATATTTGTTCATTCAGCCATATCTGTTTGAGATAGTTAAAGAGTTAATGGATTTCTCACCTAGAATTCTGTCATCTCTCACATGGTATACATTTGGGTTACTCACCTCTATTTCCAGCTCTCCTTCACTTTATAGGCAGAAGTGGTCATCTAACTTCCCTAACCCCTTGGTATTCTTTGGCCAGTGAAATAGGAATGAAATCATCATTTCCAGGTGAATACATTTATTTACTCATTGAGATTACAAGGTGTCGCTTCCCATGCCATGCAAACGAAGGAGAAAAACTTGTATTGAGATATTGGGAAACTGGGATCACTATAGAGGAAAGACAGAGCTGTGAAGACAAAAACACATGATATTTAATCAAACTTACTGAGATTTGTGGGGTTGTTCGTTACCACAGCATAGTCTTGCTTATTATGACTAATATAGTCCGTGTTTTTATGTCCAGTTTATCAAAACACAATGTTATCATGACTTTTATGATGATTCATACAGGCATTTATGGAGGTAAGAGCATTTTAGATCCTGTGTATAACTTTTCTAACTTCTCTGACAGCCATGTGCCCAGCACCATTTATCTGTGTATATTTATGAGTTTAACTTGAGTTGGTTTGCCCCATGACTCTTCCAGCCCAAAATAAAACCATAATACCTTTCAAAAAGAAAAGATCTAAGGTCTGGGTTCTAATCCTAGAATTGGCAATCGCTGCACCTGTAATAAGTCCAGGGTTCACAGTTTCACCTCTCGTACAGAGGTGTACAGCCTCAAAGGGACACAGAATTTTTTTATAATCAAAAGCCTGCACCAAGGTAAAGGCACAAGCTTTTAATGGGTTTGGAGTTTCCATTGTAACCTCCCTCTGAAGCGGTTATTCTTTCAGCGCAGGGTTAAAAAGCTCGGACAAAGCACCGCAGGGAACATTGGATTGCCCTCACCTATATTGTAACCAGCATGGGATAGATAAATACAGTCTCATTCTCTCATGTCCCCTGACTGCCTCTGGGAACACTAAATTTTAAGAGAGAAAAAACATGAATCCTGCATTTCAAGAGAGGTAGAACTAAGCCATTGTTAACTCCTCTTAAAAAGCAGATTCAGTGGCCAGTTCAGTTTGCCCCGAGACACCTAGAGCTGCATAAAGTACTTGTGAGAGTGAAAATCCCCCGGGAACCCAATCCCGGTGTTTAAACCTCAGCGTGACTAGTGGAGGTCCTAGCAGGGTGCGCTTTTACATGTGGCTGTAAGAAGATTCAAAACTCACCGTATGCAGCCAGGGACACTATTTCTATTAACCTATAGCTAACAGCCATCTTCCTTAAAATGAGTAATCTAAACATCAAACATTACATAAATTCTGTGAAAGCACAGGAAAAATCCTGATGAGCATCTGAAAATCAAGAGCCTGAACATTATATGTCAGACAATGTAATAGCAACAAATATGATAGATTTAAGTGTTTTTAAATCAGTAGGTTATGTCTTTCTAGCCAATGTTGCATAATAGGAATTCTCCAAATTTATTTTAATCTGTATTGATATTTGCTATTGACTAGATCATTGATTTCTAATAAATAGTTTCCTCTGGTGCTTTATAAATAGCTACTAATAGCTATTTAACAGCATAAAATAGTTCAGGATTTACTCTGTATGTGTTATATTATGTTAGTGAACATCATGTTCTAACTAATAAATGCACAGGTTATTTATTTATTTTTAAGAATACATGTCTAAAGGTACCCAAATTTCATGCTGAAACCAGTTTGGCTCAGTGGATAGAGCGTCGGCCTGCGGACTGAAAGGTCCCAGGTTCCATTCCGGTCAAGGGCATGTACCTTGGTTGCAGGCACATCTCCAGTAGGGGGTGTGCAAGAGGCAGCTGATCAATGATTCTCTCTCATCGATGTTTCTAACTCTCTCTGTCCCTCTCTCTTCCTCTCTGTAAAAAAAAAAAAAATCAATAAAATATATCTTAAAGGTACCCGGATTTCAAACACGTGAGTTATTTTGCATGAAAAGTAAAAAGACTCAAGCATCCTTTCAAGGGTTGCACTTAATTCTTCATGTTTTTAAGCATGTATTTGCACAACCTAACAACTGCTTTACTAGAAATTACTGGGAAATCCACATTTAACTCAATATCATAAAGCAACGTGTTGTCACCCTGCTTTAAAGTACGTTTTACACGTAGCACCTTGATTGCCATGTGACAGTAACGGGTCAGGCATGAGATCTTTTAGATACTATTAAAAATTTTCAGGTCAAGTAAAGGTGGCAGGAAAATAGCCATCACAGGGTCTTCCTTGTATATAATAGGACCGGAAATAAACTTGTATCCCTACCAGTGTGTCCAGACCTGACTGAGAGCTAACGGGTGAGTTTCCCTATTGACTTTCACGTGTAAGCTAAGAGGCAAAATAACCCCAGCTCATTAAAGGTGCCTGTGCGGTGGAGGACTGGGCACCTTTTACTTATCTTCTGTAAATAAAATCAGCTGGGCCTGAGACGTGTGGTGAGGTGGTTAATGAAGAAACAGCACAACTAGAAGTCCATGCTCCATGTACACCACTTTCTCAAGGATTCATGGCCCTGCCCATCTATTTTTACACCTTCACATTCCCAGCCTGCAGAAGAGAGGCTTACTTTGATCATGGTGATCATGGCAGTGGCACATTGCTTTACTTTCTTTTTTCTTTTTCTTTTTTTTTAAATATATTTTATTTATTTTTCACAGAGAGGAAGAGAGAGATAGAGAGTTAGAAACATCGATGAGAGAGAATCATCAATCAGCTGCCTCTTGCACACCCCCTACTGGGGATGTGCCCGCAACCAAGGTACGTGCCCTTGCCCGGAATCGAACCCGGGACCTTTCAGTCCGCAGGCCGATGCTCTATCCACTGAGCCAAACCGGTCCTGACCATTGCTTTACTTTCTAACAGTAGCACCACCTCCGACATTTAGTACGTGAGTCCTGAATGTTGCTTTTGAAAACAATCTTGTGTGAAGAGAACATTTATGAAGATTTCATGAACAGCAATGTTTCAGAGTCTGTGTGTGGGAAGAATCTACCTTTTCACATGTAGCCATTGAGTAGACAAGATTTTCGTTCTGATTTTTATAATTTGATATCAAAAACAAACAAACGGAACCCCTACATTCATATAAAATGAATGATGGAGACCATTTCCAACAAATGCCACACTCAAGGAATACTTTCTTATTCCTAACATGTTTCAACATTTTTTTCCCTATGTCATAAGGTTATTCATCACTGTCTCCATTTCATAGGAGCTTCTTTTTACAAATCATACGCTTTGCGTCACATGCATCAAAAAGAGAAGATGCTGGGTGATTAGGTGAGGAAATAGTATGTGAAACAATATTTAAGTGAAAGAATATGAGATAACTGAGTACAATAAGAGCTCATAACACAAATTACTGTGATTTTATTTTTATTTATTTTTTTTAATTTCTTTATTGATTAAGGTATTACATATGTGTCCTCATCTCCCCATTACCCCCATCTTCCCCACACGCTCAAGCCCTTACCCCCTGTTGTCTGTGTCCATTGGTTAGGCCTATATGCATGCATACAAGTCCTTTGGTTGATCTCTCTCCCTTATCTCCACCCTCCCTTACCTTCCCTCTGAGGTTTAAGGTCTGATCGATGCTTCTTTGTCTCTGTTTTTGTTCATCGGTTTATGTTGTTCATTATATTCCACAAATGAGTGAGATCATGTGATACTTATCTTTCTCTGACTAGCTTATTTCACTTATCATAATACTCTCTAGTTCCATCCATGCTGGTTGGTTGCAAATGGTAAGAATTCCTTTTTTTTTTTTTTTTAACCACAGCATAGTATTCCATTGTGTAGATGTGCCATAGTTTTTTTAATCCACTCATCTGCTGATGAATACTTAGGCTGTTTCCAAATCTTAGCTATTGTAAATCATTCTACTATGAACATAGGGGTGCATATGTCCTTTTTGATTCGTGTTTCTTATTTCTTGGGATATATTCCTAGAAGTGGTATTACTGGGTCAAATGAGAGTTTCATTTTTAGTTTTTTGAGGAAACTCCATACTGTTCTCCACAGTGGCTGCACCAGTCTGCATTTCCACCAGCAGTGCAAAAAGGGTTCCTTTTTCTCAGCATCCTCAACAACACTTATCATTTGTTTATTCGTTGATGATAGCCATTCTGACAAGTGTGAGAAGATACCACATTGTTGTTTTGATTTGCATCTCTTGGATAATGGTGACTGAGCATGTTTTCATATGTTTCTTGGCCTTCCTTCTGTCTCCTTTCCAAAAGATTCTGTTTAGGTCCATTGTCCATTTTTTGATTGGGTTGTTTATCTTCCTTTTGTTAAGTTGTATGAGTGCCCAGTAAATGTTGGAGATTAAACCCTCATCAGAGATAACATTGGCAAATATGTTCTCCCATGCAGTGGGCTTTCTTATTGTTTTGTTGATGATTTCCTTTGCTGTGCAAAAGCTTTTTATTTTGATGTAGTCCTATCTATTTATTTTCTCTTTAGCTTCCATTGCCCTAGAAGCAGTATCAGTGAAGAATTCTTTTGGCATATGTCTGAGATTTTGCTGCTTGTGGATTCCTCTACTATTTTTATGGTTTCCCATCTTATGTTTAAGTCATGTATCCATTTTGAGTTTATTTTTGTGTATGGTGTAAGTTGGTGATCTAGTTTCATTTTTTTGCATGTGTCTGTCCAATTCTTTCAACACCATTTATTGAAGATAAAAATGCTTTTTCTGTGTCAATTGATATGACTATGTGATTTTTATCTCTCAGTTTGTTTATGTGATGTATCAAGTTTATTGATTTGTGGATATTATACCATCCTTGCATCGCCGGGATAAATCCTACTTGGTCATAGTGTTTGATCTTTCTGATGTAGTGCTGGATTCGATTTACTGGAATTTTGTTGAGGATTTTGGAATCTATGTTTATGAGGGATATTGGTCTATGATTCTCTTTCATTGTGTTGTTTTTATCTGGTTTTGGTATTAGGGTAATGCTGGCTTCATAGAATGAGCTTGGGAGTGTTCCTTCCTCTTGAATTTTTTGGAATAGTGTAAGGAGGATGTTTTAGTTCTTTGAATATTTGGTATAACTCCCCCATGAAACCCTCTAGCCCCAGGCTTCTGTTTGCTGGGAGCTTTTTGCTGACTGCTTCAATTTCTTCCATGGTTACTACTTTGAATTTTTTAAAAAGACATTTCAAAGTTAAAATTTCTTTTTGTGTCTCTCACGTCAGATTGTCCTCTTTAGAAAACAATATCTATTTTATTGTTTAAGCTCAAGATGCCTGGCAAGAAAGGATTTTAATAATAATGATTTGTTTTTTCCTATATACGAAAACTTCTTTTAAGAGACGGTTGGCCTCTGTAACCTTGTATTTTCCATTTCCATTTCTTTTTCTGGTCATCTATCTTTCCAGTATCCTGTCTTCTTCCCATTCTACCTCACTCTCACATCAGTGCCCAGTCTACCTCTACACAAAGCATGTCAAACTCGAAACCCATGGGCCTCATGCGGCCCACAACAAATATTTTTGCTGCCCAGCCAATATAACAGTATGTAAGAAATGTTTTAATAAAAATTTTGTAACTTAATTTTTATAATATCCTGTTATACATAATTATTAATAATGAACTACAATGTTCGCTAATGATTGATTACTGTAATCATGTTGCATTCATTTCCCTTAGATGCCTTATGCAGGCACACTATTTCCACTAATACCAGCAGCAAATATTTTAGCAGCTGATTGCTACCTCATTAGTCTTGGACTGATTTGTTTGATGTGCACAACAGGAAAAATTTCGCTTTCAGAGAACAAGAAAAATAGGTTTATTTGCATTACGGTTATTAATTTCTGCAGTTATTCAGTGTCTGGTAAGTTAATGTTCAAGACAAAAATATTAACTTTTACTAAATGTTCTATTATTTTATGTTAATGATTACTCATTTATTTCAGTGCTTTGTATTCAGCATGCCTCTATTGAAATTTGGTTTCATATGAAAATTGAAGCTTTTGGGTTTTTTGGTTTTTTTGTGGGCCACATAAACTTAAACCTTGTTTATTTGGCCCGTGTTAGCCTTTGAGTTTGGCATGCTTGCTCCTAAACTAATAAGAGATTACTATAAAATTAGGTGTGAATAAATATGTTAAAAGGCATGGACAATCCTAACTCAGAAAAATAAGTTATGCCATGGAAATGTAAGTAAAAAAAGATTTTCAAAAAAATACCAACTATAGAAGCCGCATATATAGATTAAAACAATATGAGGTAAAAATTTAACTTTTTCTAATATTAAGTATTGCCTTTCTCCTTTTTATTTTTACCTTTTTCAAAATTGTAACCTGATCCTCATTTCTGTAATTGCTAACAGGAAGTGTCTTCACACATCACCAGGGCCCCGTTCTGAAAGGAACCTCCGCTGAGGCGTATGGCACACTCTTTGGGAGTGAGTCCCGTGTGAGTCTCAGGGAGAAAGCCCATGGTCTCTCCTGTCAGGGCCGAGTACCTGAGTAGGCACTGAGGCTTGAGGTAAAGAACACTGTCCATCGAACACTGTAATGTTAGGAAGTTAATGTCTGGTGCTTACGGATGGATGATTTTTAAATACCCTCATGTTCTAACCCTTCTA
Source organism: Pipistrellus kuhlii (assembly GCF_014108245.1). Classification (NCBI taxonomy): domain Eukaryota; kingdom Metazoa; phylum Chordata; class Mammalia; order Chiroptera; family Vespertilionidae; genus Pipistrellus; species Pipistrellus kuhlii. The sequence goes on from NW_023425449.1 coordinate 36,973,642, forward strand.
GTCAACAACCAATGCTTTAAAAATCATGGAATCTGAAAGCTCGAGGAAACCTTCCAGGTCATCTTTACTATGTTAGTGAAATACAGAAAAAAGACCCAGAAGGCATAATGGGACCATCCCTATGACCATCAGATAGTGCCTGGCTCAGTCTTCCTAACCAGCAGATGGAATGGGTCAGACAATGAAACAAATAACATTATTTATTTTAAGAACAGACACGTTGCTTTATGTGCCACGAAAATACTGATCAGGATAGAAGTCACAGTTACCGTTTTTTAATTGAAAAAGAAATACAGGAAATTTTGGTACATGTGAACTACTCATTACAGGAAAACTCTTAAAGAAGTATTCCAAGTCTTTATCCTCTTCTTCCCAGGTCCTACCTAGCAACTACAACTGGCAGCAAATAATATTAATCTCTTCCTGTCATGTATCTCTGGCAAGTTTTAAATCTTAAGTTGGACCCTATACTTGGTTAGGAAGATAAAAGCTATTAAGTATTAGCCTAAATAATATAGACAAAATGAGAACTAGAGACCAGAGCCACCTGCTTCGTATTGCAAACAGCCTCAAAGGATTGTGAATGCTCCCTTGGTTTTGAAACGCCAATGATTTTGCACTAGGACTTGGAAAAAGAACAAAACCTTCTCAGCCCCTGTATTGACTTCAGAATACTATTATAATTAAACCTGTGCTGTAAAACTTGCCACTGGGGATTTGTTAATGACTCGGATTAACAAGAAGGAGCTAGTTCCTTTCGTCCCTCAGACTCCTCCGACAAGCTACAGATTTGCATGAAAGCGAAGCACTAGTCATCTCTGGAATTATTTCATTTTAGTGCATTTCATGAACCCTTCTCCTTTCCAAATAGGATTTAAGTCATTCCTTAATAGAGAAGCAGTTTTTAGACATTTAGGTGAGGGGAGGAGGTGATAGAGTGCATCTAGGAACTGATGACATACATATTGGCACACTTACACTATCTAGAATTTTTAAAAGTTCATCATTTTCTGAAACTCATCCATTAACTACATATTAGTGACAAAAACTATTTCTGAAATCTTCCTACAGCATTAAATGATTTACATGAATTTATTGAATTAAATTAATGAAACAATATGTGTAAGATGTTTACACAGAGTTTGACATATAGGGCTCAATTAAGAATAACTTATATTACAGTTATTAGCACACTATTTTCCTTAAAGGGTAAAAGAAAACAATTTCCAATAAAATACAAGAAATTTATTGGAACAGCTGAAAACAAAGGCATATGCCTTCCCAGCAATAAACATACTGTTGCTTTTTAAACCAAATACTCATGAATAATAATAACAACATTTATTGAGTTCTTATGGTGTGCTGGACTTCATTCTTACAGCAAGTTGTAACATAAATATCTCCATTTTATAGTAAAGTAAACTAAACCACAATTTACTCCCAAAAGTCTACTGATAATATACTGGAGACCTATATTGAAGTATGTACAAATCTAAAATAATCATCTTTACTCAAAATGTGTTTTCCAATGATCCTACCAGAGCTTTTCAAATTTCATCATCTTCAGATAAAAGGACTGAAACCAGCGAGTGTTCCAGTCTCCCTGCACCCCATGTTGGGGATGTGGGGGGGTTGCAAAAAGTGGTTTAAGAGTAAGACCTTGAGTATCAGTGTCCTTAGTTTGAACCTCATCCCTGGGGCTTACAAACTCCGGGGATGTGAGCAGATTGTTCATCTGCTCAGATTCCAGTTTCCACTTATGAAATATACACCCACATGAAAGAGTTTAAATATAAGACTAAAACTGATAAAACATGTAAAGCTTTTAAGTGTGGTGCACAGTAAATGCTCAATGAGATATAATCTTATTGCTACGCATCCATTCTCCAACATATCTCAGAGACATTTCTTTTCCTCCTTGCCATTGCTACATTCAGTTTTATCCTAAATTATTGTTATACTAATCCAGCAGGAGATTATTTTGTACTTGGAGCTTTGAGGTCTTGCTCAGTGTCTAGATCGCCTGGGGCAAAGTTGCTTTAACAGGATATGATCAGGTCCTAGTCTGCTTTGCCTTACAGCCATGTGGGATTTTTCTCCCAGTCTCTGCTACAATCACAAGATCACTCACGAGTACTGAGCAAGAATGTTCTAAGTTATTTTCTATATGACATTTCATTTAGTTCTGTCCATGTCACAAATGGCTAGATCTCATTCTTTTTTATAGCTGAATAATAATAATACACACACACACACACACACACACACACACACACACACACACATTAGAAGCCTGATACATGAAATTCATGCAAGGGACTCAGCCCCTGCCACCACAGTGGCCAGCTCTACCTCAGCCTCCACAGCTGTGGCTTTGTCTGGAAAGTCATTCCTTCTAATTAGCATACTATGCTTTTATTATTATAGATAATATTCCATTAAATGCATAATGCCTTAACTTCTTTGTCTAGTCACCTGTCAATAAACACTAGTGATTCAGTGAACACAGGAGGGCATATATCTTTTCAAATCAGTGCTTTTGTTTTCTTTGGATAAATACCTAGAAGTGGAATTGAGTTGTCTGGTAGTTCCATTTTCAATTTTTAAGAATCCTTCATGATGTTTTCCACAGTGGCTGTGCCAATTTATGATTCCACCAATACTCAAGAATGTTCCCTTTTTCCACATCCTTATCAACACTTATTCTTTGCTGTCCTTTTGATAATAGCTTCTGTAAGAGTTGTGAGGCCATAGTTCATTATGCTTTTGATTTAAATTTCCCCGATGACTAATGATGTTGAGCATCTTTTCATGTGTCTGTTGGCCATCTATATATCTTCTCTGGAGAAATGTCTGTTGAGGTTTTCTTCCCATTTTTTAATGTTATACGTCAATTACACTTTAATTTTTTTAAATAGTTCAAATTGGACATCCTTCACTGGGATGGTGCAAGATGAATAGAAATAGGTGGCAGGTAGAAGAGTGAATCCCAGGAGGAAGAAAGGGCTCCTGCACCGCCCAGTTCTCCCAGGCCCAGCCTTTTGTTCTTGCTTCCCAGAGAAATAGCTCCTTAAAACAACACCTAGATGTGCTCATCTGCCTTTGCGCTGTCCCTGGACCTCTCTAATGCCCTTACTTATTCAGAATGCTATTTACTTGTGAGTTTATGTATGCATTTATTTAGCATCTTCCCAGTGCTAGGGATCAATGACAGGGTCTGAGCACTCATGCAAGTGGATAGACAAGCATCTGGACAATTAATGTTACACAATGAGACAGCACAAGAACAAAATGGAGGGGCATCATGAGGAAGGAACAATGAACTGGAGGGTGGTGGAGGGTCTGTAACATACTATTACGTTAGTGCTTACTCAATGAGTAAATGGATGAATAAATAAATTGGGTTTAGACTTAATTTGGGGAAGGCATGGTAGGATTTGTTTTAAATGAACAGAGCAAACCAAGTAGGGATGAATATTTGGGGTAAGGCAAGTTGATGATGGAAAATATCCCACCCCTCACCCTCTCCCTCAGAAGTGTCTATGGTAGACACCATTCAGCAGTTCTCTGACAATTACTATTAATGAGACTAGTTATTTTTTCTTCAGCACACAAACACCGAACTCGGTGCTCTGCATATAGTAATAACTTCAGAATAGGTATTTGTCATCCCATTTTAGATGTAGTTTGTAAACTATGGTTTAGTGACATCCTCAACCCACAGTCAGCTCCAGAGCAGATATCTCTTAGCAGATGGGCTGAACTTCTGTTCCTTATGTACCGAGGGGGATCCTCCACTTGGCTCAGCCAGCCAGATATCAGAGATGAAACGTGCACTTCCACTCCACAAACACAGAAGAAAGATCCAGTGGCATCAAATTTCCACAGACATGTACTCTCTCTGGCAGAATTGGACAAATAGCCCCATCTGCATTAAAAACACAAAAATTCTGTTTCAGGAAGATATTTAAATCTGTGCCCCATCCCCACCGGCCACCCGAAACAAAATTGAGGCTGTCATTTATTGTCTTTGACAAAAATTTTTATCTTCCATTGGAAAACAAATCATAAACTGCAGTCAGTTCCGCCTTCATGCCACAGACATCATACCTGTTCTCCACAAGATGGACATGTGGAAAATTGTGCAGTGGGACTTCCTTCATAAAGGCAACCTAACAACTATGTATAGGTTCATCCACAATCCCATCAAAGGAGGGTTCTCCCTACAGAACTGGGAACCTAAACGGCCTGACAGTGATTCTTTCCAAGTCCCAGAGAGGAAGAAGCTGCAGACGATTAGGGAAGTCGAGCAGGTAGGACGGTGAAGTGCTTAATCAGTGGCCAAGCAATCAATAAACACCAACAGGTCAAATCAGTTAAATTGAATTAAATTGACCTTATATCTTTGGAGAAAAGCCTAAGGACAGAGAGAAAGAGAACAGGTTAGGGTTGACTGGCCTTGTAACTACAGAGGAAGTACAAGCAGTTAAGGAATTTTAGGTTATAGCTGATTGAAGCCCAGTTAGAGAGGAATGTATCCTCCATGTGAGGAGGCTTCCCGTAAGGAGAGAAAACAGTATTACCTACACAGGGATACTATTTGCTTATATAGAGCTCTTCCTGGGCCTTTTTCCTCCTCTCTGTTTCTGCCTATTGATTTCTTTTCTCAACCAGTAATCATAATCAAGTCCCTCTACTCTCTCTATCTTTCATTCATATTCTTTCTTCTTTTCTCAAACTATCTTATTTCCTATTCCCTTTTCAGTGTACTTCAGTGTCATTTTTCATCGATCTACCGGAGCTAGGTTACTGACTTCCTACTTGCCTCATTTCCTAATTGTAGAGAATGGGAATCTTGCTCTCAATCTCAGCTATACAAAAAAATATAAGAAGTATCACAATTTAATTTTATTCTTTAAAACAACTTAAATTTAGTCATAAACCATATCTCAACCAGGTCTAAAAATAATTAATATCAGCCTTGCATATCCTCCAAGAACTTGCATTGGGAAGACCCTTGAGGTCTTCTGTAGCACTGTATCACTCAGTCCTGGGGCAAGATGTCTTTTTGAGGATGAAAACCCTGGTACCTAGGTTTCAGCGTCATTGGGTATATCATTCAGTCATCCAGTCTGAAGTGCAGCAGATTCTCCACAGTGCACAGAACAAAGCAGGAAGAGGATATTGTTTACTGAGGAACTCACCCATTCCTTCCCATTCTGAATATTGTTCAAATGCTCTCATTCTCTTTTCCTTCCAAAGGACTCACTTTCAGATGCTCCTTCTGTGGTGTTTATCATGATCTAGGCTTTCACAGAGAGTGTGAGAGACTTTACAGTGTTCTTCTTTCTCCCTGGGAGTTTGTTAAGTCTAGGGACAACTCAGGGTGTGGGCATGTGGCATGATAATACCATGACAACAAAATACTGATTTATCTCACACAAAAATTATCCCACCACACAACCTATTAAGCACGTGTTTCACTCCACCACCACCCCTTACCCCCAGATAACTACTGGCCCTAATCTTTATGTGGGAGTACATTCTGGGAAGAAAATAGAGGTGTATGGATAAAATTATAGACCAGTTGGCTTAGTTTACATATCATGTCTGCACCAAAAGATTATAGAATCTTAAGTAAGTCACCATTCTTTATTTATTCTAAGGTGCATATATAAATATTCCTGAGAAATTAATTGGCAATATTTATTTTCTTTTTTATTGCATGTGATAATAGTGTTTCTTATCATCGATAGCCTTTCAATAGAAATATGGTCTTAACTTCTTTATACATCAGCATCTTAGTAACTACCTCATGGGTTTGTTCTGAGGATTTGATGAGTAAAGATATATAAAGCAAACATATATACAGCAAGTATTGAGTAAATACATTTAAAGCATTGAGTAGAGTATTATTATCATTCTGCAATTATACTTTCAGAATTATCTTAAGAATTAAAGGAAGATGTGTGCATGCACACATTCACCAAGTGGTTTGTATATGTTGAGAAAAATATAATGCAGAATAAAATGGTTAAATAAATGATATCATAAATGTGGTAATCATATATGTAACTAAATGTGTTTAGTTATTCATATATGTTTACCATAGGTGTTTACATAAAAAATAGTTGCAAACTGCATATATAACGTAAAATCCTTTTGTAAACAAATAGTACAGCCATATATACTTAGGTGCTTATATATAGAAAAATGTTTGGAAGAATAGAGAGGGAGATTTCTAATGGGTGACACTATGTGATTCTTCTTTTTTTATCTATACTTTTAAATTTTCACAAATCTATATTCTCATATCTAATTTTAAAATGATAATTTAAATAAGTATCTTTCGCAAGGTACTTCGTATGTGACAAGAAATATCTATGACTCAGTTTAGAAAAAAAAATGGAGACTTGAAAATCCATTCATGGATCTTAGCAGTAGAAACAAAAGGGGCTTTACTCTCGAGTGTTCTTACCATATCCCACATCCTGTGTGCCCACCGTGCCTAGTACATCACAAGTGCCTAATAAATGTTTATTGGAGAGTAAAAGGAAAGTAAGAGTAATCATAAGTCACATGTCCAATTAATTGGGGATATTAAAGCTTTTGATAAAGCATAAACAAAATATTTTAGAAGCAACAAATGAAGAAATATTTGTAATAGTGAATGGTCTACTTCTTTACAAAGCGAAGACTGATTTGAAAGGAAGACTGCTGACTGTAGACACTCTTGTTTTATCATCCATGTGGCACTGATCCTACGCAGTCAATGTGGTTCAACCTTTACTTACATATTTTATCATAAGCATGCAGCCTACTGACCACGAGTTTGACATGCTTGATATGGGCTCTTTATGACGTTGTGAGGAATGCTGGGAAAAGTAGATTAATATGAGACCTTGAAACCCTAACTCGTTTAGTTGCTGCCTTGCTAATGATAACTTCAGTTTATCCCTAGAACTAGCATTAACTTTGTTCATCATTGAAATGATGATCTGGTTTTATTATAAAAAATTCTTGCTCAATGTTTGCTATCCACTTTGTCAAGTTTCCGAGGAAGTAGTGAACCTATTTAGTGTTAGGGCTGTTGGGGGGAAAAAAGTGTAAATATGGAATGAGAAGAGACTATTGAGAAAACATTGCCCTTTAAAAGATGTATGATACTATGGGAAATCACCACGGATTCAGTAGGTGAAATGTGTCTGTTGAGTTATTTATCAGGACAAAAGGAAAGAGCCATTATATCTTTTCTCGCAGCTTTTCCATACATTTTATACTTTACATATCTTTTTGTGTACAGCTCAATGGAAAGAAGGTAGGTCACAGAGTCATTAATAAACAGGCTTCAAGGAGAATTTGTTTATTGTTCATTTGTGTGAGTGTGTGTTTTTATTTACCAAATACTTGTTGGTCTTGACTGTAAAGGAGTCAAGAGGCTAGTTATGCAAGAACAACCAGACATTGTTCCTGCCTTGGCAAATTTCTCATCTCAGTAGAGCACTTAGGCTGTGAACAAGTAAACAGATAAATAAATAATGCAATTACAGACTGGGTGAGAACGGTGAGGTATTTACACAGTGTGCTCTCAGGACTAACAGCGGGGCTATGGGTAAACTGGGAACCATAGGGAGAATTATATGGAAGGTCCTTTGAAGAGTTAACATTAAGCTGAAACATGAGGAGCAACCCATTCAAATTCCCGGGGCACATGTTCAAGGCTGGGAGACCAGAAGGAAAATTGTAAAGAGCCTACTCTGTTCTTGGAACTGGCAGCGAGCTAGTGTGTCAAGAGCACAGATGGAAGTAAAGGTGGCTATAGGTGGAAGGATAGATGTCAGGGCTGTTTGAAGATGTAGTATGTTTTGAAGATCATCATTTGAATTTAAGAAGGTTTCATAACAAAAAGTTAGCCTCTATTTCCACATTAGCACATTTCCTTATTGAAAATATACCTTATCAGATCTCTAAAATTAAAATGTTAAAAAGCAAGACACAAAAATATATGCCATCATACATACTTATATGCATAGAATATTCTGGAATGTTATATAAGAAACTGGTAATGATGGTTCCCAAAGAAGGATACTAGATGGCTATGAAAAGAGACAGAGTACTTGTGTCACACTGAAGAGAAAAAATATATTTTTTAAAATTTTAATGTATAAAATATTTTGAAATGTTTCATGGTGGACATTCAGTCCAAACCTCTTCATTTTGTTCTGACTTCCCATTGCATTGGTCTCTTTGAATATAAAGGAGCATATTATAGAAAGCTTTCAATGCAATACAACAGAGATGTACTCTCCTTTAAAGTGTACTCTTCTCTGAAAGATCCTTTGAAATTAACAGAGTAATTTTACTGCTTTAAAAAGATTTTTGGCTGATAAGCTTCTGAACATCTCAGCTATTACATAAATTCAGCAAAATCACAAGTTCTTCAGCTGTCTCATTGAAGAAATGAGAGGGTGGTGCTTAATGATTTCCAGGTCCATTGTGGTTCTAAATTGCTGATTTTTGCGATTTACCCGTTTATCCATCAAGTATAATGATTCCTAATATGAACCAACACTGTGCTAGGCGTTGGGAAATCAAGGAAGTGTTCTGTGATTGAAAATGATGAGTATTGGCCCAGTATTTGTTCTCTACTTGGTCCATAATTATAGTGTTTTGAGTGGAAAAAGATAACAATCAGCCTCAGACTCATCTCTCAGCCTTCAAACCAGTGTCACTGGAAGTGAGGTAGATAGTCAAGTTCTAGGTCTTGCACCTCCCCTTCACCTGCCCCCAGTTCTCTCCCTGGTTGAAATGTTGATGTAATGGCAGGAGCTATCTTGACTCGATGGAAGTGATGTTTGGAGGGGAGAAAAGACAGCAGGAGCATGTGTCCTGATTGAGGAATTGCCATGTCAACTGTGAACTCCTTATGATCAAATGGATGGGAGAACATATATTTAAAATGCTTTACTTGTGTTCGTGTTTTTTTTGTTTGTTTGTTTGTATTTGTTTTTTAGAGCAACTTAATTGTAGCTTAACTAATATAGGATCCCTATACCAAGAGAAGTCACATAACTATATATGCAGTTAAAAATGATTGTACTCTTAATTGTCAAGTGCTTTAATAAAAGTATAAACTGAGTATTCCTGGAAAGAAGGATAAACTCACTCTGCTTAAGGAAATCAAGAAAATGTTCTCAGAAAAAAAGTGACATTTGGCTGAGTCTTAAAGGATAAATTGTACTTTTCTAGATATAAAAGAAGTTAAGGATTTTCCTGGAAAAGAAAATCAAATACAAAATTTCCCTAGTTGTGACAAGACATGTCTTGCATCAAAAATACTGAAAAGCTCATTGTGACTTATATTTGAGGTGTAGAAGGAAGGAATGGAAACAGATTCTAAGTTGGGTGAGATTCTGAAGGCAAATAATTTTGGCACATTTCCTCTAGGTAATGGGGAGCCAGTGAAATTCATAAACAAGAGAGTGATACTGTCAGATTTGCTTCTTAGGAAGCTAACCCTGGTGGCAATTTAAAAGACTGATGGATTGGAGTAGGAAGACTAATTTTAACTCAGCAGATAGTACCTTAAATAAGAAGATATATTTTTTTTTCATATTGCCTGATTAATGATTAAGAATATAAAGAAAACCAATATTAACCATTGTTCTTTTCTGTATTTATATATTAAAAATATTAATGGATCACTATAAAATTTATTAAAATTATTAATAGCAGAACTAAAAAAAATAATATTAACAACTAATTAATTTCAGTGTACACAGATATACATGTATATACATGTGTAGAGAATAGAAGATAGACAAAAATGTTAGCTTCACTTGCGTGTTTATATATGGATACCATTAACAAGTGAATTTCCAGGAAAAAATTTACATATCATATATATGTTTTGATCTGTGTGTAGGTAGAAGGCAGAACCAACCTAATAATTGATCTGTCCTGTCAGACAAGCATTCCAGGAGAAGACCAATTACACTAAGACCAAATTATACTTTTCAATTACACAGGTGAATCAATCCAACTCAACATGTCAAAGCATAAAAAAATGTCTTAGAAAAGACAGGCAACATACTAAATTTCCCTACCCATTACCTAGAAGTAAGTACTACTCGGAAGAGTAAAATGTCATTCTGTCAATATCTGTGAGCTTATGAAGATTTCCCAACCCCATCCATCAGGATGCCTTCCACTTCACTCTCAGAGACTTTCCCCAAATATATTACCAGTGAATCATCTTTGAAATGCTTTTGAATTCGAGAAAATAAGGTAATCATAAAATAACAACATGCAGAGGCCCATCAATGTTCCCAGTATGTATAATATCATCTTTCTCTTCCTTTGTTTTATGTTTTGTTTTTAAATCGTGCCTTCCTGAATTAGGGTGTGTGATGGATAGGGTGTCGTCAAGGCATTAAAGTATGTAATTCCTAAGCAAGTGGGAAAGAAAGGAAGGAAGGCTGGAAGGAAGGAAGGAAGGAAGGAAGGAAGGAAGGAGGGAGGGAGGGAGGAGGAGGAAGGAAGGAGGAGGAAGGAAGGAAGGAAGGAAGGAAGGAAGGAAGGAAGGAAGGAAGGAAGGGAAGGAAGGAAGG